>NC_044031.1:534788349-535102715 GCF_901765095.1 Microcaecilia unicolor
GTCACTTAATAAAGGGTTCATATACTTCTTCGCACAAGAACACTTAGGGGCTCTTTTACTAAAGTGTGTTAAACACATAACGAGTGAATTAGTGCAAGCTAACAGATATTGCAGAAGTGCACCAACTTACCATGGTGGGCTTGTAGTTTGTCTGTGCTAATTCACGCATACAGTGATTCTTGTTTTAGGGTGTGGGGCATGGGAGGAGATAGCATACACTAGGTAGCACGGGATACATACTGCATGCCGTCAATTGTGCAATTAGCGTGGCTTCACTTAGTGCCTCTTCAATAGGTTGCTAATTGCAACCAGGTTCTACGTGCACTAAGGCACATGTCCATGTGTTAACTACACGGAACATGCTTGCAGCCTTTGCACCTAATGCACACTGATTTTTGCTATTATAGTAGACTAAGTGCAAAAACTTAACATACTTTAGTAAAAGACCCCTTTTACTGCTAAATCTTTTTGTTGCATAATCAAAATATATCTTTATCTTTTTTTATTTATTAGGGCTGCATTTCAATTAATATGTTTGATCACGATTAAATTGCACAATTAAAGATATTCTTATTTATTTAATTGCCCATTACAGCTCCTTGCGACTTTGGGCAAGTAACATAACCCTCCACTGCCCCAGGTGCAAAATAAGTACCTGTATATAGTATGTAAACCGCTTTGACTGTAATCACAGAAAGGAAGTACTTCACATCCCATCTCCCTTCCCTTCCCTAAAGGGCTGATAACCTTCCTTCCTCAGATTGAATATCTCTCACTTTCTGTTCTTTCTTTCCCTCTCCTCTTCCTCCAGGTCCATTATCTCGCTCTCTTCCCTTCCTCCCTCCTCTCCACTCCCATGAGCAGCGACACAAACTTGGTGGTGAACAGCATCTAACTCTTCTCACGGCTGCTGGAGTCATCGCCTCAGCCATAGCTTCCACCAGTCGCCCCTCCAGCTCTGCTCGAAGGTCAGCAGCTCACTCCCCTCCCCCCACCTGGAGTTCGGCATCTGCCTCCTTTTTCAATCCCCTCTCCCTTGCTGGTCTACCTTAAAATTAGTATTCTGGCAGAAGTAGCAGTAGCATAGCACATACGCTGCCTGCAGCCTGGTCCGAAGCCTTCCCTCTGATCTGTCCCGCCCACGCAGAAACAAGAAGTAATATCAGAGGAGACAGAATGGACTAGAAGGAAAACTTTGGACCAGGGAGCAGGCAGTGTATGTGAAACACTGCTGCTGCTGCCAGGGACCAAGAGAATGCTACCTTTAAGGAAGACCGGCACGGGGAGAATGTTGAACAATGGGTGGCAGGAAAGGTGCCGGATGTTGCCAAGGACAGGGGTAGGGAGTGGAAGAGAGCAGAAGAGTTGCTTGGAGAAGACACTGCAACGTGCTTAATGTTTTTTAATCACAACTAATAATTAATGTATTAATCGCAGAGTTAACTGTGATTAACTTGCATCCCTATTATGTATTCAATGGGATTAACTTTCTTATCAGGATTTAGATTTGGATCTAGTCATGCTCTGAATAGAAACTGTGTTAAAGTGTATGAGATTCACAACTTTTTTTCAACATTGCATGGCTGGGCTAAGAGGAAATAATTTCACAGACAAACTGTGAACCGTGTAAACCTACATACTCCACTTCCACATCTAGAAAATGCAATACTACTGTAAACATAACCACATTATCTGTACCAGTTACCTGTTTAGCATTTAGAAATAAGACAACTTTCTCTCTGAAGATGTTTCTTCTTTCCTGGCGCCCAGAGAGATCAAAAGTTTCAGACTTGATAGCAGGCTCATTAATTGGAGGACAAAAACTACGAGAAAAAAATATTATCACTAAAGTTTTCTACCTGATCACATTTATCTTTTGAACATGTGCCTTATTTTAATGAGAAACATAGACTTTGATCAGGATGCCAAAGGAAAATCATTCCTTATAGCAAAAAGGCAAAAACTGCCACCAGGAAAGGAATCTGCCTGTACACAATCTGCCCATCCACAAACCATCTATAATGCAAAGTGATGGACCTACAGAAAAACTAAGTAATACATGATCAGAACCCATAATGTAGCTTATGACATTATGATAGATATACCCTATTCAGCTTATGAAAATGGTTTCCAACTTCCATTTTGGATTATTTTTCTACAACACTATAGTAGTTGTCTAGTTTGGGGCTCTCTTTAAATCTAAACAAAACTGAGGCATTGGTTGTATGCTATGATGCGAGTTATGTACCTTACACTACAGCGGGGAACAGATGTGCCTGTGTGCCATGAAGTGGATTACAGTGATCTGTATATGCATCCCCAAATTAAGAAGGTGGTAGGGCAGCATGTTATAAGATGCACATTTTTTATGTCATTTTTTTGGGAATTGGATAATTTTAAGATGGCTTTTGAAACTTTGGTCTTTCCATGTTATGATAATTGCAGTATAAGTTATGCTGGATTGCTGAAGTCTGCAGTTGCTACATTGCAGGAAATCCAGAATTTAGCAGCCCGTACTGTGTTGAATAAATTGAGATTAGATTATAGAAATCCATGTTTACAAGAATTTAATTGGTTCATCATTGAATTTCAAATTTGTTTTAAGTTTTAAAATCCATAAGGGACTATCTTCCCCTTTTCCTCCATTGGTTCAGGTATACAGATCTCATAGGCCAGTTCACTAGTATTTACAGCAAACTGTAGTACTGCCATTAGTGGGGGGTGGAATGAGACAGAGGTGATGTAAGAATGCTTTTTCTTTAAGTGTTCCTGCATTATGAATTCATTGCCAAGTAAGATTTGGATTACTGATGAATTGTTATTGTTTCAACAGCAGGGAGATATACCAGTGACAGAAATGGTATTCAAAGCTGAGGAGTCAGAGAAACTAAATGAAATCTCTATAAACCTGGAAGACGTAATGGCGCAATTTGACAAATTGAAAAGTAGCAAATCGCCTGGACCGAATGGTATTCATCCCAGAGTACTGATAGAATTGAAAAATGAACTTGCAGAATTACTGTTAGCAATAATATATGATTTATCTTTAAAATCAGGCACTGGAGACATGATGGCATCGTGAAGAAAACGCTGAAAAGCAGCTCCTTGCCCGATTTCTTCCGTTCCTAAAAGTTCTTACCTGCTTTTATGCCAAAACGAAGGGGAAAGCAGCGTGTGAGCCCCGCTACACCTGCTAGATCGTTGGGTCCGATGGACCGCTTTACGGTGCCAGGAAGTTTCTCAGGGCTAGTGCCTCACTGCTGGAAGGAGCGGTGGGAGGTGTCCCGCTCCCCCAGCTTTAGGCTGAGACCACGTTCAGCCCTGATGAGCAGAGGCCTCCGACAATGCCGGCGTTACAGCTGCAGCAGGGGCAGGAAACCCCTAGCATCATAGACCGAGGAGAGAGTTTCCTGCTGCAGGGACGGTTAGCAGCTTGGATTCGCTGGATATAGCTGTCGGTGAAAAGATAGTGGAGAGAGCCAGCATTTTGGCAGACTCTAGTGGATAAAGGTAAGCAGGTTGATATTGTGTATCTGGATTTTCAAAAGGTGTTTGATAAAGCACCTCATGAAAGACTAAAGAGGAAATTGGAGAGTCATGGGATAGGAGTTAGTGTTCTATTGTGGATTAAAAACTAGTTAACAGACAGAAACAAACAGTAGGGTTAAATGGTCAGCATTCTCAACGGAGATGGGCAGATGGTTGAGTTCCCCAGGGGCCTGTGCTGGGACAACTGCTTTTTAACATATTTATAAATGATCTAGAGATAGGAGTAACTAGTGAGGTAATTAAATTTGTTAATGACACAAAGTTATTCAAAGTTGTCAAATCGTTAAAGAATTGTGAAAAATTACAAGACTGGGAGACTAGGCATCCAAATGGCAGATGACGTTTAATGTGTGCAAATGCAAAGTGATGCATGTGGGAAAGAGGAACCCCAAACTATTGTTACGTGATGCAAGGTTCCACATTATGAGTCAACAACTAGGAAATGGATCTAGGTTATCATTGATGATATGTTCAAACCCTCTACTCAGTGTGCGGCGGTGGCTAAAAAAGCAAATACAATGTTTGCTATTATTCAGAAAGGTCACCGCATCTCAAAAAAGATAAAGTGGAATTAGAAAAGGTACAGAGAAGGGCGACAAAAATGATAAAGGGAATGGGACTATCTCCTTATGAGGAAAGGCTAAAGCGGCTAGGGCTCTTCAGCTTGGAGAAAAAAACGGCTGACGGGAGATATAATAGAGGTCTATAAAATAATGAGTGGAGTGGAACAGGTAGATGTGAAGCATCTGTTTACGCTTTCCAAAAATACTAGGACTAGGGGGCATGCGATGATGCTACAATGTAGTAAATTTAAAACGAATAGGAGAAAATGTTTCTTCACTCAACGTGTAATTAAACTCTGGAATTCGCTGCCAGAGAATGTGGTAAAGGTGATTAGCTTAGCGGAGTTTTAAAAAGGTTTGGACGGCTTCCTAAAGGAAAAGTCCATAGACCATTATTAAATGAACTTGGGGAAAGTCCACTATTTCTGAGATAAGCAGTATAGAATGTTTTGCGCTTTTTTGGGATCTTACCAGGTATTTGTGACCTGGATTGGCAGCACTGTTGGAGACAGGATGCTGGGCTTGATGGATCCTTGGTCTTTTCCAGTATGGCAATACTTATGTACTTATGTAAGTAGCGCAGACACCAGTACTTCCTGAGGTAGAACTAGAGAAGGACTGCAGAGAGGTTTTGCTTCTGAGACCATGAAGAGCTGACAGGAGGACGTAGGAGTATTCCCGAAAGAAAGGAGTGTACTGGTAAATGATGTGAACTCTGCAGGGGCTGGAGCTAAAAGTATGACACTGGTGAGACCTACTGACTGCCACTGTTTCCCTTCCTCCCCTGTCATGGCTGAGATAACTTTGGAAACAATTTGGACTGCATTGGTTAGTATGTATGACTTAGTTTGAATTACAGTGAAAGATATTAAAACGATCAAACCGAGAAGCTGATTCTTAATCAGACTGTTAAATTGGCTAGAAAAGAAAATAAGAAAGATACCTTGGAATAACTTGTGAAAGAGGTTAAACAAGTTTAGGTTGGATTTATTAAGATAAGATACTGGTGCATAAGCAGCTGGAACAACTTAAGAACAGCCTCAGGAGCCTTAATTTAAGGTTCTTGAACTTTCCCAAGATGTGGGCCTATCTGTGTGGGAGACAATTTTAAAAAATTGATGGAAGTACTGAAGCTTCAAAACGGAAAAATTATATTCTTACCTGATACTTTTCTTTCCTTTAATCATATCAGACCAGTACAGACAAATGGGCTGTGTCCATCCTCCAGGAGACAGAGAAAATGGTTCCAAGTAATTTGCCCCTTAAGCATATCGTGCAACCTGGAACGTTCAATATTCAATAACCAAGCAATGGTGCTCTGAAGCCGTAGAAGAAAACACAGTAAAAGTCAGACATACAAGTCCTTTGAGCTCCTGTGCAGCCGTGGGCAACTGCAAACCTCTTCCCCCAGGAGGGTGAGCGTGAGGCAACGCACCACGCTGGATTTAACACAAGCACGTCCAGATCTACGCCAAAATATGGGAAAAACATGTGGCAGGAGGATAGAGAAGATGGTTCCTGAAATGACGAACTTGTCAGTGCTGTAGTAGATCACACCATATCCCAGCAGAAAGGAGCATCAGGCGAGACTTAAAGAAACCAACACTCTGAAAGATATCAGCCAGGGAGGATGCCTGGACTGATCTGGTATCAGGTAACAACAAAATCTTTTCTTCCTTGACATCTATAATGGACCAGACCAGTCCAGACTAATGGGATGCAAACAAGCAGTCCCCCTATGAGGGAGGGAGAAACTGAAGAAGAACCCAGAAGGTTTAACAACCATCCAAAACATACAAGCCTAGGAAGGTCCACCAAGCGAGAACAATCCAACGGTGCAGGCAACTAGGCTACAAGCACGGGACGGTATCTGACAGCAGGAAAGCACTTCATGCAGGACGTGTCACTAACGTCCTGAACGAGAGAAAGACTAACCACTCCTGGCCTGAGAGACAGAAGCAGTAAAGACGCTAGTGGGCCAAAACCTAGATGTGTGCAAGCGGACACACCCAGCAAGTCCCAGAATAGCACCTATTAGCAGGAGAAGTCGCTGGTCAGAAAATCCAAGAAAGTGATTCCACTATGATTCCACTAGAGAGACAGGGTATGAGCACATGAACTAACCCCCCCACCCCCACCACCAAGAAAAGACACAGCCACAGCCGTACCAGCAGAGAACGACAAGGATCCTTTCTCATTGGCACAGGCTCAACTTCTCCAGACCAGGGAAGGCAAAAAGAACTTACTCCCAGGCATGACTCGCTGTTTTGAGTCCAAAATGATCGGAGGAAGTGACCCCATCGAATGATATGGTGTATCCAGCACTGAACTGGTGCTCCACTCCTCGTAGAGGAAGAAAGATAAATCCCGGGAACAACCTGGACCCCGTGCTGAGCGAAGGAATCAAACTCAACAGGACAATGAGAGACCCCATTGGAGATCTGAGAGAACCAAGTATCTGGAGCATGCCCAAATCTTGAGAAGAACGAAGAGCAGGGCCAAAAGCATCCCAGGGCCCAACCTGGGAAGAAAGTATCCACCAAGACAGCTCACTTTGGATATATGGACCAAGAGATAGAGCCAAGCAGACAAGACAGAGAAGGAACTGTGCTGCCCGTCCCTCTATAGAAGTGCAATCAACATGGCACGACAGAGCTGCGCCAGTAGAAGAAAGGAGGAATGCTACTATCTTGAGATGAAGCAGCATTCCATGGGTTGCCACACTGCTGCTGTTAGGCCAATAAGCCACCATGAATAAACGATAGAGACAAGGATGCGTTCAAACCCCAGAGATGGAGAGCCATCTAACCTGCAGCAATGGGGCTACATCAAGAAATCAAATAAATCTGCAGACCAGCAATAGCAAAGGAGTAACGGCCAACATGTGCCAATGCAACCCTGGTCTGTAGTCAGAGATTGTGCCGCGATCCACTGGCAGAAAAGGAGCTGCGCTCATCCGGCAGAGAAAGAGATACTACCAATATGCAAGGAAGGAGATGCGCACAGCATGTAGAGATGGAGCTGCGCAAAATGCAGAGCCAGTACTGCGCGCTTCCTTGTCTGAGATGGAGTTGCTCACCAAAGGCAGAGATGAAGCTGTACCCTGAGAGAAACCCACATCCCTCGGTCACAGACGTCTCCGCAAACAACATGCCAAGACAGAGCAGCGATCAACAGAGAGTGGGAGCCATGGTCAAGAGATGGAGATGGAGCTATACTCCCTATGCAGAGATGGCTGCCCTCTTGGCAGGCAGAGAAGGAGCTGCATCCAACCTAGAGAGAAGGCCAACCCGTAGGGAGGGTGGCATGCTCAACACACAGACGAAAACAACATTCCACAACAACAGAGCAGCAGCAGTCACCATATGTAGATGGATCAACCCCAGCCAGATGAGGAAAAAACTGTGAAGAAGCCAGTGAGACTGAACTACAGCAAACAAGCCAAGGAGGAGCTGTGCTCCAGTCTTGAACAGAGAGTCATGCCAACCTGCAGAGAAGTCATTGTAGCGACGTGCCCAACCACAGCAGCAATCACCCTGTTGAGATCACCATCCAGAGAGTGAACTGTGCTCCTAACACAGAAAGGAGGAAGCGCCAAATCTGCCATGACAAATCTGCCATCTGCACCTCAAACTCGAACAGAGAAATTCATATGCAAAATGTCAGAATCCTTGCCAGCCTGCAACACAGTGTTGTGGTGAACAGGACAACATGAAGCCTTGCCAACATGGAACAAAGGAATACCAAGGCCATCAGAGAGCAAAACCGACGCATAAGAAGGCAGTTTGCCCCTGAAGAAAAGAATGCCATGGTATGAAGAATAAGTTGGGCAGTCTATCTCCATTGAAGGCGCACCACATAAAGTAGGCGCTGAGCCAAGGCCGTGACACAGATCACATAGGAGTCGCACTCCATGGACGGAGAAGGAGCAGTGCCTGATACTCCTTGCCCAAGGAGTGCCCAGAAGAGGTAAATCAGCTACCTCTCATATCCAAAGGGAAACTCAGGACAAATGTACCAATGAAAACTTACCCCACAGCCCCACCGGAGCTGCGCTCTGCAACAAACAAGACACAGACCTGCGCACTGAGACAGAAACCATGTTCATTAGCAAGGCAGAAAAGAAAAGGTGAGTAAACTCAGGTCCTGGCCACACGCTCCCCGATAATGGTCCTCCACCAACTCTGGGAATGCCAGTCTAGGTCTCCCAGGACCGTGTCATAAAACCATACCCAGCCAATGGGGCTGGACCCCGAGTCACCAGCAGTCCCTGTAAAGTGAGAAAGGAATGCCTCTGCTCAGACAGTCAGAGTCAGCAGCATCGTTCCCACAGTCAGTCCGATAACAATCAGATCCATGTCACAAGGCTCCAATTCCAGGCTCAGACGCCCCCCAGCGAGGACAGAAAGCCAAGCATGAGAACTCCACAGGCACCCCACCAGAACCACAGCGACTAAGGCATGAACGAGTGAAAAGGCTCTGACCCCAAGAAAGCGGGTCTCGCCAGAGTCACACACAGGAAATTGAACACTAACTGGCAGGGACCAAAATCCTGCTGCCAAAACAAGAAAGAAAAGAAAAAATGTGCAGCCCATGAAAGCTTAAGGAAGCACCAGTGCTAAGCCCAACGCATGCACAGAGCCTGCCAAAATCCACACAGAAAGAAAAAAAACACCACTATGAGGAAAGTGAACACACTATGAACCCCACAAAACAGGTAAAAACCAAGGCGAACAAAGAAATGTAAAGTGTGCTTTTCTTTCTTCCTCTTTTTTTTTTTTTTGTTTACATCTGCGATAATCGACCTCTTCTCAACGATAGCTTACCTTATTGGCAGATGAAACCCAGATATACTTGCCTCCACCGAATAAAAAGAGCCCCAAAGGGCAAATAAAGGTGCTCCATGCCACAAGCAACCATCACCCTGCTAGAAAGACTGCCGGGGATGGTAGGGGAGGGAACCAGAACCACTGGATGTCACACCCTAGTTGGCAGATGAGGGACCCAGCACCACTGTCATCTTAAAATACCCAAACATGAGTTACCAGCACACCCTTGGCTCCACTGTCACCCAGAAGAAGCTGGGACAGGAGCTAACTTCCAGCTAAAGCTGCACGATCAGTCCACCATCCGCTAGGAGTTAGAGACTGCATGATATGCTTGTGCACCATCCGCTAGGAGATAGAGACTAAATGATACCCTTAAGCGGCAAATTACTTGGAACTACTTTCTCCGTCTCCTTCCGCTGGTGGATGGACACAACCCATTAGTCTGGACTGGTCTGTTATAGATGATAAAGAAATTGTAATACCACCATATATTACTTGCCTCGGAAGAGGACTATGACTGTTGAGGGCCTGAGGATGATTTATCTCTTCACCAGATAGTCTGGATGTTTCAGCTTTGCTGGAACAGTCAGTTTCAGAAGAACATAACAAAGCAACCTCCTACTTTCTTTTGTTTTCTCCCAGGATGCTAATATGGTTATGAGGTTGTATTTTCTGTATTATCAGGCTTTGTTCAAGGAGCAGGAAGTGTGGGTATTTCCAGAGGTTACTAAAGAGACACAACACTGTATGAAATTATTTCTATCACTACACCAGGAGGCTCATACTCTAGGTACTTCTTTTGTTCTTCATTGCCCCTGTAAACGTATTGTTAATTACTTTAATGCTCGTTATGGTGTTGTTGGGTTTATTTTTTTACCCTGAGCATTTAAAATCTTTTCTACAACGTAAAAGGGTAACATATGCTATAGTTTGCAGTCATCTTTTAGAACAGTGACTTGAAAACATTCTGAGTTAAAACGTATTATTTTTCTATTAAGATTAATATCTTTTTTATAATCTATATTTTTATTTTCTGCCCTCCCTCCCCCCTAAAGTTTATAGTCTAAGGAGATACTGATAGAAATGTATTAAGTTATATCCAATAAAAAAGGTATCATCTTACTTTCTTTTCCATGTTTTATTTTGTTTTATTTCTATTGATTACCTACAATTAAGACCGAATGTGGTGGCTGTTGGAGCCATCTTCTTTCTGAGATTTCTGTGCAAATGTATTATTCAATATCAAGGAAACAATTTTTTTTTTTCAGTATCCACTACTGTTGCACTTTCTTGCTGATAAAATTGCTTTTTGATGTTCCTGTACCTACTGTAATGCACCATACTGGTTAATACGGGGGTTATTTGAATTATAATACAGCGGTGATCTACAAAGGATATAAGTAGTTTGGCTTTCTCTATTTGAAATGGAGAATAGATTTTCAACAGGAATGTTTCCTTTTCTTTTTTTTTCCTTATTTAGTAGTGGAATACTGTTCATTTTTGTTTGGTTCACTGTTTGAACCTGTATATCTGAAATTTCAATAATAAAAAAAAAAGAACTACATAAGGGCTAATTATTTGAGCAGGAAGCAGGCACAGTGAAAACAACCAGATGGATGAATCAGGTAATCCAATATAAATTGCTCTTTATTCTGAATCCATAGACAGAGAACAGATGGTTGAAACTATACAAATCATTAATAGCAATGGACTCGACACGAGCCGTGTTTCGGCATGAATGCCTTTGTCAGGAGTCCACAACCTATGTGTACTTTACTCATGGGTATATGTCCAAAAAACAATGGCAAAGTTCAAAAACTCAATGGTCCAAAAGGTGTCTCTCTCTGGCACAGTAATGTATTACACAGTAAAACTGCCACTCGCTCCTGCCTCTTGCGGCTTCCCTTAGAAAATGGCTGCCATGACCTCTCATGGCAGCTCGCGATATCAAACAAAGTACCACAAGTTGCCACAAAAGGTTACAGCAGCTATTTGCAGAGGCCAGTTACAAAGGGCAGGAGTGAGGGGGCTTTGCTCCTGCCTCCATTACCCCCACGGACCACCAGGCACATCATGCAGGCCTACCTAAAGCTCAAGAGGGGGTTGGGGGGGGGCTCATTCTGAAAAGGGTAGGGGAGGGCCTTTGATTCTCGAGGGCTAGGGATGGGGGTAGAAGGGAGGGGGGCTATTTTGGAGGCCGGGAAAGGGATCCGGGGGCTTGTATGTTAAAAAAAATATATAGTTATGCGGGTCCTGGCTAATATTCAGCTGAAACTGCATAACTGACAAGAGGGATGCATGCAGAGTTATTTTTGCTTCTAGTAAGAGTGAACTTATTGAGAGAAGCCTCAAGTGGGTGAATAAAATTTCAATATTTAGAACGGCAACAGAACCTTTGCACGTGTGGTCGCAGAGGCAATGTTGAACCTGATCATGGAAAATTTAGGCAGGCTCTGCCTCCTATAGGTATCAAATATCTTTCTCAGGCTCTGTCAATTAACTTTTTAATTGTTGTGAAATTGAATAAATGATAACTAGATGTGTCATTTTATGACCATGACACTCAGAAAAATTTGCTATTCCTCTGTGAAAATCCAAACCTTCAGAACGTAAAGCAAAACGGTTTTATCTTTTTGTTGCCCTGCAATTCTCATGCATGTGCCTAAAAAGCCTTATAATTGTAAAATCTAAATTACAAAAAAGGACTGTTTATCGAACTTTAAAATAAAATTCACAGCAGCCAATTACTGAGAATGAAAAATAGTACAGTTTTGTGATGCATCTCATGAAAATGCCTTTTCTTTCATTTATCAAATCCCATGTTTTACTAAATAGTGACACAGGAATTTCTGTAAACAGGCAATAAAATAAATTCAAAATTGCTTCAAGTTGATAGCTTTGCATTAAACAACTCAATATCAACATGAACAAGATTTTTAAATTACAGTTTACTGATTTTGATGTGCGCCCAATTTGCTATGTAACAAATTAACTTACCTTTCAAGCTTGGGTAGAGGTTGTTTAGACTGAATGGCTTTGGCAAATTCTGTAAAATAATCTGGTTTTACAATTGGTCGACAGCAAATCAATGCACATATAGTCTGCAGAAAAGGAAAACAAAACTTCAATTTTGTGAGTAATTTTATGAATATGCTTTTTTTTTTTTCAACTAGGCATTTGTTACGCTTTGTTTTTAATATTTACTTACATATCTAACATTGAACCAAACGTTACAGTAATATTTCAGTTAGCCAGACTTAAGTAGCCATTTAAACACCCAAGTGTAAAAACAAAGCAAAGCAAGATGCGATTTTTTTCAACTTTTTCAACATTATCAATCTTATCTAGAACTCCAACCCCACCCCCCAAAAAAATCTTTCCTTAACTGAGCTATGCTACAAGGGATCTTCAAAATAAACGTAAAATTCAGCTAACATACTTAAATTAAATTCTTTATGCCACTGCTTACACTATAGAATGAGCACCCATTTTGAGAGGTAAAGCTCCCTTTTCCCTGCAGCTCATCATTATTTCACTTCTTTGCAAACACACAGCCAGCTCTTCAAAGATGGGCCTTTATCTGTTTTCCAGTTCAAGGCCACTGCCATCTTTGCTGCAAGAATCAGCATTGAGCCCGCTGTGTGTTCCTATTTATTATCCACCTGAGCAGGAATTAATCCCAGCATCATCTGCTTGAATCATCTGCCCAATTCTCTTCTGTCCAGAGAAATATCTTATTGCATACCATCTTTCAGTATTTCCAAATAATGTTACAGTCCCACCAAAGACGTTCAATAGTGCCTATTTCCCTACAGTGACACCAACAAATCCCACCCTCTTCTGCCCTCGATTTGGCCTTTTTAACAGGGAATCCAAGTTTAAGCATTATGTTAAATAGTTTGTGATTGATGAGCATTAGGAATATATTTATAAATGATACCCCAATGCTCATCTTCTAGCTCAATACCTAGCTACTGTTCCCAAGCCACTCTGTAGATGTGCATACCTTTTAGGTGCATTCTCCTATTATTTTATAGAGATAAGCATGCCTTTCCTCTGGCCCCACCTAAATACCACCACTAGAGAATCACACGGGGAAGAAGTCTGTCCCCATCCCCATCCTGTCCCCATGGGTTCTGTCTCCGTCCCCACACCATCCCTGCAGGTTGTCTCCGTCCCCATAGGCTTTATCCCCATCCCTGCTTCATCCCCACGGGCTCTGTCCTTAACTGAAAAAGCCTCGAACACTTATGATTTTATATTTAAATCTTTTTATTAAAGTATAAAAAGGAACAATATGCTGTGCAACTGTTGTTTAGAAATCGCAAATAGATAACAATAATAACAATTAGCAACTATAACAACCCCCCACCACCACCCTCTACCCTTCCAAACACAACAATAACTGACTTCTACTACCCCAAGGAACCCTAATCCACCCTGTTAAAATGTCCATGAATACAAAATACAACCCATTCTGTATGCCCTAGTGGGGGAGAAATATGCCCTAAGAAGCACTGTTATGATTTTTTAATCTGTGGATGAATATTAAATCACCAACAATCTCAGGATTCAGTCTAGCTCTCCTGTCTTCCACAGTCCTTCCTGCAATAGAAAATGTCTTCTCAGAAGTTGTGCTGGTAGCAGGAATGTACAGGATGCCCCATACAAAGTTTGCCAGTTGTGGCCAGCAGTTTTGCCTGTTTTTCCCAAAAATTAAAACATCATTGCCTGCATCGCTCGAACATAAATAACTGTCCTATTCATTAACAGCCTTCAAAGTAGAGAATGATATGGGGACAAAGTTTGTCCCCATCCCCACCCCGTCAGCTCTGTCCCGTCCTGTCTCCGTCTCATCCCGGCAGGCTCTGTCCCCGTCACTCTCATGGTATAATATTGAGAATTTGTTTATGTAGTCTGTAAGTTGTTTGGTTACCATGCTTTCCATCAGTTTGATTACCAACGGGATCGATGCTACTGGACGGTAGTTGGTGATTTCATTTATTTTTTTCTTGGTGTGTTTTGGTATCGGGGTGAGTAGGATATTGCCATTTTCCTTGGGGAAGAGACCCCGCTGAAGCATGTAATTTAGGTGGGCTGTGAGGTCTGCTATGAAGTGGTCAGGGGCCGACTTCATTAGGTAGCTGCAACAGGTATCTAGTTTGCAGTGAGTGTTGGAGAACCTGCTAATCACTTGGGTGACTGTTTCGACAGAAAGGAGGGTGTTTTCTTCTGTGAACGGTGCAATATCCACTCCATTCTCAGTTATATACTTGGCTGCCAACCACAGTCCTTCTCCAGTATTTTCTTTCATGAACACTGAAGAGAAGCATTTGTTAGCACTTTCGTTTAATCCTCATTACTTTCCATATAGCTGCTCTCAGCATTTTTCAGTCTTACAAGCTTTTCTCTTTCGCAATATATCTGAAAAATGTCATCACCTCTCTTTACATCTTCCGCTATTTTTCTTCCATCTGTGCTTTCGCTAGCTGTATTTCCCTCTTCACTTCTTTGAGTTTAATCCAGCAATATTTCTGTGATCCTTTTGCTCAGTTCTTCTGTATTTCTTCAACGCAACCTCTTTTGCTCGTATTTTTCAGCCACTTGTTTGGCTTCCTATTTCTCTTGCTTTTGTTTACTTTCCTTGCCATATTTATAGCAGCTTTCAGCTTGGGCCACTGCCCTTCCACTTCTCTTATGCCTACCCATGCCGTCGGCTCCTTCTTCAGGTATTCCCCCAATTTACCAAAATCGGCATGTCTAAATCCAGTACTCTGAGTTTTGTGCATCTGAACTCTATTTTTGCTCTTGTATCAAACCATATCATGTGATGAGCACCATTGCCTAGGTGGGTGCCCACCCGTATGCTGGAAAAACTTCCTCCATTTGTGAGCACGAGAACCAAAGTCGACCCTTCCCTTGTGCGTTCCATCATCATTTGTTCGAACAAAGCACTTTTACAGGCATCCATGATCTCTCTGCCTCTTTAGGATTCTGCCGATGGGACATTCCAATCCACATTAGTCAAGTTTAAAGTCTCCCAGCAACCGTATCTCCTCTTTCATTCCAAGCTTATGGATATCGTTGATCAGTTCCTTCTCCTGCTTCTCCATTTGTGCTGGAGGTCTGTAGATAGCACCTCTGTAGATATACGTTCCATCTTCTCTTTCTAGGACAAACAACACAGCTTCTTCCTTTCCCCAGGTTTCCTGCATTTCTGTGATCTATTTTTTACATATAGTTCCACTCCTCCATCTTTTTGGCCCTCCCTTTCCTTCCCAAAAAATAATGAACTGGTATGGTCACATCCCATTCATGGGAATCATTGAACCATGTCTATGTAACAGCCACAGTATCCAAGTTTTTAAATCTTTATGGAAGCTTAGATGAGCTATGGCATTTTTTACACATGAAGTTTTTTTTTTTTAATTATTGCTCAAATGATAGTTCTTGCTTATATAGATTACTGCAGTATCATCTGTGTGGGATGCAAGGTGATACATAAAAAGCTCCAGACACTGCATACAGCAGCTCGAATGATTTGTGGGGTGGCTAAATTTGAGAGAGTTACTCCTTTGCTGGACGCATTGCATTGGCTTCCTGTGGAGGCACGATCTATACTTAAACTTTGTTCTTTGATCCATCAGATCTTGTACAACGAGGCCCCAGGATATATATTTGATTTGATTGATTTACCTAAACAGAATCCAACTTTCAGCTTGAGAGAGTATTTAATTTTACATTACCTGGCATGTAAGAAGATTGTTTACAAAACAACATTTTCTTTAATGTTTTCATTTAATGCAGCAAAAATAGTGGAATAAGTTACAAGCTGATATCACATTTCAAACTAATTATACAAAATTTCAAAAATCATTGACAACTTTTTTATTTCAGAAATATGTATTAGCTAGATAATTAGTGAGGAACTTTGTAATTTGCTGAATCTGTTCGGTTATCCATTGTCTCACCACTGGTGAATTGTTAGCCACACTGAACTCCTGAGGTTAATGTGGGATATAGTGTCTTAATGTAATGTAAGTCAGAGCTTGCAAATCTTTTTACTTAGACTAGGAGCATTTGTAATAACAATATTCCATGCTACCAATCTCAGGGTAAGCAGTGGGTTCCTCGTGTCTATCTCGATAGTAGACCATGGAGGCATATTTTCAAAGCACTTAGCCTTCCAAAGTTCCATAGGTTTCTATGGAACTTTGGAAGGCTAAGTACTTTGAAAATATGCCTCCATGTACCTTTCATCGAGGAACTTGTCCAAACCTTTTTTAAACCCAGATAAGCTGTTAGCACATCCTCTGGCCATCAGTTCCTCTGCTTAACTATTTGTTGAGGGAAAAAAAATCCTATTTGTTTTAAAAGTATTTCCATGTAACATTACTGAATGTCCCCTAGTCTTTACAGTCTTTTGAAAGAGGAAAAAAAATCGATTCACTTCCACTCGTTCTGCACCATTCAGAATTTTGTAGACCTCAATCTTACCTCCCCTCAGCTGTCTCTTTTTGAAGCTGAAGAGCCCTAATCTCTTTAGCCTTTCCTCATGAGAGGAGTTCCATCCCCTTTAGAATTTTTGCTCTTTTTTGAACCTTTTCTAACTCCGCTATATCCTTTTTAAGATATGGCGACCAGAATTGAAAACAATACTCAAGGTGAGGTTACACCATGGAGCGATATAAAGGCATTATAGTATTCAGTCTTATTTACAATCCCTTTGCTAATAATTCCTAGCATCCTATTGGCTTTTTTGGCCACTGCTGAACACTGGGCAGATTTCAGCGTACTGTCTACAATGACATCTAGATCTTTTTCTTGGGTGCTGACTCCCAAGGTGGACCCTAGTATCAGATAACTGTGATTTGGATTCTTCTTCCCAATGTGCATCACTTTGCACTTGCCCACATTAAATTTCATCTGTCATTTGAATGCCCAGTCTTCTGATTTCCAAGGTCTTCCTGCAATTTTTCACAGTCCACATAGGTTTTAACAACTTTGAATAGTTTTGTGTCATATGAAAATTAAATTCTCTCACTTGTTCCAATTTCTAGATCATTTATAACTATGTTAAATAGCATCAGTTCTAGTACAGATCCCTGCAGCACTCCACTATTCACCTTCCTCCACTGAAAAAAAATGGCCATTTAACCCTACCCTCTATTTTCTGTCCAATAAACAATTCGTAATCCAACACAGAACACTGCCTCCTAACCCATGACTTGGAGCTAAAAGCTGCTCACGCTACCCCTTCTTGCTGATTTGAAGCTGATTGGTGTTGTCCAACGAACTGTGCTTGCTCATGTTATTCTGTGCCTTTTTCCATTCTGGCAACTGTTCCTCAGTGGTATTTTCCATCTTGAAGCACTGTGGGCGTTGGAGCAAGCTCAACCACTGTTCTTGTTGACATCTTGCTCTGAATGTGGGAACAAGCTCCATCCATGAGCGCTTATGTCAGACACCGCAGGGCATTTAAACTGGGAGCTGAAAGCTGCTTGCCGCTAGTCCTTCTTGCTGATTTGCAGCTGATTGGAGTTATCCAGCAGACTGTGCTTGTTCGTGTTATCCTATAGCCTGTACCTTTTTCTATTCTGGCAATTGCTCCTCAGTGGTATTTTCCATCTTGAAGCGCTGTGGGTGTTGGAGCAAGCTCCATCCACTGTTCTCGTTAACTTCTCTCTCTGGGCATAGGACCAAGCTCTGCCCATGAGCTTCCAGGTTAGATGCCACGGGACATTTAAATCACAGCGCCTAGCAGTGTGCCACAGCTCGGTGCATTTCTTAAGGTGCAAGCCAAAGACGCGCACCTTTGCATCATGCCTGAAGTGGTGACAAAAGCTGGAGAACTTTTGACTGTTCATCTAGGGCTAAGGATTTGGTCTGTGAGTAGTATAAAGTTGTGGTTGATTTATTTTATTTGATTAATTGTTTAGATAGAAGTATGATACATCTTGAAAATCCTGTCGGTATTTTTGCCTCTTTTACTGGTGAACTGAGGTTATGTATTAAATGTAACACTAGCTTTGTATTGGGAACTCATTGTTTTAACCTCAGTTAAATATCATTTCTTGAATGAATATCCTTGTCCACAATTTTTGGTTGACTGCTCATCAAATATATCAAACAGTATAGAGACTTTAATAACCAATAGATTCAGGCAGTGAGTGCGATATACCTAGATCCCTAAATTTAGAGATAGGGAAGGGTTTATAAGGATTCCACATGTAGAACCAAACACTTATGATCCTATTTCAATCCCTGGCTTTTATTTAAAAATTAGATTGACAGGTAATAAGACTGCTCTGTTTAGAGAATGTGTTGAAGAAAACCAACCAGGTTTTGTATGTTTGGATGAGGGCCCAATAATTTCTGAGCTCTGTCCTACAGGTTATAAAATAAAGACCCTATCTAGGAAAGGAAAAAGGAGTGGAGGGCTTGAAATATTATATAAAAGCTTCTTGAGATCAAGGTATTAGAAGCAATGCATATTGTCTCTGCAAACAGGAGATACCACTTTGGAGAATGAACTGACTTTTGTGCTTTTTTTTACTGTCCCCTGGGAAAGTGGAGCAAATGCAGTCCAATTTGAAAATATATTTTTGTTAGGTGATATAAATTTGCACTTAGAAAAATGCTTGGATAATAAAGTGGACAAATTAATCTTGTACCTGAAAACATTTGGTTTTACTGTGCCTAGCTTTTCAAGAACTCATGTGAAAGGCCATCATTTAGATGTAATTGTTCACATGTCTGGGTTCGGACAACATATTAGATTTGGTCTGATCTCCTGATCTTTGGTCCAACCATTATACTTTATATTTTAATGTTAATAGTGAATTGAGGAGTGGGGTAATGTAAGTGTAGTGACACTGGCAGAAAATAAGTCATGCAGCAGAATTCTGAACAGACTGAAGGGGACATAGATGGTTTAGTGGGAGACCTATCAGAAGCTAGCTGCAGTAATCTAAGCATGAGTTGGTGAGAGTATGGATAAGGGTTTTGGTAGTATGCTCAGAAGGAAACAATAGGTTTTAGAAGTCTGTTGGATATGTACAGAGAAAGAGAGATACCAAGTTTCCTAGCTGACAAGACAGGCAGAATCTGAGTGTTATCCACTGAAATAGAGAACGGGGGAAGATAAGAAGCTCACTCTTGGCCATGTTCAGTTTCAGATGGCGGTGGGACATCCAGGCAGCAATGTCAGTCAAGCAAGCAAAGACTTGGGCTTGGATTCTTGGTGAAATTTCTGGCATTGAAAGGCAGATCTGGGAGTCACCAGCGTAAAGATGATACTGAAAATCATGGGATGAGATCAGAGCACCGAAGGAATAAGTATACTGAGGGAAGAGAAGAGATCCCAAGACAGAGCCCTGAAGTACACTGACTGATAGTGGGACAACAGTAGAGGAGGATCCACCACAGCATACACCAACAGTGCAACGGGGGAAATAAGAAAAAAAAAGACAGAATAGAGCCTCAAAGTCCAAGTGAGGGCAGCGTATCAAGGAGTAGGTGGTGATCAACAGTATCAAAAGATGCGGATAAATTAAGAAGGTTAAGGATTGAAAAAGGACCTCAGATTTGGCCATTAACAGTTCACTGGAAACTGACAACGGCTGTTTCTGTTGAATGTAGAGGATGAAAGACAGACTATAGTGGGTCAAAAACTCAAGACAACATTGGTGAACAGCATATTCACTTAGCAAGGAAAGGAAAGGAAGGAGGGAGATGGAATGATAGCTGGAAAGGCAGGTAGGGCCCATGGAAGTTTTCTGAGGAGTGGTGAAAACAAATCATGTTTGAAAACATCAGGAACAGTTGAAATGCAAAATGAAAGATTGGGGATACAACAGATAGAATGGATAACAGTAGGACAGACAGAGCTGAGTAGATGGGTGCAAATAGGATCAGAGGAACTGGTAGTGAGTTTGGAGGAGGAAAGAAGATGTGCAGTTTCTTCTTCAGTGATTTTAGAAAAGGAAGAAAGGGTGAGAATGGTTTTAAGAATGAAGTGGGGGAAGTTGAGATAGAGGCGACCTGTTATAGAACCCAAGATTAATCTTGTGAACCTTGTCATGGAAGTACTCAGCTATAGTCTGGGAAGAAAGTGAAAGGAGGCGGGGTGGAGATGAAGGCACTTTGAGGAGGACGTTAAGTGTGGCAATGAGACAGCGAGGATTGGAGGCAAGGGACAGTTTGATGAATGGATACAGTAGTCTTAGTGCAACAGCAGAGATAAGCAAGAATTTGAAATGTATGAAATCAGCATGAGCGCAGGATTTTAGCCCAAGATGCTAAGCAGAGCAGACACAGGAAAATAGGTAGCGGATTCTGGAGATCAGCCAGGGATGGGTTTGGTTTGCTTAACGGGGAATGGGAGGAGTAAGAGTGTCCAGAGCAATAGAAAGAGTAGTATTATAGGAAGAGACAGACTCACTGACAGACTTGGATAACATAGTAGATGAGAGGTGAAACAAAAGTAGAGAGAGTGCAAAGATCAATAACCTAAAGATTCTTAAATGTGTTGGTGATAATTGGACAAGACTGAAGGGGAAGATGACAGTTATCAAATGATGGTCAGAGAGAGGGAGAACTGAAGTGGAAAAATTTAAGAGCAGGAAGCTGAAAACAAGTCATCACAGTGGCCATGACGGTGAGTAGGGGTAATGGGAGAGATCTGTTTTTACATCCATTCAGCAGAGTGGATTAAAATAAAATGAAGGAACCGAGGATGCAGCTGCATGCAAGAAGGGACACACATGCTCAGAACTTTACACTAGTACAATGTCAGGGAAAGCTGTGCACTCTGGCACTGTGATGATGATGTTACCCACTTGTGTGTCCCGAATGCATCCTGCTAATTGATAGAAAATGATTACAAAAGTATTCATCCACAGTTTTAAATCTTGTTAATACTGTAATCTAGGAATGCTATCTGATAAACACAATCTGTGTAGGAAGCACAAAGGATCACAATGGTACATGGATTGTGATCCTGTAACGGCAAGCTTTGCACCCATTTTTAGAACATTATTTCTCAAAGGTGAAAGAGGAACATCACACATCAAATATAACCCACACAATCACCTACTGAAACAATTGTACTACATTTTATACTGGAAAAGAGAAATACAGTTTGCACAATAATTGAAAATTCTACATGCAACTATTACTAATGTGTGAAAATAAAAAATATATTTATATTTAAGGGTGATCTATGATAACTTATGAAAGCATGACTAGATGATATGCACACTACCCACCTTAACAGTAAAATTCACAGAGGTCATGACTAGGTGAGTGCAATCCTCTGTCCAATTATTCACTGCATGTCCTCCAAGCTGCAGAATGGCTTGATTTAAGGCAGTCTTTCCTGAAGTGTCTAAACAAGAGGAGCAGACAACCAAAGGCTCATATTCCACCCTGATAAGAGAAAAATATGTAAAAGTATACAGATTATACACAGCTCATAATCTTGATAGAAAACAGTCTCAAATCTGAATGCCTGTGTTACCCTGCTGATGGGAACTTGTGAGCAAACCACCCACTATGCTAAAACCTAAGCTAAAACAAGGAAAAATATGAATACCTCATGATGACTGGTTTGTTTGACTGCAAGTACTAACAAGAAATTAGGTCTTACCTGACAATTTTCTTTCCATTAACCCTTCCCACTATTTCAGAACCTGTGGGATAGTTGTACCCATTAACCAGCATGTGGAGATAGAGAATTAAAAACGGAGCTCCTCAGAATTTACGTAAACAAGCAGTAAGGAGAAACTCAGAATAAATACAATCACAAACAACTGAGCTCTTCAGAATTTACGTAAACAAGCAGTAAGGAGAAACTCAGAATAAATACAATCACCTTAAACAACTTGCTAACCTAACACTAACCAGATGAGAAAACATGTGTAGACCTCTCTCATCTCTAGACAACTTGTACAAAACTAAATAGATGTAGGAAGCATCATGAAAAGGTGATGGCCGTTATTAGACTCATTATTTGCACCAACTAATTTCTGTGAATTCATCCCAACACTGTCATCCTATGTTTCTTCCTTTCTTTTATTGTAATCTTTCTTGAAATACTGTACGCCACATTGTGCCTGCGCTTGTGGGAAAATGTGGGATAGAAATGCACTAAAATAAATAAATACAATAAACTAATGGAAAGACTAATGGAAAGAATATTATCAGGTAAGACCTAATTTCTCCATCCATTGCGTAGCTTCCTACTATTCCAGAACCTGAGGGTTGTTCAAAAGCAATCTCTAGAGTGAGTGGGACCCTTGCGCCTCCACCATGAAGACTGAAGCCTCAAAACAGGCTTCCAATCACACCAAAATGTCCACCCTACAGTGCTTGGCAAAGGTATGCAGCATCAACCTCATTGCCACCTTGCAAATATCCACCAGAGACAGCAAGGTAGTCTCCTCTTGGATGTCGCTGAGCACCTCGTAGAATGAGTCCGGAAGGCATGAGGAGCTTGATTTTGTACAAACAAATAAGCTGATGCAATAGTCTTATTCAGCTCTCTAGCAAATGTGGGCTTTGAAGCCATGAGGTCAAGCCTCTGTTTACTAAAACAGATAAACAGTCTGTCTCATTTGCAAAACTTGTTTGTGAATTCCAAATATCTAATGAGGACTCAGTGCAGATCAAGAAGCTTAAAGGAAAAATACTGAGCCTCTTCACCCCCTCTGCGAAAGGACAGAAGCTCCACAGATTGGTTGAGATGAAATGCTAATACCACTTTCGGAAGAAAGGAAGGAACCGTGCACAGGGAGACCCCCACCTCCAAAAAGCAAAGGGATCCCAACAAGAAAGAACCTGAAGCTCTGAAAGCCTACATGCCGATGCAACCGCCACCAAAAATGCTGTCTTTAGCTTAAGATATTCAAGGAGGCCTTCCAGAGTGGCTCAAAAAGAGGTTTCTAAACAGCCCGAAGGACTAAATTAAGGTTCTGCTCTTGATATGGCATACAAAAGGGAGGCTGCAAGAGGTCCACTCTCTGCAAGAATCAAATAACATCCAGGTGAACCACAAGAGAGATATTTTGTAGTCGGCCCCTGAAACAGGTCAAAGCCACAACCTGAACTTTCAGAGAACCCAACGCCAATCCTTCCAAAAGACCTGCCTGGAGAAATGCTAGGATGTGCGTGATCTGAACAAAGAAGAGAAATAGTCTGCATTCAGAACATCAGACCTCAGACGTCCTCCACACCCTCACATACGCCATGGATATAGAGTATTTCCGAGCCTGAAGCAAGGTAGCAATGACCAAATCAGAATAACCTTTTCATCTCAATCGAGCCATTTCAATGGCCAAGCCGTAAAACCAAACAGACACGGATCCTCCATGAGCGCCAGACCTTACTTCAGTAGGTCATTTACCTGTGAAAGGAGAAGAGGATCCTCGTCATATACTATGGCATCTGCTGCCAATCCATTTCAACACATGGTCTACCATGGGTCATGGAATGAAGATATACAGTAGATCTGTCTCCAGCCAGGGATGCAGTAAGGCATCAATCTCCATGAAGCCAAGTTCTTTCCAACAGCTGAAAAACATGGGCACTTTGCTATTCCTTTCTGTCACCATCAAGTCCAGAAGCAGAGAACCCTATCGGTCACCTATCAGGTGAAACCCCTGGCTGGATAGTTCCCATTCTCCTGGGTGCAAGGAGTGCATGATGAGAAAGACTGCCTCCACACGATCTAACCAAAATCACAAATGAAATCAAACACAGCCTCCAAATAATGAATTCAGGGGCAGACGCATTCCAACTAAAGCTAAACGCAGAAAAGACACAGTGTCTCATCCTATCCTCACAATATAACACAAACACAACACCATAAACACCCCAGATTACACCCTCCCGGTTTCTGACAGTCTGAAAATTCTGGGAGTCACAATTGACCGAAATCTCACACTTGAAGACCATGCGAAAAATACAGCAAAGAAAATGTTCCACTCAATGTGGAAACTTAAAAGGATCAAACCTTTCTTCCCAAGGGAAATATTCCGCAGCCTGGTACAATCAATGGTGCTAAGCCATCTAGACTACTGTAATGCCATTTATGCCGGATGCAAAGAACAAATCATTAAGAAGCTCCAAACCGCTCAAAACACAGCAGCCAGACTCATATTTGGGAAAGCGAAATACAAAAGCGCCAGACCCCTAAGAGAAAAACTACACTGGCTCCCATTAAAAGAACGAATTGCGTTCAAAGTTTGCACCCTGGTCCACAAAATTATACACGGGGAAGCCCCGACCTATATGTCAGACCTTATAGACCTACCTAACAGGAACGCAAAAAGATCAGCATGCACATTCCTCAATCTCCACTACCCCAGCTGTAAAGGACTAAAATATAAATCTACATACGCAACCAGCTTCTCCTATATTTGCACGCAACTATGGAATGCACTACCGAAGGCCATAAAAACAACACAAGACCTAACTATCTTCCGAAGACTACTGAAAACTGACCTGTTCAAAAAGGCATACCACAAACAACCATCCTAATTACTAAATAATAAAACTGATCATGAACTAGACAAAACTGCACTTTTATCACCTGAATGACCTACCTCACTGATATTAATGAACAAACACTACCACTCTAATCCTATGACGAAAATGATTTCTCTATAATTGATGACCTAACATACGATACAATCCAATCTATTACTCAGGAACCTATAGACAATAACATAACGTATTCTTCTTTACCATGTTTGTATGCACCTTAATGCAATAACACTTTCATCCTTATGTCGAAAAAGAGTCCTCTATAATTGATGTAATCTTCTTTACCATGTATGTATGCACCTTAATGCAATACCATTGTAACTCTGCTAACCAGAAATGGCAATCACCACTACGGCAATGTAAGCCACATTGAGCCTGCAAATTGGTGGGAAAATGTGGGATACAAATGCTACAAATAAATAAATAAATTCAAGGACCTGTGATGTGCACTGAAAACAAAGCAGAAATTTTTCTCCACCCAACTCACAAGGGAGGCCGCCTCCACTGCGATCTGACAACTGCGGGTCCCGCCTTGCTTGTTGATATAAGCCACTGCAGTCTCATTGTTTGTTTTGTTACATTTGTACCCCGCGCTTTCCCACTCATGGCAGGCTCAATGCGGCTTACATGGGGCAATGGAGGGTTAAGTAACTTGCCCAGAGTCACAAGGAGCTGCCTGTGCCTGAAGTGGGAATCGAACTCAGTTCCTCAGCTCCCCAGGACCAAAGTCCACCACCCTAACCACTAGGCCACTCCTCCCATTTATTGTGGGAGAAAAAACTCAGACCGGGAGCCCCCATTAGAAAGGGAGCAAAGTTGCATAAGGCATTCCACACTGCCCTGAGCTCCAAGCGATTTATCAACCACCAAGGCTACTGATCCATCCAGGTGCCCTGTGCCAGATGGAAATTGTAATGGGTTTCCCAACCCAACTTGCTGGCATCAGTTGTTACTACCTCCCATTGTGTTATTGGCTAAGGGAGCCCCGACGGTCAACTTCCTGGGCAACAACCATCACTGTATACTCCATCTGATAACCAGCATTCAAGGAAGACAAAGGTCGTACTTCTGTGACACCGGAGACTAGCAGCTGAGAAGAGATCCCTGCTAAATGTAGAAACCTCTGATGTGCTGACCATATGGGAAAATTCAACTACGCCTCCTTGAGACTGAGGGCGATGAGAAATTCTCCTGCTTGCCTGCTTGAACTGAGGCTAGGACTGCTCTTGTAAACCTACGCAATACGCTACCACAGAACACCAGTGACATTGAGGATTAGCCTAGTGGTTAGTGCAGTGGACTTTGATCCTGGGGAACTGAGTTTGATTCCCACTGCAGCTCCTTGTGACTCTGGGCAAGTCATTTAGCCCTCCATTGCCCCTGGTACAAAATAAGTACCTGAATATATGTAAACCGCTTTGAATGTAGTTGCAAAAACTTCAGAAAGGCGGTATATCAAGTCCCATTTCCCTTTCCTCTCTTAGTTTCTCCATGTCTGTTGAACCAGCTTCGATCTCCTGAACTCCGTGAGGAAGATCCTCTCCCAAGCTGTGTCAAATAGAACACCCAGATACTCTAATGTTTGTGATGGAGTTAGTCTGCTCTTCTTGAAATTGATCATCCAACCCAACAACTGTAGAAGGTGGACAACTTTGTCGCTTCCACACTGTCCAAATAAGATGATGCACAAATGTGCCAGTCATCAAGATATGGGTGAACTCTGATTCCCTAGTGCTAAAGGAAAGACATCACCCCCACCACAACCTTGGTAGATGTTCTTGTAGCCATAGCGAGACCGAAGGGCAAAGCCCTGAACTACAATTGAAGGCCCAGCACTGCAAAACGTAGAAATGTCTGATGCATCATCCATATGGGCATATGAAAGTACACCTCCTTGAGACTAAGGGAGGTGAGAAATTCTTCCACTTGAAACGAGCTATGACTGTTCTTAGTGTCTCCATGCAAAAGAAGGGAACTTGGAAGCAGTGGTATAAACCTTTCAAATCTATGACCAGATGAAAGGTGCCTTCCTTCACTGGTACAATGAAGGAGACAGAGTACCTGCCTTGTTCCTGTTCAGCCTAGAGAACTGGAACAACGGCCTGGAGCACCAGCAAGGCATCTACAGCTGCCTGAACCTCAACCGCCCTGGTTCCTTTTCGACAAAGAGATTTCAACAAGAGAGGAGTGACCGGGTGGGAGAACTCCAACTTGTAACCTTCTATAAGAATATCCAGAACCCACTAATCTGACATGACTCCTTTC
This sequence comes from Microcaecilia unicolor, assembly GCF_901765095.1. Classification (NCBI taxonomy): domain Eukaryota; kingdom Metazoa; phylum Chordata; class Amphibia; order Gymnophiona; family Siphonopidae; genus Microcaecilia; species Microcaecilia unicolor. The sequence continues at coordinate 534,815,102 of NC_044031.1, forward strand.
AAAACTGAAGATGTCCTCCCACTGGAGGAAGAGAAGAGTGGACCATCCCCACATCATTGCGAAGCACTGAAGGCACTGGGTGCTCTAGCTGACTGAGAGGAGGACTTTATGTTCACACGAAAGAAAGACTGGCGTGCCTGAAAGTGGGACTTCTGATTTGAAGTAACTTTTTAATAGATTTTAAGGGTAACAAACATCAAAACACAATACAAAATAACAATGTTTTATAACTTCCATTCCATAAGAGAAACTATATGATAATACACAGTTCTTATAAATGTATCAATAATGTAGAACAATAAGACATGTAACTGGATAAAAATTGGATAATGTTATAGTAGTTCAAGTTTGAATTGAGTGACTACACAATCTCAACAAATATACAGATGAAATTGATATGCACTTTAATGAAAGTTATATGAATAGCAGTTTAATAAAAAAAAAAAAAATAGGAGGAAAAGTGAAAAAAAGGAGAGTATAGATATTATGCTCTGAAAGGGCAGTTTAACTAGACATGACTTTGACACTGTAGCTGCTGCCCAATGCCGACATGTCATGACAGCCAAAGACATACTGCAGGCCATAACCAGTAATATGTCATGAAGCATCAGTTAAGGAGTGAGAAGCAGAGATAGTCTCATCTGCCCACTCCTTAAATGAGATCGCTTAGGAGCCAGAGGGGCAGCGGCGCAAGAAACTGAAGCACTCTGAATCAACTCTGACTGTTCCTGCTTCAGTAAATAGGGTTAGTGTAAGAGCAATATAAAGTAAGAAGAAAATAAAGATCCTGATGCAGCTGAATGCTCTGCCAGGTCCCGAGGCTAAAATGGCAGCTGTGCTCTGCACTTGATCAGACAGAGGCTGCTCCTCATTGCCGTCAGCCCCAACAAAGTGGTGCCCGTTCCCACACACTCTGCATCAAACTGTGCACAGGTCCTGCCAGACAGCCTGAAGACCCCGGCATATTAGGATGCTTTGCTGAATCCAAAGTTGTGCTGTCGCTGACCGTTTCCTCCACGTCTTGCAGGATTCCTGGCTTGCATGGACTGCAATGCCAGCTGGCAGGTTCCACAGCTGGAACACCGCTTAACTGCCTCCACTGAAGTTGCCATTCACTCTGTCACAAGCACAGCACAATGGGCCCCAAGTGGTGAGTCTGGATTACTCCCCTGCACCAAGTAGAACTTACAGCCCTCCAAACTGTTCCGAGTCATACTTTAATCTGAGTGACCACTGACAGCTGCTTCCCCCAAGCTCACAGTCAAGTCTTGCAGCACATTTACCACAAATGAGAAAGGCTTAGGACTATCCCACACTTTCCAGCAAACCTCTTTCCTTTTTATTTATTTTTTTTATTCGTGTTGTGTTGGAAAAGTAGACCTCCACAGGAAACAGGAGAGAGGTGAAGGGAGGGAAGAAGTAAATTTGCAGGGCACCAGAGACAGGGATCTGAAGACCTCCAGATAGGACACTGCAGACTCAAGCCACCCGAAAAGCACAACTGGGCACAAGTTGACCTACTAGACCAGGAGCAAAACACTGCTCCTGCTTCAGCTGACAGTCCGATTAGGATGGGCTGAAGAGGGCTTCGACCGAAACTCCAGTAATTTGGAATGCGAGAACAGTGCCAGGCAGATTTTTATGGCCTGTGTCCCGCAATTGATAAGATGGATTTTAATAGGCTAGAGCGAGCTTAGACAACAACTTCAGTAAATGGAAACTAAGGACAAGGCCGGGCGGATCTCAATGGTCTATATCCAAGAAATGCCAAAGAGAGACAATAATCAAGTAATTTATATCACATTCATTGCTGGTTTAATCATGATTTGATAATGAGTGTGACTGTTGGACCGTTCAGATCTTTATCTACCATCATTTACTATTGTCCATCAACCTGCTGGAGATACAAAATACTGAGGAGCTGGACTGGATGCCAAGGGAGATATGTCTCAGCTCACTTTTCAGTTTTCTATCTCCACCTGCAGGGTGATGGACACAACTATCCCACAGGTTCTGGAATAATGGGAAGCTACATACTGGAAACCAATGCATCATGACATTACAAGATTCATTAACCTCCTTGACATTTCAAATGAACAAAACTAAGGTGGTAAAAGAATTTGGGATTCTGAGTGTCAATGTGGAGTGCTCTATCTTTGACAGGAAATTGAATGATTTAAAAAGTATTGGAGGTAGGTGGGCAACAGACAGAAGGTACAAAGAACTTGTAAGGCTACTTTTCTTCTATAAGAAAGAATGAATAAAAAATTACTCCATATTGGACCCTCTGCTTTTCTTTCAAAGGCAATAGGTAGGCCAGTTCTAACTGAGAAACATACAGGTCATATTTGTAACAAGAATTCAAGGAAAAATGGAAGATATAACAAAGATTCTGAACCTGCAAACGGGCCCATTTAAATTTTAGCTCAAGTAATATAAACAAGTTCAACAAGCCTGCAAGTCAGTCTGTCCTCTTCGTTCTGAAAGCGATATATGTTTTTTTCCAGAAAACAAGAAGGACATAATCCACTGTAAAAATATGCAAACAAAACATCCGCAAAAACTCTGTAGAACAATGCCCCAAAAGAGTTATGTTGAAAACCTTGGCTGTTTTCCTTTTCATATAGACATGTGAGACATACAGATTGCTAAAGAATGACTTTCCCGAATCCCCACTACCTGTATAAGAAGCAGTAGAACTTTGACTCAGGCGTGTGATCCTGTGACCATGCTGAAGATTCAGTTTCAGTTCGCAGGCCACCCAGAGCTGATGCTACTGTAGACCTAAGGCCCTTTAACGAAAGGAGTTTGTGCCATTGTACAAGTGGCTGGCTAATGCATACAGTAATGTCAAATCCTTGACATCATTTCAGACCAAACCAGAGGACTAAAATGCTCAAGACACACAGTAGGTGAAAGAAGAAAAAAAAAAAAAAGGTGTGCTAAACATATTTCTAAATACTTGTAATTAAGATATTAGCAAAGACCAGAAGAGCCTTCTTCCACTTCGTCTTTTCAATAAATACAGACGTACAGGACTTAAAAATATAAACTGTTTAGTTTTTTCTTGAGATCATCATACATTTCTATCTTCTTCCTCCTCCTTTTCAGTGCTTTGTTAGTACTGTAAATAAAATATTATACAACTGTGGAGTATAGTCTGACTCCAATTTTTCATGTGCATCATTAAACAAAACTGAGCTACCCACATGGATTTCTGACTGCTGGCCTGTTAGCCAGCCTGTGTAGATTTAATGTTGCAGCCTTAGCTTGTGAGGCAAAGGTAATAAAGAATATGTGCTGCTGTGTTTATTCTCTACTGTGTACTGGTTCAATCCGGCCTACCATAAGCCATTATCAGTGCAGAGCTACCGGTTAAAACACATTTTATTCAGAATGGCCTTTGTCATGGTTACATCAGACACACAATACCATGTAGAAAACACTTGTCTGACTGGATCTGTCAGCTTCCAGGGAATCACATACCACCAATTACAATGATTATTTACAGAGTCCACCTGAACAGCTTGGATGCTTAACTTACTAACTAGACAGAGAAGAGACTGAAATTACTCCTGCTTACTGCCTACTTTAAGCATTGTGCTTTAAGAGACAAGTTACCTTTGCAATCTTGGCCCCCTACAATCTGCATATTTCTATAGGCTATTGCCCAGAACATATGAGTTGTTGAGTGGTAGTCTGCCTGTAGTTAAAGACCTCACTTGGCATTGTGCTTCCATGTTTATCAACTCCTCTACTTATTCCTTTGTATCTGGAGGAGACACTCCAGACTGCCTTGGAGTGGAAGATGTTCCTGACTGTGGAGCACTCACTAGCAGGTCATCAGGCCTTCTCTCAGTAAAACCCAGCTGTCAGGGGAGACAGATGGCTGAAGTCATTATTCTGTGAAGTGCTGAGTCAAATCAGCTGGTACTGATTATATTTTATTAGAGAATAATTGTTTGGGGGGATTTTTTTTATATCTAGGATATAATTATCAGCAATAGGATTTGTCATTGAACTATTTCTCTGTGTTTGCTCCATGCTGTATATTATGTTATGATAAATAAACCATTATGACGCTCATTTTTGAAGTATATGGACGTCTCAAAAGCCCAAAATAGATGTCCATGTGCTTGCAGCATCCAAATCCCGATTTTGCAAAGGCAGAGTAGCAACATCCAACACTGCAGTATTTTCAAATAGCAAGAGGGCATGTTCTGGGCGTGACAAGGGAGGGCCTGAAATCTGGATGTCCAACAGCAATTACCGAAGGGGAAGAAACATCCATGTCTAAAAAGAAGTACGTCCTTATTTAGACCTGTTTCAGAAACATTCAGGTTACAGAAAGGTGCTCTGATTGAGCAGCTGTCCACTGGAGGAATTAAGACATAGCACCTCCTTAATCTCCCAGTGGTTGCTGTCCCCCTCCCTCTCCCCTCAAAGTGAAATTGGAAGGGGATACCAGGCTCTATGACAGCTTCAGATATTATGGGTATTCTTAAGAGAGCAGGAAGCAGGTCTGAGAAGTAGCCTAGTGGTTAGTGCAGTGGACTGTAAGCCAAAGGACCCAAATTCAAATCCCATTTCAACTCTTTTTTTTTTCTTTAAATTGTGAGCCCTTCATAAACAGAAAAAACCTACTGTATCTAAATATGAAAGACACCTGCATGCCTGAAGGCTATTGAAGTGGTGTACATTTAGGTAGAGTAGGTATTTTTCTGTTCCTGAAGGGCTCACAATTACAAAAACAGTTAAAGTGAGATTTGAACCTGGGTCCCTTTGTTTACAGTCCACTGCACTTAGCACTAGGCTGCCCATCCACTCTTCACGGATGTCTCTGTGGCCATTTTCTAAGAATGCTGCTATACAGATTACCATGTCCTTTGTTTTCTCTCGTTCAAAATTTGGACGTTTCAGTTTGTAAAATGAATACTCATGCATGGAAATTTGCCGCACATGGACATTTCAAGTATTTTCAAACAGGCTGTATTCTGTTCAAAAATACATGCGAGATGGACATCTGTTTGAGATGTTCTGACTCGGATGAACTTTCAAAAATGCCCCTCTATATTTTTCCAGAAGCTCTGAATGAGACTCTCTATATTATCTCATATGAGGTAGAGATATTGAATTTAGGTGCCGGGGGGTCGGGTGTGATTATTACCCTGGACATACTGAGACATACATAGCCTCAGATTGCCCCACAGAATCACAGTCTATTCAGAAGGGATAAAGATTGAGCTGGAAGCCTAAACTAAGCAGAAGGATACTTGCATGACTAAAAAATGAACCTGAACCAATCACTACTTACCTAAATTTGCTATTGAAGACTCCAAAAGTGATCCGGTCTCCTGAATTTAAAGATTTTGGAGAATTAGCTTGCAGTTTCTCTTCATTAACAAATGTGCCATACTTTGACAAATCTTTTATTGTTAAAGTAGGGACTGCAGCTGCCCGAGTCTGGAAAAGAACAGATGTTTCCATTATGATTTAATTAGTGAACAATAAACATCCCTTTTCAAATTAAAAGACATAACAAAATTAACAAAGGGGCAGAAAATGAAGATTCTGGAAATATATGTCAAACAAAAAGAAGAACCTCTCATAAGTATTACCGCTGGAGAAACCACTGATAATATAGGCTTATTTTTAAAAGCTTTCACATGAAAAAATAGAAAAGAAAAAAAAAACAGTGTTTGAACAAATTTTTTAAAGATATACTAAGCTGCGTATGACACAGTAAGCTATAGTTAGCAAAGAAAGAGATCTACACCTTTAATTCATATAATCATGTGATTTCTCTCTCATAAAATGAAGACATGTAAAATTCATAAATACATCTTATATAAAAAATCTCCAAGTGTGAAACAAATTAGAGTGAAACATCAAAGATGTGCAAAATAACATAAAAAATAAACTTACCTGCTATGGTACTGCTATGATACATTTGATATATCTACATCAAAATAAGTGTCCCTCTGCAAGGTTTAATGGTGTCCATCTAAAGTATGGCAATAGCAACGTCTCACAAGACTGATAATATCAATGCCAGTTGTTGATGAAGTTATAAAATGTGTCACAGGCAAATAAACAAACTGACTTAAACCGAATTCCCAGATTTATATCTAAATGAATAGGAAACTGCCCCACGTAACAAATAAAGAGCTTCTGCCCCCCTCCAATGCAGGTACTCTCTGCCGAAACAAACAGATGTCAGTTGCCCATTCACCTGGTGGTTTGGGAAGTGGAGAAGAACTGGTCAACCCCAAAATGTTGAAATCTACTGCTATCCAAAGTCATTCTCCCAGGCATAAAAACATTCTGATCTCGATATACAATCGAGCACAATACCTCTATAATTTAACAGCTAAATATTTAGTGTAGATTTAACAATCATTTATCAATTAAATTGCCCTAGGGTTGCTAAGGAAGAAAACTTACCTGAATTTTCAAAAACAACTATCTGGACTTCTACAAGAGTGCCATGGCCATCAATATTTGTGCACAATTTCACATTTGCAGTGCAGAATTCTGTGCCAGCATCAGTGTCTTTCCTGGTCCCACCCCTGCAGAAATTGTGGCAGCAAGAAGGGTAAACGGCTGCGCATCAGGCTGTGTCCTCCTCCTCTACCACCCTAGGTCTGAATGTTTATTTAAAACACATGGCCTCCATACAGCACAGTAGTTCAAATGAAAGTTGGGCCTAGGACAACAGAGGAGGAGGATGCAGCCCAATGTGCAGCCATTCATCTCTTCTTGCCACTACGATCTGGGTAGGAAGGACAGCAGCAGACTGAGGTGTAGAAAGTGTAGGGGGGCAGGTGCATTTGAAGCAAACGAGATGTACCGTGGGGGTAGGGATCACTGGCATCCCATGAGAGTAAAAGTCACTGTAGCCAGCTGGGGGGGGGGGGGGGGGGGTAAGAGTGTACCATGGGGGTAGGGGTTATGCCTTGGAGGTAGGTCATCACTGGAGAAAGCTGGGTGTAGGAGTTATTGCGGAGAGGATTAGGTACTGGAGCTATCTTTCACAACCTGAACGTCTTACCTGGATCTAACTCTCCTGTGTTTGCCCAATGGTGCACGTTGGGAATACAATATTTAACACAGCTTTTGACGTAGGATGGCAAACAAACCTTTTGAGGACCTATGGCGTAACTTTAACTTGCCATCTACTGATCACTTCACTGATAAGCAACTTTGCTCATTACGTGTCTAGACTGGGTTAAATTAACCTCAGTGAGGATGTCCAAGATACCTTAGATACAGCGCTCACCCTGGGATCGCAGAATGAAGTGCCACTCCGTTACCATCACCATTATCTTCAGGATACTACTGAATATCTGCACTACAGTAAACTGGCGACCAGTTGAACAGCTGATTTGGCAGGGACTGTTACTGCAGACCAGATTCAAAATTGTGTACTGAGGATTCAACTAACTTGCCCATCTGCGCAGCTCTGGGAACTACAATACAAATTTGCCCTTGGCTTTACATTTCACCATTCAAAGCATATCAGGCCTCTTTTTGACTTCTGTGGTAAGTAAATTAATGGAAAAGCTTTTAGAACAGAGAATAGTAAAGTTTTTGGAATCCAATGGATTACAGGACCGTAGGCAACACGGTTTCACTAAAAGCAGGTCTTGTCAGACAAATCTGATTAATCTGACTGGGTGATCAGAGAGCTGGATTGAAGGTGAACATTAGATGTGGTGTATTTAGAGTTTAGCAAAACCTTTGACATGGTTCCGAATAGACGACTAATAAATAAACTGAGTGCCCTCGGAATGGCCCTAAAGTGACTGATTGGGTTAAGAACTGGTTGAGTGGAAGGCAAAAGGATGTTACCAGTGGTGTGCCACAAGGTTCAGTTCTTGGGCTGGTTCTTTTAAATATTTTTGTAAGCGATATAATTTTCCTGATCTCCTCTGGAACCTTTTTTAAAAATCGGCGTTACATTGGCCACCCTCCAGTCTTCCGGTACCACACTCGATTTTAAGGATAAATTACATATTTCAAACAATAGCTCTGCAAGCTCATTTTTCAGTTCTATCAGTACTCTGGGATGAATACCATCCGGTCCAGGAGATTTGCTACTCTTCAGTTTCTGGAACTGCCCCATTTCATCATGACATCACTTTATTGACGATGTTTTTCTACTGTGGACTGGTGAAATTTCAGATGTAAAATCATTTGTTAAATGGTTACATTCATGTAACAAGAAGATTCAATTTACTTTCAATTATTCATTTGAACATATTTCATTTTTGGACGTTGACATAAATCAAACATCGGATGGATTCATTACTAAAGTACATCAGAAGCCATCGAATAGAAATACATTCCTACATTCTACAAGTTGCCATCCTGATTACTGTAAAGAATCTTTACCATATTCCCAATTTTTACGCTATAAAAGAATATTCGGTAACAAAGATTTTAAAACACAATTAAGAAATTAACTATGGATTTGAAAGAACGAGGATATAAAGACAAATGTTTTAAAAATGCATATAAGAGGGCTAAATATAATGAAAGAGACTGGTTGTTAAAAAAACCAAGTAAACCATCTGACAATCAGGAAGTCTTGACATTCATTAGTAAATATACGAATGCCAGTCCTGGGATTTCAAATATAATCAGAAATCAATGGCATATAATGAAATCCAATGATGCATTTAGAGATAATTTCTTATGCACGTGGGAGAAACTTGAAAGAAATTTTAAGCCAATTGAATTTGAAAACCTCATCCATAAGAAGCACCAGTATTTCGTATGGCCACTATAAATGTGGCAAGTGTAGTAAATTTAAAACAAATAAGAAAAACTTTTTCTTCACCCAACGTGTAATTAAACTCTGGAATTCGTTGCCGGAGAACGTAGTGAAGGTGGTTAGCTTGGCAGAGTTTAAAAAGGGGTTGGACGGTTTCCTAAAGGACAAATCCATAGACCTCTACTAAATGGACTTGGGAAAAATTCACAATTTCGGGAATAACATGTATAAAATGTTTGTACGTTTAGGTAGCTTGCCAGGTGCCCTTGACCTGGATTGGCCGCTGTCGGGGACAGGATGCTGGGCTCGATGGACCTTTGGTCTTTTCCCAGTATGGCATTACTTATGTACTTATAGCAGCAGAATCAGAGACTGGGACCAACATGATCAGAAAAACAAAGTCACCAGAAAACAAAGGTAGAAAAATCATTTTATTTTCATTTTAGTGTTTGGAATATGTCCAATTTGAGAATTTACATCTGCTGTCTTATTTTGCACTGGGTATACTAGAGCTGTAACAGCTTACAGAACAGAATTTATAATGAAAAAGAAATCAAAAGGTTTTTTTTTCTCCTATACTGTTAGTATTCTCAATGATACCTGTTTATGGCTGGTAAAAGGGGTGTGGCTACCATAGGGCAGAGCCATATATGGTTACCCCACCCATAATGAGTACCGGTACCTTTTTTCCTACAAAAAAAGCACTGTATAAAGTAGTCCGTATTTCAATGAATTTAAGAAAAAAGATCAGGTTAACATATTTTGTGAGCCTTACAGAGAATATACAGTCTAGCTGTCCCTGCTCAGCAATAGGAGTTGTACTGTTGAGGGGAGGTGTGAGTATGAGTAAATGTAAATGGGGGTGTGGTACTAAGGGGATGTGAGAATGGATGAGTGGGGGTGTACTGCTGAGGGGTGAGTGTGAGAATGTGAATGGGGGTGTATTAGTGAAGAAGGTTTGAGTGAGGGTTTTCTGCTGAGAGGTGTGTGAGAATGGGTGAGTGTAAATGGGGTGTTTTGCTGAGCGGTGTGTGAGAATGGATGAGTATGAGTGGGGTGTGCTACTCTATGGTGTGTGAGTACGCCTTGTAGCGCTATAGAAATGCTAAATAGTAGTAGTAGTAGAGTGGGGGTGTAACGCTGAGGGATGAGTGTGCATGGAGGTGTGCTATTCTGGGATGTTTGAGAACGGGTGTCAGTGGGGGTATGGTACTGAGGGGTGAGTGGGGGTGCACTTCTGGGGGGTGTGATTGGAGTTGTTTTGTTGAGGAGTGTGTGAGAATGGCTGAGTGTGACTGGGGTGTTTTGCTGAGGGGTATGTGAGAGAGGGTGATATTGACATTGAGTTTAATACTCCCTTCAATCAGAAAATGTGGTGACTGGATCCCTACCTAGCACTAACTTTCCCTTCCGATCAATTTGTTTAGGTTGATTTTCTTGATTAGTTGTTTCTTTCAATCTAGCAAGTGCCTGCTGTTTGGCTTTCACCATTTTCCTCTCAAAACATAACCTTCTTATCAAGAGCATATTGAAATTCAGTTTCCCGCCCTTTTCGAGGAGCGTTCCCCTGGAAGGGTAATGAATTCATGCACACGCATACATTTCCCAGTCTGACCCCAATGAGAGCATCTACACAACAACAGAAGCAAAAAAATAAACTTACCAAGTTAGTAGCCAAGTGGTTAACAGAGATAGCTGCATGGGCTCGGCTAATAGACTGATCATCCTGAATCAAGATCCCACAGTTCTTGCGTCCAACAATATACTCAACACCCGTCAATAAACGTTGGGGATCACCTGAAAATAATTAGAGAATTTGACAATGGTTGCGAAAGGCAGCTCATTAAAAATTACTACAGAAATAAAATATTTTTACAGTTACCACAATCTTTTCACTTCACACACAAACCTGATAATTTAATGAATGTTTCTGTATTTTGTTTTGACTTATTGTACCTGGAAAGGGAGGGATCTTCTGAGTTTCCACATTTTTATTTTTTACATGTAACTTCTGTATGAAAGAACAAAACAAACCTTTGAAAATCAAAGTAACATCTTCTCAAAGTCACTGTGTGCAATGGCTACAAGCTGTCTGCAGCAGAGATAAGACCTGTGCACTAGTTCCTCATCTTGTTTTGGCTCACATTTCTTGCTCACTACTTTTCTGATGCAGGCTTCAGGGCTAGAAGGCTACACTGAAATAATGGCACCATGGATGAACTCTGGAGCTGCATGTAAGAGATCTATAAAAGCAAGACTGAAATATTTCAAAAAGCCATAAGCATAGTAAATTAGAGAATTTTGTCCTGAAACTGGGAAACTTTCAAGGAGTGGTCATGCTTATAAAGAGAAAAAGAACAAAAAATCCTCCACAAAAAGCCACAAGCACAAGCCAAATGGCTGGAAGTCACCAAAACCACAAGTTCCAAGACAACAAATTCTGAGGACAATCAGTTGTAATGTTCCTAACTATTTATTCATCATAAGTACATAGAGTCAAAATAAAACACGGGCCATGTTTCGGCAACCTGGTCTTTGTCAGGGGTCCCGTATGGAGCCAAGAGATATAGCATGAGGTGTATGAACACACACTTCTGTTATAAAACAAATTAGGTATACTTAGTCAGGTTCTGGGAGCTTACATACAAGAAGTGAAAAGGCCTATAACCCTAACATCAGTAAGTATGCTGTGACAATACAGAAGGCAACTGAGGTAAAAGGGATGAGAGGTCATAGAGAGAGGGATACTTCTACTGAATTACAGAGTTGGGGGGGGGAGGAAGAATAACATGATATTTGTCTGAACGGATGCAGTGGCATGAGCACTGTTACCTGACGAGCTGTTCTTCTGATCTCTTCAAGATCTAGGATCTTAGATTTGAAGAATATCTTTTATGATCCATAAACATCCTGTGGTGTCTGTGCCAGTGATCTCTTATGGTAGCTCAGGAAGGAAATGGTTCACCTGGAGTTAGATGTGAAACTAAGACCTAAAGTACGCAGAATTTGAGTGGGGCTGCAGAAGAGGGTGTATCAGGAAGAACTAAGGAGCAGCAACCAAGTGTGCCAATTTAAAAAAGCTCAGTCTTGGGAAATGTCTGCTGACATGCAGCATTTTGAGTTTATGACAGGTTATGATTTATGTTTGCTCTTTTCGGAAAATACTAATAAAGAAATTTAAAAATTAAAAAAAACTCAGATGGGAGCAGCTCTGGTGGTAGCTGCAACTTTAATGTTTGCAGAAAAACAAATAACATACCACCAAAGTAGAAGGTAGAAACAAGGGCTTTAATTTCACCAAACAAATGCTTATGCCTGACATGGCCATGTTTTGTCAAAATTGGCTGCATCAGAGGCAAAAACTGTCAAACTAAAAACAATCAAATTAAACACATAAAATAATTTACAACATACACATAAAACTTACAGACCAAATTATAAATCATAAAACGTGCACAAAAGGGAAAATTAGGTTCTTACCTTGGTAATTTTCTTTCCTTTAGTCATAGCAGGTGAAGCCATTACATATGGGTTGTGTCCATCAACCAGCAGGGGGAGATAGAGAGCACTCAACTTTTCACAGTGCCTCATGGCCACCCAGCTCCACTGCCTCTTCAGTATTTGAAGCTTCCAAAGCAGTATGGCAAACCGCAATGGGAATAACATGAACTTTCCTCACAGCGAACGATGGCCCCTTAACAAGAGCATGAACTCAAAAGGAGGGAATGAACACATCCTCCTGGAGGGAATAAACTCGTCCTCCTTAATGTATAACTGGAGGGGATACACGCAACCTCCTGGAGGGAATAAACTCATCCTCCAAAACATAAACTGGAGGGAATGGACTCATCCTCCTGTAAGTGAACATGAATCCTGAAGACTGTTTTCCAACTTTCTCCCAAGGAAGGAACTTCAGGAAACAAGAACAGAACCTGAAACAGATTCACAGCATACAGACAATCATATAGGGAGGGCTCATGGCTTCATCTGCTATGACTAAAGGAAAGAAAATTACCAAGGTAAGAACCTAATTTTCCCTTCCTTGTCATCAAGCAGATGAAGCCATTATGTATGGGATGTAACAAAGCAATCCCTATATAGGGTGGGAACAGGTCACACCATACGCTAGCACTTGTGCTCCAAAACGCGCATCCCTCCTGGCAGCCACATCCAGCCTGTAATGTCGGGCAAAGGAGAGCTTAGAAGCCCATGTTGCTGCACTGCATATCTCTTGAAGAGAGAGTGCTCCAGTTTCAACCCAAGAGGAAGAAATCGCTCTGGTACAATGCGCCTTAAAGGCTACAGGCGGAGACCGGCCGGCCGGCAAGCAGATAAGCTGAAAAGATAGTTTCTTTGAGCCAGCGGGCAATAGTGGCTTTAGATGCTGGAAACCCTCTGTGAGGACCTGATAGCAAAACAAACAGATGATCAGAGGTCCTGAAAGAGTTAGTAACTCGCAGATACTGCAGCAGAGTCCTGCGCACATCCAACAGGTGCAACTGCCCAAAAGATTCTGGAAACGCCTCCTTATCAAAGGAGGGCAAGAAAATAGGCTAGTTTAGGTGAAACGCTGAAACCACCTTAGGCATGAAGGAAGGCACGGTCCGAACCGTGACCCCGGACTCTGAGAATTGCAGAAATGGGTCTCTACAGGACAGCGCCTGGAGCTCTGACACCCGTCTCGCCGAAGTAATGGCCACAAGAAAAACGGCCTTTAGTGTCAAATCTTTCTCCGATGCTCGCCGAAGCGGCTCAAAAGGAGAACCCTGCAGGGCCTTCAAAACTAGCCCCAGGTTCCAAGCTGGACATGGTGCTCGCACGGAAGGCCGGAGCCGAAGCACCCCACTAAGAAACCGTGCCACATCTGGATGAGCAGCTAAAGATACGCCTTCAACCTTACCACGAAGGGAGGCCAATGCTGCCACTTGCACCCGCAGGGAATTATAGGCCAAGCCTATTTGTACACCATCCTGCAAAAAGTCCAGAATCGGCAAGACAGGAGCCCGCATGGGTGTGATCACTATTGAAGCACACCAAGACTCAAACTGGTGCCAAATCCTGGTATAAGCCACGGAAGGAGAGTGGAAATGACTGTGTTTGAATAGCCTTTGTCCCTCAATTGCGCCCTCTCAATCGCCATGCCATAAGACCAAAGCAGCAGGCGTCCTCCATGGCTACCGGGCCCTGTGACAACAGGTTCGGTACCAGAGGTAAAGGAAGGGGAGCCTCCACTAGCATCTGTCGGAGGTCCGCATACCAAGGCCTCCTGGGCCAATCCGGGGCAATGAGGCCCACTTCTCCTGGGTGCAGCCGAATCTGCAGGAGCACGCACCCTATCAAGGGCCACGGAGGGAACACATATAGTAGACCCGGAGGCCAGGGCTGAGTCAAGGCATCCAACCCTGCCGAGCGAGGATCTCTCCGTCTGCTGAAGAAGCACGGGACTTTGGCATTTGAACTTGTCGCCATAAGATCCATCACAGGCTTGCCCCATTTGGCACATATCTGCAGGAATACTTCGTCTGCTAGTTCCCATTCTGCTGGATCGATTTGATGCCTGCTTAGATAATCGGCTTGCACGTTGCTCTGACCTGCATTGTGAGCTGCCGACAGAAACTGAAGATGCAGCTCGGCCCAGTGGCAAATCTGTTCGGCCTGCGCGGCCAGTGCTCTGCACTGAGTGGCGCCTTGTCGATTTATGTAGGCCACTGCTGTCGTGTTGTCCGACATCACTCTGACAGCCAATCCTTCCAGGGTCACTTGAAAGGCCAGAAGCGCCTGAAATACCGCTTTCAACTCCAGGCGGTTGATGGACCACTCCGACTCCTCGGGTGTCCATAGACCCTGGGCATGCTTCCCCTTGCAATGTGCGCCCCAGCCCTTCAGGCTGGCATCTGTCACTACTAGACACCAATCGGGGAGCACCAGCGGCATTCCTCGCCGTAGCATGCTGTCTGAGAGCCACCACTCCATGCTGAGTCGGGCCGCAGGGAGCCAAGAAAGTCTGCATTGATAATCCTGAGAAACTGGAGACCATCTTTGAAGTACGGAATACTGTAGAGGTCTCAGGTGCACTCTCGCCCAGGGCACCACTTCCAATGTGGCTGTCATTGATCCCAGCAGCTGGACAATGTCCCAAGCTCGCGGGCGGGGCATCCTCAGGAGCAGACGGACCAGATTCTGAAGCTTGCACTGCCTTAGCTCGGGTAGGTATACATAGCCCGAGTCTGTGTTGAACCTGGCCCCCAAATATTCTAGAGATTGCGAGGGGGTCAGGTGACTTTTGGCCATATTGACGACCCAGCCTAGAGATTGAAGTACTGAGACCACTCTGGCTTTAGCTTGATAGCTCTCTGTTACAGTCTGCTCTGATGAGCCAGTCTTTTAGGTACGGGTGAACCCTAATACCTTCTCGCCTGAGCAAAGCAGCTACTACCACCATTACCTTCGAAAAGGTTCGGGGAGCTGTGGCGAGGCCAAAAGGCAAGGCCCGGAACTGGAAATGTTTTCCCAACACCGCAAATCTCAGAAACATCTGGTGCGGGGGCCAAATTGGTATGTGCAAGTAAGCTTCTTTCAGGTCTAGAGACGTGAGAAACTCTCCTGGTTGTACCGCAGCAATGACGGAGCGCAGGGTTTCCATGTGGAAATGCCGCACTCTCAGGGACTTGTTTAATTCTTTTAAGTCCAGAATAGGGCGAAAAGACCCACCTTTTTGCGGCACCACAAAGTAGATGGAGTATCGGCCGTAGCCGTGTTCGGCGGGAGGTACCGGGGACACGGCCCCTAACTGAATCAGACCTTGCAAAGTCTCCTCTACCGCCGCCCGTTTGGCGGCAGAACCGCATCGGGACTCCACAAACACGTCTTTTACTGGGGCATTGAATTCTATTCTGTAGCCATCTCTGATCAGGTCCAGAACCCACTGATCTGAGAAAATAGTGGCCCACTCTTCTGCAAAGAGGGAAAGACGTCCTCTGATGACAGGAAGCGAGGAGGGGGCCGGCGCACCATCATTGAGAGGGTCGCCCCTGAACTCCAGGCCTAGAGCCGGTGGCTGCGGAACGCTTGTCCGAGCAAAACGAGTTCCTCTGCTGAAAAACGGGCACGAGAAGTGAACCCAGCAGAACGCCCCGGTCAGTACCTTCTAGCTTCACGGAAGTGAGGTCTATAAGAGGAGTGGACCGCCTGGCCCTTGGAGGAAGGCCTCGGCCTATCTTCGGGCAAGCACTGGGGTTTAGGATCTCCCAGGCCTTTAACAATTTTTTTTCCCAACTCCTCACCAAATAGGAGAAGGCCTTGAAAGGGCAACTTCACCAACCTTTGCTTAGAGGCCATGTCCGCTGCCCAATGTCGTAGCCAAATAAGACGGCAAGCCGCCACTGCTACTGCCATTTGTTTAGCCGAAGCTCCACTCCATCTCCGGGCTGTTCCACTGCCTGTTGCAACCACGCCAGGCAGGCTCTAGCAGCTCTAGCAGCAAAACAACTGCATGCAGATGCCCGAACAGTAAGACCTGCAATTTCAAAGGACCGTTTAAGTGCTGCTTCCAGCCTACGGTCTTGTATATCCTTCAGGGCAACTCCTCCTTCCACAGGGAGGGTAGTTCTCTTTGTCACCGCAGTGACTAGGGCATCTACTTTAGGCATTGCAAAGCGAGCCAAATGCTCCTCACGCAGAGGGTATAATTGCCCCATAGCCCTGGAAACTCTCAAAGGTCCCTCGGGGTCAGCCCACTGAGCCGAAACAAGCTCTAGGATGGAGTCATGCAAAGGGAAGGCCCGAGCAGCTTTCTTGGTACTAGCCATCCTGGGATTACCCGAGGAGGCCATGCCACTGTCAGGATCTTCAATCGAGAGGGCCTGCAGGGTATCTGAAATAAGCGCTGGCAGCTCATCACGGTGGAAAATCCTCACCGCAGAGGGATCATCCAGATCCTGTGGTAATTCCGCACCTGACTCTGGCTCCTCAGACCACGAAGGCCTGCCAGAACTCTCCGAATCCTCACAGCCCAACCACGGGGGAGGGGGGGAGGAGGTGCGCCACAATCTGAAGGGGAATTAGCCCTTCTACGCTTTTCTTTATGCCAATTATCAGGGAAAATAGCCTCAGCGGGCAGTCCCAGGCCAGAATCCACCAGGTGGGGGGGGGGGGGGGGGACAATAGAAGGGGCCTCAGACGACCCTTGAGGGAGAGCTCTTTTCAGCATGTATGCTTTATGCAATAACAACACAAAATCAGGGGAGAAAAACTTGCCCTGGGCACCCAGATCCCGTCTGGGGCTAGCCGCTCCCTGAATAGCCTCAATTCGAGGTCCCCCCCCGGGCTCAGGGCTCTCCGTCTCTACGGAGGCCGCGCCATGCAGAGAATTCAAAATGGCGTCCGCTGCCAGCTCTGAGCGGGAAGAATCATCACTCGCCATGCTCGGGCCAGCTCTTACACCTGTACAGCACGATTTACAGAGCCCCACTGCTGATTTGCGCTTGCCACACCGGGAACAGCGCTTTACATTCTCTGCAGCCATCGCCGAAAACGGCAGGAAAATTCAAAATGGCGGTTCCGTGCCAAAAACGCCCCGATCGTGGGCCCACCCCAGAGGAGTTAGAAAACACTCTTACCTCACCGGACCGAGTATCACAGCTCCGGTCCCATAGAAGAATCAAAGGAAAACCTCTGTTCCATTTTTTTATTTTTAACGCTGTGAGGAAAGCAGAGGTAATAAGAACTCCAGAGGCTCAGATGAGTGGGAAAGGCAGGGAAAGGCGAACCAATGTGCCTGCATCCACTGAATGGGAAAGGACAGGGAAAAGCAAGCTAATATGTCCATATCCACGGGGGCATGGATAAGGCAGGGAAAGGGCTAACCTATGTACCTTCAAAGTGAAGCTGCTATAGCCTCTAACACCCCGGCTAACAACTGGCAAGCCAGGAGCCACCCCCAGGCAGATTTTTGATGGAGCTCGAAGCTGCAGCCACCCTGCTTGGAGAGATAGAGAATACTGAAGAGGCAGTGGAGCTGGCTGGCCATGAGGCACTGTGAAAAGTTGAGTGCTCTCTATCTCCCCCTGCTGGTTGATGGACACAACCCATACTAATGGCTTCATCTGCTTGATGACAATGAAAAACATTTTCTCCGATTCGTTTTAAATTTACTACATTGTAGCTTCATCACATGCCCCCTAGTCCTAGTATTTTTGGAAAGCGTAAACAGACGCTTCACATCTACCCGTTCAACTCCACTCATTATTTTATAGACCTCTATATCATATCTCCCCTCAGCCGCCTTTTCTCCAAGCTGAAGAGCCCTAGCCGCTTCAGCCTTTCCTCATAGGGAAGTCGTCCCATCCCCTTTATCATTTTCATCACCCTTCTCTGCACCTTTTCTAATTACACTATATCTTTTTTGAGATGCGGCGACCAGAATTGAACACAATATTCGAGGTGCGGTCGCACCATGGAGTGATACAAAGGTATTATAACATCCTCATTTTTTCCACTCCTTTCCTAACAAAGAATAGGCAAATGAGCGTACTTATTGTGTACATTGCAATTCTGCCTGCGGCCTGCCCAAAACCCATTCCACAGCACGCCTTTCCTGGTCCATATGAAAGTACATGTGTTGTGGGCATTATACGTATGTTTATAAACACATTTTCATTATATATTGGCTTATAGATGAAAACCTGCTCTTATTAAACCCCCCTCTTTGTGTCTGCTGGAAAACATTTACTGCACAGCACAATGCGATTGGCAAGGCTGTTGGAAATGTTAATTTCATACAGCTAAATCAGGCAACTCAAACTCCAAAAAGACTGAAAAACATGCTGAATGCCTAACCTGCCAAGACAGGCTTATTTTTTTCCCTTGAGATGACTGTTCATTCCAGAAAAGTAATTAATCCTCTATCCTGCACGTAGACACTCTACCAGGACTGGATCCCAGACCACACCTCACTTATCTCCCTGAAGCACAGATCTCTTGAACAGACTCCAGGCCACTCTCTCTCTTAATAAATAAATCTTATTAAATAAATGCAACAGGTCTTTAACATTAATGTGTTGGCACTAAACATTTCAAATAACTAATGAATTACAAATTCTAGCAATTAGTGATTTCCCTGTGTATCTAAACACCCCAACGAATGCAGTTTTATGGTTCATTTGTAAGATATTATGGGCTTGATTTACTAAAGTGTGCTAGAGCATTAGCATCCAATAACATACATATTGGATGCCAGTAGTGGGTGCAGTGCACTGCAGACAGGTGGACTCGGGCTCCTACCTCCCCCTACCTGTTACACTTGTGGAGGAAACTGCGAGCCCTCCAAAACTCAACAGAAACACACTGTACACACATATTGGTGCCCCCTTCACCCGTTAAGGGCTATGGTAGTGGTGTACAGTTAGGGGTAGTGGGTTTTGGGGGGGCTCAGCAGACAAGGTAAGGCAGCAATGGTGAGATGTGTACCTAGGAGCATTTTTAAGTCCACTGCAGTGCCCCTTAGGGTGTCCTATTGCTTTCCTGGGATGTCAGGGGGACCAGTGTACTAAAAAATGTTGGCTCCTCCTGCATCCCAATGGCTTGATTTTGTGCATTTTGCACTTGGACGTGTTTTTTTTTTGTTTTGTTTTTTCCGAAAATGGACCAAAAAAACAAAATGTCCAAATCACAAAACCTTCTATTTTCGAAAACAAAAGATAGACGTGTCTCTTTTTTGAAAATTACCTTCTTTACTATTCAGATTTTGAACGTCTTTTTCAAAATGTCCAAAGTCGGACTTAGACGTCATATCGAAAATGCCCCTCTAGATCACAGTAAGTCTAGGATGTAACAATATTGATCCAAAGTTACCATAGGTATTAGTACCACAATCATCAATATACTTCACACAAAACACATATTCACTAAAGTAACTGCAGTATATTATTCCTAATCACGTTTATAAAACAACAGCCTCTTTAGCCCCTTCTTAAAACTATCACAACTAGAAATATGCCTTAGTTTAAATGGAAGCGAGTTCCATAAACCAACAGCCTGATATGTGAATAAAACAGAGCAATGTATCAACCCAGGCTTTTTCACATCCCTCCTGAACACTAGACTACATACAGATAATACAGTATGCTGAATGGCATAGTCATCTGATCTTTATTGTATTCACTACACAGCTTAAAAAAAGAAAAAAAAAGTTCATCAGGAAAATAAACCAACCAAATTTGCGATGTTACAACCATATGGGGTCAGGGCTGGTGTTAGATAAGCAGGAAGCCTTGGGTACAAACTGGGAAAGAGGCCCCAGAGCCCACCTGCAAGCTATGCCTTCTTCAGCTTTAAGCAGACCCTGTTACATGGGGGTCCCAGGGCAACTGCCCTGTTTTCCACCCCCTAAAATGGCTCTGTACATGGGTCCATACATCTAACCCTACCCCCTTCCCAAAAGAATGCGCACTCGAAAAGTGCAAGAGCTAAAGAATTCATCCACAGAAGGTTGCAATTACATTAACCTAAAGCAACATCCGTTATTTAAGCATTGCTACTTGGGCATGCTTTTCAGAATGCCATCTTAGATCTACTACTACTTATCATTTCTATAGCGCTACTAGACGTACGCAGCGCTGTACACTTGAACATGAAGAGACAGTCCCTGCTCGACAGAGCTTACAATCTCATTAAGACAGACAAACAGGACAAACAAGAGATAAGGGAATATTAAGGTGAGGATGATAAAATAAGGGTTCTGAACAAGTGAATAAGGGTTAGGAGTTAAAAGCAGCATCAAAAAGGTGGGCTTTTAGCTTAGATTTGAAGATGGCCAGAGATGGAGCTTGACTTACCGGCTCAGAAAGTCTATTCCAGGCAGATCAAAACTAAGGGCCAGATGCACTAAGGTCCTCAGAAGAGCCCTTCCCTTACTGATTCCATAGCGAATCGGTAGGGAATGCATCAAGGAAATGGAATGCAAATGAGCCGATCGTTGTAGCTCACTTGCATTCTCTATTCCCTCGGAAGCCAGTCGGTCAGTCGGCCGGTCGAGCATGCGCAGAGCAGCCAAGCTTTATGCTGGCTGCTCTGCGCATGCCAAGGACTTCCTTTATGGACATCCTTCACTAAAAAAACAAACAAAAAAAGGACATCTCTGATGAGCAGCCATGGACGTCCTTTACGGACGTCCTTCACTTGTTTCTAACTATTCACTTGGGAATCCCAAAGTGAGCTGAGAGATCTCCCTGCCAAACACAAACGCCCCTGAGCCATTGCAGTCACCATCGCCTGTGAACGAGCACTTGTATTGGCTGAGGAGAAAAAGAGGCAGGCTCCACTGGTCTCCAGAAGTTCATTGTCGCTAAAAAAAAAGTTGGAACCAATCAGGTTGAACCCGTTGTTGCTCTTCTAAAGGGGATTGGCTTTGGGCACAAAGCTGAGAGAAATGCAGTCAGTTCTCAGCCTGTGAGAATAGTGCTTTACCTTTGTTTCTTCTGAACGGTGAGCAAATAAAAACCAGGGTTCGTTCTGATGTTGCTCCGTTGCTGCAGCCACTGCCAGGTGCTGATGGTGCTGTAGAAGCTATGGAGTTCCTTCTTTCCTTTTGCCTAACGTAGATTTTTGTGTGCCTTTTTCTCTCGTCACTCCTTGCAAACCTTCGACTGCAGTAATCGCAGGCCAAAGGTTTCTCCCCCATGTGGGTGGTGAGGTGATCGCTGCGATATCCTGATGTGCCGGGTTAATTCATCTGAATGGGAGAAGCAGCGGTCACATCCTCTCGTGGACTGGGGTCTTACTGGGGCAGTTAGGATATTTCCTTGGTCGCAGGATAGGTCATAGTGGTAAATTCTGTGGTCTGTAAGCACTGAGGAGTCGAGATCCTTCTTCCGATTCCCTCAAAGCAGCCCCAATGAGAGGTGCAGACCTCCCGTTAGGTTTTCCACGGTAAGGGGATCGGAAAACAGTAGTGCATCTCATTGTAATACGAATTGTACACATTTTAATACTAATTTGCTCATCTGCATTCAGTTTTCGTTAGCTGCTACCGTAGCAGGACAATGCCCTTTTGTGCATGTCCCGGTTTACTACTTGCACGTTAAACTGGCTAGAACCAATTTAAAACCCACATTGCTGTCTCGTTAAGTTTAGTGCATCTAGCCCTAAATGAACCAAAAAAGTCACTAGAGTGCAGGAGCGTAGCTGCTATGGGGGCCTGGGCCCCCGTAAATTTGGCCCTGGACCCCCCTGCCGATGCCCCTTTCAACCTCCCCGCCAACCTGCCGTCGCCGTCTGTACCTTTGCTGACGGGGGATCCCAACCCCCGCCAGCCGATGTATTCTTCCTGCGTTTGGTTTCTTCTGAGCTGACGTCCTGCTGCACGTACAACGTGCAGGACGTCAGACTCACAGAAACAGAATGAAGCCCTGCAGATTGCAAGGCTTCGTTCTGTTTCTGTGAGTCTGACGTCCTGCACGTTGTACGTGCAGCAGGACGTCAGACTCAGAAGAAACCAAACGCAGGAAGCGGTGGCGCCGGGGGGGGGGAGGGGGCTAAAATGTGCCCCCTTACCTCGGCTCTGGCCCCCCTACCGCTGAAGTCCAGATACGCCCCTGCTAGAGTGTCTATAGAGATCTCAATAGGAACTGTAACACTATAAACATCCCAATTATTTTATTAGATAGTTTACTTTCTATCTGATAATTACCATCAAGAAAACTCAGCCTGGATAAAATTATACCTCTAGGTCATTATTTCTTCTCAAATTTGTAGCTCTTATTGTAGAGGAGTGTGGTAGCCGTGTTAGTCCACTCTTAAGGTTATCAATAGAAATCAAACAAAATAAAACATGGAAAAGAAAATAAGATGATACCTTTTTTATTGGACATAACTTAATACATTTCTTGATTAGGTTTGATGTCCCCATGCATACTTCCTACCCACCCTGTCAGACTGTCATAGTAATGCTTGAATGTTTTCACTTATATACACTGTCAGCTAGCACATTTGCTTATTTCCGATCTGAGGAAGAAGGGCAACCTTCGAAAGCTAATCAAGAAATGTATTAAGTTATGTCCAATAAAAAAGGTATCATCTTATTTTCTTTTCCATGTTTTATTTTGTTTGATTTCTATTGATAGCTCTTATTGGAAACTACATCAGAACCAACAAAGAATCGAACTCATCTCTCCTGCTCAATGTACATCTGTCAAGAATAACAAGAGAGTACCAAAACTCAAGGAGTCGGGAGGAGGCAATATCGGCTCACCTACACAGTGATTTCCCCAAGAGGAAAGGGAAGAAACATGGAGCCTCACTTGGTTCTGAACAGCCAGCACCCTAATGCCTTATGGGATTTGGAGTCTAACTTCTATCATTTGCCATCAGCACTAAGGGCACCCGAATGCAACAAAAAGAGAGTCGGGAATCCAAGAGAAGACTCGGATACCGGAGCCTCAGAAACATCTATAGAACTTGCAGAATGAATGCAGCAGAGTTCAAAAACCTGAGAGAAAGCGGAACTCTACGGAAACTGCGTCACCAAAACTTTACAACGCTGCGACAAATACCCAAGGGTCGCACTACATCCTGCCCGGGACTCCGGTTTTGCTACCGCTTACCAGCTGTAACGCCGCTGGCTCCTTGCAACTTCCACATAGCGACACTGACTGCAGCACTTCTATCCCCCGCCACTTCCGCTGGAGCTGGGATTGAGCATGCGCGCGCTTGGCTGCAGCTAGCCCAGGGAGCACGAACAGCGTCACCTGTTGTTGGGATGAGCGCACGACCCAGCGTCAACTTTACCAAGAAAAAATGTTATGTTTGGGTTTTGTTTTGTTTTTTGGAAGGGCGCTATCAGGCAAAAAGACAGCAATAGTGCCTTTGTAAGGGTCTGATAAGGCCCAAATTGTATAATTCTGAAGACTGCACTTTCAAAGAGAGATAAACTGGAGGGAGGGATTACATACAGTGACTGCTAAAGTGATCGACAATCTTTGTCCTAAAGCATATGGCTAGGCATCTAAAGATCGTATAGGCAAGTTATCAATCCAAAGTAGTCCTTGTTATTCCCAAAAAGGGAACTCCCTTTTCCATTTCTTCCCTGAATTATATTTACAGGATACGTGGTGTTATATTTGCAGGTATTTACAGCTTCTCCTGTCAATGACTATCCTGTAGAGAGATATCCCCAAAGGCTGTACTCCTCTTTACACTGATTTGCTTTGGCGGGCTCAGATCTCCCTCACCCTCCTCCAGCGGTGACCCCTACCATTGGTCCACCCTAGGGTTACTATTTTCGGTCCCCCAAAAAGAGGACACATACCCCGCCCCCTGTCACATATCACCCCACCCCTTTCACCACCCCCATCACACCCCCTAAGGGTGTCCTCCCCTCCCCTTACCTCACTCTACTGCCCTGCAGCCCTGGTGGTCTAGTGACCTCTTTGGGGCAGGAAAGAGCCCCCTCTTTCCTGCCCAGAGCGCTGCCCTGCATCCTGTTCCCCTTGCAATGCTGAGTGTTGACGGTCCCGGCACTGATTCAAAATGGCTGCTGAGAGTTGAAGCGGCCTCACGAGACTTCAACTCTTGGGGGCCATTTTGAATCGGGCCCATCAGCACTCAGCATTGCAAAGGGAACAGGATGCAGGGCAACGCTCACCATCCCAACATTCCCCATCCCTATCCCCACAATCTTAAGTTTCTTCCCCATGTCTCCCTGCTCAAAGCTAAAAGGAAGATTTTATGCAATTGCCTATAGTTTAAAAAGACAAATAACAATATTTAATACTGATAAATGAAACAATAATAATAATAATAATAACATAGTTCATTGTTTTAACCCAAAGAAACAGTAAATCATTGATTTAAAAAAATGAATAACTGGCTAGCTTGGCTTGGCTAGCTTACTTGTTGGACTGGCTGGCTTGCCTGGCAAGGCTTGGATGGCTTACCTGGCAGGGCTTGGCTGGTTTGCTAGCTGTCTGTCTGGCCTTTTCGAGGCTGGCTAGCTAGGTAGCTGGCTGGCTGGGCTAGCGGCTGAGCTGGCTTGCTGTCTGGCTGGCTTGCTGGTCAGGCATGGTTGTCTGGCCTCTTCAAGGCTGGCTGGCTGGCTGGCTTGCTAGTTTACTTGCTGTGTTTGGCTGGCTTGCGTTTACGGGGCTGACTAGCTGGCCACAATAACACTGGGATCATAACACTAGTGGCTCACTGGGCTGGCTGGCTTGCCAGCTATCTGTGCTTGGCTGGCTTGCTGAACACAATAATACTGGAATCGTAACTCCAGTGGCTCACCGGGCTAACTGGCTGGGCTGGGCTGGCTTGCTAGCTGTCTGTCCTTGGCTGACTAGCCTTTTTGGGGCTAGCTGACTGGCCACAATAACACTGGAATCATAACTCCAGTGGCTGCTGGTCTGGCTGGCTGGCTGGCTAGCTTGGCTTGCTCGCTTGTTAGCTGCATGCTTGGCTGCCTTGCCTTTTCAGGGCTGGCTGGCTAGCTGGCTGGCCACAATAACACTGGGATCATAACTCCAGTGGCTCACTGGGCTTGCTGGCTGAGCTGTCTTGCTAGCTGTCTTTGGTTGGCTTGCTGGCCACAATAACACTGGGATCATAACACCCAGTGGTTTGTTAGCTCTCTGTGCTTGGCTGGCTTGTCTTTTCAGGGCTGGCTTGGCTGGCCATCAACAAAACTGGTATCATAACTCCAGTGGCTACTGGACTGGCTGGCTAGTGACTTGCTGGGCTGGACTGTCTAGCTTGGTTGCTTGCTGCGCTGGCTGGCTAGTGGCTAGCTTGCTGGGCTGGCTATCTCACTTACTGGGCTAGCTAGCTTGCTGAGTTGGCTGGCTGGCTGGCTAACTGGCTTGCTGGGCTGGCTGGCTGGCTGCCTGCCTGTCCTGTGAAGGAAATGAAAAGTGATGTGAAAAAGCAAAAGCAAGCAATGGTATGGTAACTAACGTGGTTGACCAACGATGATCGGACGTATTGTGTTTCTGGTTTCCAGCTGGGTTGAGTCCCTCACTCCCTCTCCCCGGAGACACACTGTACTCGTAACCTGATGTTAGTCTGACTTCCTGCAGTACAGCCCTGCCCACAGTGCCCTGTGTTTTCCTGTTTCCACTTTCCAGCGGTTTGACTTGTTTCCGCATTTGGGGGTGGGCAGGTTACATTGCAGCAGAGACACAGTGCGTTCCCAATCTCGCTTATTTCCCGCTAGTGGGAAAAAGCTTTTTTAAAAAAAAGCCCCAAAATAAGCTACTTGCGAATAAAAAAAAAAGCCGCGAGTTAAAAAAAAAAAAGAAGCCCAAACTCATGGGGAAATAAGCGAGACTGGCACTTCTGGCAGGTCTTCCTCCTACCCAGGGACATCCTACCACTCTAGCCCTCTAGCAGGGACCTCCTTCCCCCCAGGGCTATGAAAAAATCTATTACTTTAGTAATACCCATTCCTAAGGTTACTATATTTGCCCTAAGGAAAAAGAGGTCACCCCTGTCACTTTGAACCCCCCCCCCCCCCCCCCAAAGAAAGCCAGATTTCCTCTCTCTCTCCCATGCATATTCCCTCACCAATTTTTCAGCCTCGCTCTACGCACATGACTCCATTCACTACCCCTCCCCTCCTGTACCTTATTATCGTGCCCTGGTGGTCTAGTGGCCTCTTTGGGGCAGGAAAGAGCACCCTCTTTCCTGCCCGGCTCGGATGCTGACCTGTCTGGCATTCGGCAGCGCTTCAAAATGACTGCTGAGAGTTCAAGCAGTGACCTTGCAAGACTTCTGCGGAAGTCTTACTAAGGCAAGCAAACTGACAGTTATGAACTCAGAAAGAATAAAACTGTTTTTAAAAGCATTTCAACCAGATTTTCTCTGGTGGGGTTCATATTTGATTATTTTTAGATGATCTCAACAAAGAAAAAGATTCACTCAGATTTATCTGCTGAGATAATTGAAATGCCTCCCTAATTTTACTGACTTTCGATTGGAAAAAAACATGCCACTGCTTTTGCACCATAGAAGGAGAAAGAACATCTGTTTTAGTTAGCAAAGTAAACATCTTAAATGCTTCCTTCATAGAACTCTCTGACTTCTTTATCTTATCCTCATAATATGTCTTAGACTCCTGCAGGCCGATGCTCAGTAGCAAACGCGGTGCTAGCGGCCATTAGTGCTGGACTAGCACCTGCATTAGTGAGCGCAGAATGCCCAGAGGCTCCAGCACGGGAAGCAACGAGTGCACCAAAGATTAGCGCAACTAGCATGCTAATGTAGTCAAACAGATGTTAGAGGTAATTTCCTATTCTCGCCGAATGCTGAAAGAACAGCACAGAAATCAAAACCACCCTTACCGCTCAGCCTCAACTCTCGGCACCACCGTGCTTTGATGAGAACCCCATGGCATGCCGAGGATTTATTAACCAGTGTTTGATTAACTTTGAACTACAGCCTTCTAGCTTTCCTTCGGTTCGAGTCAAGATTACCTTTATTGCCTCTCTCCTTTCTGGGCAAGCTCTGGCTTGGACTTCTCTCCTGTGGGAGCAGAATGACCCACTCATGTCCAACACGGCTGCCTTCCTCACACTTTTCTGGCAGGTGTTTAATGAGCTGGGGCGTCTTTCCTCAGTAGCTTCTGAGCACCTATTCCTACAACAAGGGACCCTTACTGTGGGCCAGTATGCCATTCAATTTCAGACCCTGGTTTCTGAACTGCAATGGAATCAGGAATCTCAGGTGGCCATCTTTTGGCAGGGTCTAGAGGGCCACATTAAGGATGAACTGGCAGCACAGAATCTCCCCAACAATTTGGATGACCTGGTTTCTTTATGCTTCAAGTTGGACATCCGCTTTCAAGAGAGGGCTAAGGAATGTGGAGGTAAATGCCGCTCTATGTGGTCGATTCTCCAGTTTCAGGATCCCCCAGATTAACAGACGTCAGCTTGTCCTGCCACCCTGGAGGAAGAGAACCCCATGCAAATAGGCCATTTTCAACTTTTGGAGGAAAAGGCAGTGTTTCAATATGCTGCCACTGTAGGGCAAAGATTTACTGCAAATAACAAGGTAAACCAGGAGGGAAGAGGAGAGCAGCCGGCAGTCTGGGAGTGAAGAAAGAGATGCCGGACCAGGCATGCAGATGGAGGAGGGAGAGAGAGAGGGTAGTAGTACATACTTCTTAAACAAAATAGTACAAAATACTATGACAGTGGCAAAGCCTGACATCATCCCTGTGTGCAGCACAATTATCACAAAGCAGCAAAATCTGACGCTTTTGTGCCCGCATTCTAGTGTCTAACTTCTTTAGCCACTGCTTCCAAATTTCCCCAGTCATTCATGAATTTGCGTTAGCCTCGTATGACAAAGGAAGTCACTTAACTTTCTTGAAGCAACGGGACTGTTTGCTCTTTCCAATGACGAGGGGTTCCAACTTCTCACTCCCATCCATATTGCAGCAAAGGAGGATCGTCAGGCGGTCCTTCGATGTTTTACCTCAAGTAGTTTCGGCATGTTTGAATGCAAGTGTTCCATCAGGAATCGCTCGCCAGTAGAGACCATTTTCGTCAGCACTGAAAATGTCACGAGGTGCAAACTCATTCAAGATGGTAGGAAGAACTGAAACAACCCAATTTTCAGCACCAAAGTCATCAACGTCTTGTTTCTCACCATGCTGTTTCCTGAATTTTATGCTATTCCTCTCCTTCCATCTTTCCAACCATCCAACAGTGGCTTTGAATTCAGTTAGTCCAAGACTTTCAGCTAGCTGGTTAGCTTTCTCCATAAGCAGTGGACCACTGACAGGAAACTGTCTGCTCCAGACTCGAGAAAACCACCAAAGAAGAGTACCTTCTACCTCCTCGGCTTTTCCCGCCCGTTTTTGTTTCCGTTGTGGATTTGTATGTTTTGCCATTCTTCCAGAAGCTGGTCTTTCTGCTTCAAGACACGTGAAATTTGACTGGGATTGACACTATATTCTTTAGCAATAGATGCTTGACTGTTTGTTTTCTAATTTTTTAAGAACTTCTATTCGTTCAGCCAGTATTAAAGTCTTACAGTTCCGCCGCAACGACTACTACTACTACTACTACTATTTAGCATTTCTATAGCGCTACAAGGCGTACGCAGCGCTGCACAAACATAGAAGAAAGACAGTCCCTGCTCAAAGAGCTTACAATAATAATAATGACGACCCTGGTGTACGCTCTAACAACATTCTTTCACTTATTCTGCCTGTGGCAGTTAAAGAGGCAGTAAATTTGAAATCTCGTTGGTTGTCATGCACCAATTGGCTTCCATATTCCATGTGAGCGCTTATGCTGAGTCTTTCCTGCAGAGGAGCGGTCTTGAACCATGCATATAAGCGAATCTTGTACTTATCAGTGGTGCGCTACAAAGGTTTGTCCCCATAGAAATTGATGGTGCCAAAAATGGGACCAAAGTACGGCATGCAGTTAAACAGAGCATGCGCTTATCCGACGCGCACTTAAATGGAGTGCATTATATATATATATATATATGTTTTTTTTTGGTGGTCTTTAAGAAAGAACAGAGGCTAAAATCGGCTGGGGCTGCATTGAAGGAGCCAGTAGTGTTCCTTCAATGCAGCCCCCTATATATAGGGGACCACAAAAAAAATATTCAGACAAAAACTGAAATAGAAACACCCCCCCTCCACCCAAGAAATCCAGAAACTACAAGCAGGATAATACTGGTAAGAGAGAAACAGAAATGTTTTTTTTTCTCTTGTACTCTGCAAAATACAAAACTAAAAATAAATAAATAAATGTACATTTCACAAAGCAGGCATATCTCAATCTTTAAGAAATTTTAAATAAAAAAAATATATTTTTGTATTTTCTATCTTTGTTGTCTGAGCACTTTATTTTTCTGATTGGGTTAGTCCCACTCTCTTCCACTTTCCATGTGTCAGTCTTCTAAATTCTTTTCCAGGTTGGCTTTTCCATTTCTTCTCTCTCCTCTTGCTGTCTTCCTTTCCCATTCAATCACCAAGTCCCACTCATCTTCTGTTCACCTTCCTCCCACACCCCCTAGTCCCATCCATCCTCTGCTCCTTCTCCATCACTCTCTTACTTCCACCTCCCCCCCCCGGTGGTCTCATTTTTTTTTTTACCCTTCGTTGCCCAGGCCCACCCCTGTCTCTCTCATTCTCCTTCCAGCCCCAACCCCCCACTGCCACCACCACAGCACTGGAGTCTTCCAGTTCTTTCTCTCCTTCCAGCCGTGTGGCGCCCGGTATCCCTCCCTCAGTCTTCCAAACCCCAAGCCGCCAGCAGCCTCAGCGAGAAAGCAGTATGCACGCTGCTTTAGACTTGCCCCAGAAGCCTTTTTCTCTCTACAGCTTCCTGCGTACATGGGAACAAGAAGTTGAAAGAGAATGAAAAGCTTCTCTCTGAGGCTACTGGTGGCTCGAGGGATTAGAGGACTTGGGGGAGTGATACTGGGCGCTGCGGGGCTGGAAGGAGAGAAAGAACTGGAAGAGTTCAGTGCTGTGGTGGCAGCGGAAGGAGAGAAAGAGAGATGCTGCTGTAGCTGCACCACTCAGGGGGATGCCAGGCAGAAAAATGGTGTGGCAGCTCGTTTTGGGGGGCATTACCCCCTCCCCCAAACTACACCCATGCCCAGAGCCCATGTGGGGTCTTTCAACTCCCAACGCTTGACTGAACCTGAGGGACAGGCCAGGAGCCAGTATCAATCCAGAGCTGCATAGGTTATGTCTATCCACCTGCTAGATAGAATACTGGAAATGAGGCTTGCATATAATGCTATATGGCAGAGCTCTGGTGTTCTCTCTATCTCCATCTGCTGGTAGATAGGTACAACCCACAAGTCTCTGGATTGATCTGTGGGACGACATGGAAGGGGAAAATCAGACTAGCAGGGAAAATGTTTTAAGTGTGGGTGGGTGGGCCACTAGACTACCAGGAAAAATGATTTAAACAGTGGGTTGGGGGGGATTGGGCCCTTGGGGCCCACTAGACTATCATATGGAGGTTCAGTTTGGTTTGGATCAGGGTAAGAGGGAAGGAGGCCAACGCTAGGTATCCAAGGCAGGGTGGTCGGGTTGTGGGGAAAGATTCTTCTCAAGCAACTCTTCTATGCTGCTCCAGACACTGGCAAAAAATTTCCCCCATTAGCAAAACTTTTATTTTTGTTTGTTTTGCATGTTGTGAGTTATTAGCGCATTTGCCTTCATTTTAATGCAGTGTTCAATCAGGGATTCTGTATGAGTTACCACTCACGCTGAAACCAATTATGTGTCGCAAACCTGTGGAAAAATTGTGCTAACCTCATGGTAACCACATGGAACGTTTTTTTTGCATCAGTTCCCCCCCCCCCCCCCCCTACTGTGCTGTGTACATCTAAGTATGCCCCTTATGCACAATTTCTTTACAAAATGTAATTGGGTTAGAAACAATAAAATGGTTTTCACCTTATATTTGTTTTTGTTCAGACCCTTTTCCCTAGGGTTACCATATTTTCGGAGACAAAAAAAAAAGAGGACACCAAAAAAATAAAAATGGTTGCTACCTTTGCTAAAGAAATATTTAATCTTAGCAAATGTGTAAATGGCTTTTAGTTAATGAATACCCATCAAACAGTGACTGACTTACAGTATAGCAGTAAATAATCTACTTTTCAAAAACTTCCAGATTTGAGTTTGACCGAATCTGAGCCCAAGTGTACTTATCAGAAGAGCAGATATCCCTCAATTTTAGCTGATTTCTGAGATACATGCTAATGTTGTTGCATGACATATGTTTAAAGTTGAAGGAGGTTTAATGACAGGAGACATAATAAGCCTATCTGGCTCATTCTGTGGGCTGATCCAGTGGACAGAGCTTGTTGCTATATTGGTGTGTCCAAAACAATAGCAAATTATATTGAAAACAATAGCAAACGTAAGTGGTTTAATAAAACACTATAAACCTCACAGGGATTAGGGGTGGAATTGGGGGAAGGGGGTTGGGGAGTTTTTGAGGGGTCTGTGGAGGAGGGTTATAGTCAAAATGTTTTTGACATCACTCAAGAGCTTGCTTTGTTATTTGCAGTGCTGTATTGTGGATTTCAGTGCTGCGTTATATGCATTTATTTTTGCATATGATGACAACAAAAATATTTCTACATAAAAACAATAGCAAACACTTACAACTGCCTATGTGTGGTGCATCTGTAAAAAGTCTAAAGCTGTTCCAGTTGGTTGCTTGCAGAAGATCTGTTAAAATGGCCGCAGAGTTGAGGGATGGGGGCCTAGGACCAACGGGATGCGACTTTGACTGAGTTGTGCAAGAACGTTGTGGGAGGGTGGTTCTGCTACCTGGGAGGACACAAGTGACTCGATATTGCTAGCTTCTCCAGTGTTGGTGGAACAGGCCGTGTTAGAAACTCTCTTTTCACATTTGGGATTTTCTCTTATGATAAAGCAAAAGACTACTCTAACTGTTGAAAGGTTATTCCGTTGTGATAGTTCCTGTGTGTACATCCGTATGATGCACAAGTTGGCATTTAAAATAACAATGAACAACGACAATGTGGATACAGCAGCTGACAGCCTCCTTGCTTTGTTCTGGACATACCAATATGGTGACTGTGCGAGGAGACAGCTTCAGCCTTTTGACGTCATGCCATCTCCTGTCTTATTAAACCTCCTTGATTCAACCAGCAGGAAACACAGATCAGATTTACCTCTCTCTCTCTCTTTAGCACCCCATGTGTCCAGACTGACCAATAAGTTAGAGATGGTTACTCTCATTATGTGGGTATGTGGGTTGGTCATATAGGCACATGAAAGAAAAAAGGATATTTTGGCAAAAGGTAAAAGACGGATATAGAGGGATCCTCAGGATCCTCCTGGATTCAATTAAAAACACCTTTAAAAGTTCATGTTTTCTTTGCCCATTCGTTTAGATAGGGACGTTTTACATATATCCACCAAAATAAATTGTTTTTAAAAGAAGACTGTTGATATATTCAACGCTGAAGATTATTCTCCTGGACCCTCGCATTTGCGTAGCAATCTTGTCCTCCTTAAAAGTTGCGAGGCCCCGTCATGCGACGGTCACGTTACGTCACAGGGGGCGTGACTTAGCGGGATCTAGCGTTCTTGAGGTAATAAAAGTTTAGTGACAGAAGGAGCGCTTCTTTGTTTTGATGGCCGCCGTAGAAGTTTACATTTTAGATATACAAATGGATTATTCTGTTTTGAACGTTTCAGGGGCAAGTGGTTTTATAAGTCCAAATAAAAATAAATATTTTGTTTAAATATAACTACATGGGCTAGAAACCCCTAATGCAGTCCATTGGTTTTCTTATATTTTGTTCTTGTGATGTCTTATACTGTGCCAAAACTGAAAACAGAGATAAGAGTTGAGGTTAAATGAGGGGCCATGGGATAAGCTTATCTGGTCCACAGGAAACGGTATGACTATAAAGTTGAAGCCAGTCCCCCTACAGCAGCCATCTCCGTTTGTCAAAAACAATAGCAAAGTAGATTTGATTTCTCTCTTGTAAGGGGATGGGGGGGAGGGGAGAAGAAGATCTAAGAGGAGTTGTGGGGGGCTGGTGGAATTGTGGGGGGCTGGTGGGGGGGGGAGGGTTATTTTTCAAAATATATTTGTCATTACTGCAGAAGCTGCTTTGTAATTTCCAGTGCTGTATTGTGGTTTTCACTGGAGAGCTAGATGCCAACTTTTTTCATCATGATGACAATAAAGATAGTCCTCTATAAAAATACTTGCAAAAGTTTTAATGCCTACGTGTGTCATTTTTTTGACAAAAATGTAATTTATTTTAAAGCTTCCCCTATGAACATATAACATAAAATTTTAAATCAGCAAAACAGCATTACAAATTATTGTTCCTGCTAGACACAGCAGAAACTCTCTTTGCAAGTTTGCATACGTCCAAAACTTTCTGGAAGGGCTGCTCACACCTAAATCTACTACTACTACTACTACTATTAAACATTTCTATAGCGCTACTAGACTTACGCAGCGCTGTACAAATTAACATGAAAAGACAGTCTCTGCTCAACAGAGCTTACAATCTAAATTGGTCAGACGAACAGACAGCTAGGGGTGGGGAAATTGCAGTGGTAAATCCAGTTGTATTAATTGTCTGAGGGGCAGCATCCACCTAGATTCAGCTCTGTTTCTCATCAGAAGGGCCACATACACCAGGATCCTGGTGTATGTTCGATCAGATGGGCCGCATACACCAGGATCCTGGTGTATTTGGGATCAAAAGGGCCGCATACACCAGGATCCTGGTCTATTTTCGATCAGAAAGGCCGAATTCACCAGGTGTATTTTCGATCAGAAGGGATGAATACACCAGGATTCTGGTGTATTTTTAGTCAGAAGGGAAGAATTTTCAATCAGAAGGGATGAATACACCAGGATCCTAGTGTATATTCGATCAGAAAGGCCGAATACACCAGGATCCTTGTGTATTTTCGATCAGAAGAGACGAATACACCAGGATCCTGGTGTATTTTCCATCAGCAGCGGCCGTCAAAACAAAGGCGCACTCCAGTCTTAAGGTCATACTTAAATGCGGAAGATCCCGGGAATCCTGCAGATCTGGCTTTTACAACGTCCCGGATATTTTCCTAAAAAATGTAAAAACCTGGAGGACATATTTATGTATGACATCAGTTATCTTTATTTTGTTTAGATTTTCCTTACCTGACTCTCAAATATCTTTTCACATTGAGTTTTGTATGTAGTGCAACCTACTGCCTCTTCTGTACTCAAGTCCAGCCCCCCCCCCCCCCCCCCCACCAGTGTAACTCCCTTAAAAATAAAACAAAAGCAGACCAAAAACTAAAATAATAATAAATAGCCACAATATCATCAGAAACTTCCATTATGTTCTTTTTCTTTTAGGGCCTTGGTCTTTTCATACTTCCTTTTTTTTTTTTTTTTTTGCCAGCATACATTTTATTTTATTCTAGTTTTCTTTAAACAACCCTGAAGCCTTCTCTCCTGTGACTTCTTAAAAGCAGCAACCGAATTTACAACCCGATTCTGGTGCTCATCAATCTTTAAAATAGCACGGGAGACAGATATAAAAGGACCGCACACTGCCGATTCTCAGTTGCAGGTGCCTACTGCCTGCCTGTTTGCTGGCTCTCCTTCTTAGTGGATTTTGCCTCTGAGATTACATATTCAGCTTTTCTTTGCTTTGCTTTCCCTTTAAAAGGACGAGCCAGGAATCGCTGAGGATATTGGCTCGCACATGCCCTTTGGTCGAACCCCCTACTAGCTAGCCTAGCATTGCCAATGCCCACTAGTCCTCAGTTCGCCACAGAATAATAATGGCAGCAATATGCAGGCGTTTCTGCCTCGCAGCGAGGCCACCTTCTTCAGTATTCTGCAGAGAGAGCCAAATAGGGGCAATTAACCCCCGTGGAGAGAGGGTAAGGAGAGTTAATTAACTTTATTGCGACCGCAGTGTGTGAGTCATAGAGAAAGCGGTTAAAATACAAAACAATTACCTATAAAGTTACTGGGAGGATCTTAGAAATCCTTCGGAGAAACCCCACAGGAAGCTAAAGCTAACAGGCTGCCGGAAAAGGGTATCTATGTACACGTACGCGATAGCAATACCACAGGAAAGTCAAGAACGGATCTTTCCAAAGAGTGATAATTTTCAAGCAACGTGTCTAGGATACTGCATAAATCTAGCGAGACTTAAGTGTTTATATTACCTTGCAAATGAATTAAATGCTATAAAACGTTATTTTAGTTGTGTACTTTTGGATAGTACAGAACAGATTTAAAGAGGAGAAGTTGCAAAGGTATTTACCCAGAAATTCTCTGGTCTTAAAAGTTGCCCTGCTCCACTTAGTGGCGGGTGGGGGAAGCTACATTGTAGCATTAAAGTCTTGCATGCCTGTGACAGCTGACAGGGTCACCAGAGTTCCAGGTTGGGGGCAGGTCTGAACATGCTGGCAGGCACTGTAGGACCTATGGGAGCAGTCCCTACACCCCCGGCCCCCATGTCTTTGCTGGGAACAGCAGCTGTTCTGTGTTCATTGGATTTTTCTCCTGCTGCAGCAGCTCTCCCAAGCTTGGGGGGGGGGAGGCGGCGACAGGACCACACCATCCCCTGCTCTAATCACTGAAGGGCCCTGAGCCCCAGTTGACTCCAGCTCCTAGTTTTGCAGGTTTTAGTGGCCAATGGAGGCCCCTTACCAGGGCTGAATCTCCTTCTGTGAGTGCTGTCATGCCAGAGTTTTTGTTAGGGAGACATAGGGGGACTTTCGGACCTCCAGTTTTCTCCAAGTTCTGATTGTTACATAATTTCTCTTCCTTTGGGGGGGGGGGGGGGGGGGGGGGGTGAGGAGGAGGAGGAGCACTGTTCATCTGGCATTCTGCTGTTTTGGTGGGAAGAACTTTCATGCCTCCTTTACTTGCTGTAGGAGGAGGACCTGAGCCTCTATCATAGAGCTGTCAGAGGGAGTTCCTATTATGGAGGGTTTCACAGGGCCCCTGAAGTATTTGCTGCTTCATAAGGCACTCTCCTACATGAAGCTGCAGTGTGAGATACTCTAGACATGTTCCTCCAGAGAACCCCCATAAAGAGTCCCAGGATCAAGCTCCAGGCCCAGAAGCACAGTCTGTGCAGGCTCGAGACTGCTAGGGAATCTTCTACTGTTAGGTTCCACCCTAAGTGTGGGCCCACATGCACTCCCTTTAGTCACCATTGCCTCACAAAGGGCCAGCCTGTCAGGATTTTGATCACTGGATCCCGCTCCTGTCCAGAATGTGACACAATCTGGACAGGTTAGATAGTCCAGTCATCTGCTTTGGGGAGTTCCGTTGGACCTGCTGGGTTGGGTTGGGTGGTAGTTACTGCTGATGCAAGTCTCCTTGGATGGGGAGCTCACTTTCTGAGCAAGGTGGCACAAGATTGCTGCTCCATAGTGGAAGCCTCTTATTTATTTATTTATTCTTATTTTGTAGATTTATATCCCACTTTTATACCAAAGAAGGTTACAATAAAACATTCATAAAAATACAATAGACTCAATAATACAATGATGTATCAATAACCTTCTTAGTAGATGCTGACTAGGGAGAACTGTCAGAAAGATCAAAGACTCAGCAATCACGTTGACAATGGTAGAATTCCTTCCCCTGAAATGGGGTGGGTGGTCAATGTGATGGCAGACAATGCCACAGCCATGGCTTATATCAACAAGCAGGGCAGCACTTGGAGTTAGACGTTGCCCTGGAGGTGACAGCCACTTGTCGCTGGGTAGAGGAGAATCTGCTGGCAGACCATATAGCTGGCAAAGACAGCATTCAGGTGTACTCAGTTGATTCCTGCTGGATCTGGAGGAGTGGAAGCTAGGGCAGGCTGCATTTCAGCCTCCTGCTGGACTGGTGGGGCCTGCCAGCCTTCAATCTCATGGCCTTGAGCACCTGTACCAAGGCAGAGTGTTTATTCAGTTGCCAGAGTCAGCTTCCAGGGGATAAATGCTCTGGTTCAGCAGTGACCCAGGGAGTAGCCATAGTATGTCTTCCCACTCTGACCTCTGATTGGTTGGGTATTGCGCAGGATAGTGTGACATCCCTTTCTGGTGCTTTTGGTGGCCCCAGATTGGTCTTGAAGGCCATGGTATATGGATCTGGTTCACCTGTTGGTAGTTAATCCACATTCGCTGCCCAGAGGGCAAGGTTTGCTCAGTCAGGGACTGGTGGAAATGGAGGATCCTGATCCCTTCTGGCTTGCTATTTGCCCTTGATAGGTAGTGTTTAGCAAGGAAAGACGTTTTGCTAATTTGATCTTCACTTTGCTTTAAGGCCCATAAGTCTTCCTCTTCCCTGGCCTGTCTGACTTTGGAAGGTTTTATGAAAGATTTTGTTCCCAACACTCACTTTCCACTTGGCGCGGATTCCTGAGATTCTTCAGTTTCTGCAGCATTCACCCAGGGGTTGACGTTGAACTTGCTTATGGTTCAATTAGTGGCCCTCCTTGTTTCTGAGGTAAAATTGTGGGCCTTTCCCTTGCCTATGATGGGGACATTGTTCACTTTTTGAAGGGGGTGTCTTGTTGCATTCTCCTGTCCGTCCGTCTCTTCCCTCTTGGGATTTGAATTTAGTGAGGAATGTTCTCTCAGGGCCCCTCTTTGAGCCTCTAAAGTTGACCTCCCTTAATGACCTTGCTCTGAAGACGGTCTTTCTGGTGGTGATTTCATCAGCCAGGAGGGTTTCAGAGCTTCAGGTTCTGTCTTGTCAGGACCTCTAGCTCTCCTTCCCAGAGAATCCGGTGTCCACCTACACTGTTCCTTACTGTTTTTTTTCTCTTCCCAAGGTACTTCCCCATTTGAATGAGGAGGTATGTCAGCCCTCCTTCATAGATAAAACTCTACAAG
Organism: Microcaecilia unicolor; assembly: GCF_901765095.1. Classification (NCBI taxonomy): domain Eukaryota; kingdom Metazoa; phylum Chordata; class Amphibia; order Gymnophiona; family Siphonopidae; genus Microcaecilia; species Microcaecilia unicolor. The sequence goes on from NC_044031.1 coordinate 534,853,246, forward strand.
ATGGCATCACAAGCTTAACATCTGCAGAGATTTGCTTAGGTACTTGCGGGCGACAAATGAGTTGTGCCCCTCAAATCATCTTTTTGTTGTTTTTCTATATCCCCAAGAAGGGCCAGGTGGCATCCAAAGCATCATTGGCCGTTGAATCAACACTGCCATTGAGGTAGCCTACATTTATAGGAACAAGAGTGCCTCTAGGATTGAGAGGACTCAGGTGGAAGTCTGAGTGCTTTTCCCAGAGGATATCTTTGGTCAGCAATGTGGTTGTTGCTACATTAATTTGGGAAGCTTTACAGATTGGATGTGCTAGCCAGAGCCCATTCGAATTTTGTCAGAGCCATCATTCACGGGGCATTGTCTTCCCCTGCCCTGTGAATCTGCTTCTGCTTGGGTACATCCACTGGTGTGCTAGTAAATGTTTAACAACAGGCTCTCTCCCTGGTCCCCCCCCCCCCCCCCAAATTGCAGAGCTGGCTGTAGCCGGGGAGAAAGCCTGGGGGGGGAGGCAATGCATTACTCCAGGAAAAAAAAATGATCCCAGGTTACAATCTAATTCATGTTTAATGTGCAATAAAATGCCATAAATAAGTAAATAAATAAATATAAACTTTTAATGTTGAGCACCTGATTCCCAAAGTGAACGTATTCCAAACAGTATAATGAAAATAAAATTATTTTTTCTACCTTTGTTGTCTGGTGACTTTGTTTTTCTGATCATACTGGCCCAGTATCCGATTCTGCTGCTATCTGTCCTCTTAACTCCATTTCCAGGGCTTCCTTTCCATTTATTTCTTTCCTTTCTTCTTCATTTCTGGGCCTCCGCAGACTTGACTGTCCAGTGGATCCAGCTTCTGCCTGTTTTCTTCATCCATGTGCAGTTTTTCTCCTCTCTTCCTTTTCCCTCATCTCATCTCCTTCCTCACTCTTCCCTCCCCTCCATCCATGTCCAGCATTTCTTCTCTCTCCCCTGCCCTCCCCTCCATCCACCCATGTCCAGCGACCCTCCTTTCCCTTGCCCTGTCCTCCATCTACCCATGTCCAGCGACCCTCCTCTCCCCTGTCCTCCATCCACCCATGTCCAGCGACCCTTCTCTCCCCCTGCCCTCCCCCCCATCCACCATGTCCAGTGACCCTCCTCTCTCCCCTGCCCTCCCCTCCAGCCACCCATGACCAGCGACCCTTCTCTCCCCCTGCCCTCCCCTCCATCCACCCATGTCCAGCAACCCTCCTCTCTTCCCTGCCCCCTCCAGCCACCCATGCCCAGCGACTCTCCTCTCTTCCCTGCCCCCCTCCAGCCACCCATGTCTAGCGACTCCATTCTCTCCCCTTCCCCCCACCAGCCACCCATGCCCAGCGACTCTCCTCTCTCCCCTGCCCCCCCTCCAGCCACCCATGTCCAGCGACTCCCTTCTCTCCCCTGCCCCCCTCCAGCCACTGAGGTTGTCCAGCGGATGCTTCGGGGCAGGCAGGAAAGGTCCCCAGTCTTTCCTGCCCGCTGCCGGCGCTGACTCTCCCCCGTTGCTGGATCGCTCTTCAAAATGGCCACCGAGACTTACAAGGGCGGCCTTCAAGACTTCAGCAGAAGTCTCGCGAGGCCGCCGCTGGAAGTCTCAGCGGCCATTTTTAAAGAGCGATCCGGCAGCGGGGGAGGGTCAGCACCGGCAGCGGGCAGGTAAGACTGCCTATGCCGAAGAATTTGCTGGACAAGGGAGGGGTGGAACCAGACCCTGTAGCTGGGAGGGATTGGAAGAGCCGGCTCACCCTCAAGAACAACCGGCTCGCAAGTACATCCCACTTATTAAGGATGGTAGAGCCCAAAAGCTAAGGATGGTGAAATCTAATCATACCTGTTAATTTCCTTTTCTTTAGTCAGTCGGAAGACTGCAGTTGTTGGAAATTCTGGCAATCTGTCTTTCTCTTCAGTGGAGTTTAAAAAGAAAAAAAAATTCAAATTAAGAAAATGTGATCCCTTATACCTGCAGTGGTTGATGGGGCCTGGTTGTGCTTTGAGACCTTCTGCTACTTTGGTACAGGCTTACTTGAGCTTTCCACTGAGCACCAGCAGGTTATACTGGTGATGTCACTGGGAAAGTTCCGTTTCTCTACCTCTATCTGCTGGCAGGAAGGTATAATATTCGCTTGTTAAGGATGGTACAGCATGATTAAAGGAAATGAAAGTAACAGGTATAACTTAATTTCATGTTTTTTTCACATTAGGGAAAATATGGCTGTGCTCAAAATAGGTTTACCAAATGATATTTCCTTGCAGTAACTCATAGGGCAGGACTTCCCAAACTGTAGTTTGCGACCACAGATAGGATTGCAAAAGCCATATTTGGGATTGCAACCTGGGTGGGCTGTCCATAGAAATGTCATTGGTCTGCACCTCTAGGGATTGCATGCTTTCTGTGGCTGTGATAATGGGGTCACGGTCACAAAGTTTGTGAAACACTACCATAGAGGGACCATTTTTAAAGGAATTTCTATTAATGAACCAATATTTTATATGCAGAATTGGTCTGTTAGATCAAGTATACATATGTAGTATCATATCATACCTTATGCTATGCTATCAGTTTAACCTTGTTGGGCAGACTGGATGGACCGTACAGGTCTTTATCTGCCATCATCTACTATGTTCCTATGTTATGCGTAAGATTACCTGCTTCATAAAAAGGAGTTATGGAGGGCAGAGTTGAGAAGTTTGTACTAATACACATACTTTTGGAAGATTTGACTGATATAATTTAAGCTAGAAAATGTGTACAATTTCAAATAGCATTTGTAATTATAAGTACCAATGTTTCCTGGTATAATTTTCAAAATTAGGATTCCATGTAGATCTCATTCTGCAGATGCTGCTGTTAATTTTCTCTTTACTTTACTTTTGTTTAGTTTTTCAATCATGGAACAAAAGTGCTGTACCAGAGCAAAGTCCTACCACAAGCAAAGTTGTTTCCGCCTCTCCAGACGGTCATGCTGCCTCCCAATTCATTTAAAGGAAAAGTGGCTTTTATTACTGGTGGAGGTACTGGTATTGGCAAAGGCATGACAATGGCCTTGTCCAGCTTGGGTGCAGAATGCATTATAGCAAGCAGGTAAGTTCTACTGTCTGAATGACGCCTATTAAGTTCTGTTGAAGTCTGACAGATTTTGAAATACAGTGCATAATGAGGCTTGTGCATAATATACAGTGTTTTTCACTTACTGTATCTTTAGTTCCCAAATCAGTTAAGTGTCATTGGATGACAATTTGACTCTGCTTTAAGCCAATCATATCCTATATAATAAAACTCACCCTCAACGTTCTGAGGACACTGACGTCACTGTCAGGTCCTCTGGGCACTTCCTTCCGGTTCGAAGCCTTCGTGGTGGTGAAGCCACCGAAAACACTGTGTTGGGGCCCCGCCCTCGCGTCAAACGTGATGACGTCGAGGGCGGAGCAATGGCGTCAGTGGCTTCACAACCAACGACGCAGCACATTGAAGGTGGCGTGCTGAGGTCCGCAACAATGGTGGCCAGTGCCAGCAGAACGCTGAAAGGGGTGAGTAGGGAGGGGGGGAGGTTCGGAAGGAAACCGTGCTAGCGCCCGTTTCATTAACGCAAGAAACAGGCATGTTTTACTAGTGTAGAGATAAAGAAGAAAAATGTTTTAAGTGCTATCAGATAAATGGAGTACTTCCTTTTTTTTTTAAGGCTGGCCTAATTATTGTAAGATTCAATCCTACTAGTTATACTAATATACTGATTATTGCCCCATTCCTAATAGCATTTTGGTGACTAAATTATTGGTTGTGGTTTCTTCATAGTTGCAGGCCTTTTGGCACTTTTTAGATGATTTAGGACTGACATTTGACCGAGTCTGTTCTAGCTTACTGGCTTTGATTTGATCTCACTAGCACAGCAACATCGCTTATCAAAAACTGAAAATACCTGATCTAATATACCCAAGTCTAAATTGGGTTATCTCCTTGTAAAGTCAATCTTAGGACTAGATTTAATAAAGTGCCTTACCTTGTTAGCATATATTAATGCAGTTAATGCAAGTCTCGTTTTATAACATGGAATGTGCTGTAAATAATGCAAGTTAGTGTGTTAGCTGGAAGTAGCACCGTTTGGTTAATCTGGCCCTTATAGAATAGCTGTAGGTCATGATATTTCAAATCTCAGCTTTGTCCTTAGTAAAGTTGTACATGGTTCTCTTTTCCCTATTATATTAAGTGCTTATATAGATTAAATAAGGGAGGAGATTCAGGGTCCTGGTATATAATATTTGCACTCTTACACAGATATTAAAAATTTCTTACTGTGTATGAGCAGCTAGAAAACAGTTTCTTGTTTTGAAGCCTGTTTGTGTAAGATTAAGGATTGGATATAAGCCATAGGGGGGGGGGGGGGCATGTTTACTGAAGTGTAGAGCCCGAGCAGTACATGCGCAGGGGGGGTGACCATCATCTTCCTTGCATTTACTACCCAGGCCATGTTACCTGCCTCAGCAGATAGTGCAGGTACACTGGTGCAAACGAACAAAAAAAAAAATGCAGCTGCCACAGCCACACAACTCAGCAACCCCAATAGGCCCCTCTTATAGGTAATCCACTTGTCTCTCCCCACAACCCTGGGGTTCTCTGGGTGTCTCCCTGGTAAGGGCAGGAGCAGTCACTCTTCACTCTTGCCCCATAGCTGCTCTGGGTTCAAAATGGCAACTATGACCCCTAGCAGTATAGTTGCCTAGGTATGCCCCAAGGACTGGACTGAGAAGCACAGTCCCAGGAGACATTATCCAGTGCATTAAATAGTCTGAGGCTCAAAGGAAACAATGAGGCATATTTTAAATGCACGTAGCCTTCCAAAGTTCCATAGGTTTCTATGGAACTTTGGAAGGCTAAGTGCATTTAAAATATGCCTCTAAGTCTCCAATCCTCCAAGTCCAAAGGCTAAGGACCCTTAGCAGTAGTCTCATGATACTACTGCTAGGGGGTCAGTCTGCCATGTAAATGCAGTCATTCCTTATATGGCAGAGTGACCCCTAGCAGTACTATCATGAGACTACTGCTAGGGGTCATTAGCCTTTGGACTTGGAGGGTTGGAGACTTAGTTGAGCCTGCTCTGAGTGGGAAGGCGCAGGGTACAAATGTAAAATAAATAAATAAATTGCATAGTAACATAGTAGATGACGGCAGAAAAAGATCTGCACGGTCCATCCAGTCTGCTCAACAAGATAAACATATATGTGCTACTTTTTGTGTACACCTTACCTTGATTTGTATCTGCCATTTTCAGGGCACAGACCATAGAAGTCTGCCCAGCACTAGCCCCGCCTCCCCCCCACTGGCTCTGCCACCCAATCTCGGCTAAGCTTCTGAGGATCCATTCCTTCTGAACAGGATTCCTTTATGTTTATCCCATGCATGTTTAAATTCCGTTACCGTTTTCATCTCCACCACTTCCCGCGGGAGGGCATTCCAAGTATCCACCACTCTCTCCATGAAAAAATACTTCCTGACATTTTTCTTGAGTCTGCCCTCTTCAATTTCATTTCATGTCCTCTAGTTCTACCACTTTCCCATCTCCGGAAAAGGTTCGTTTGCGGATTAATACCTTTCAAATATTTGAACATCTGTATCATATCACCCCTGTTTCTCCTTTCCTCTAGGGTATACATGTTCAGGTCCGCAAGTCTCTCCTCATATGTCTTGTAACGCAAATCCCATACCATTCTTGTAGCTTTTCTTTGCACCGCTTCAATTCTTTTTACATCCTTAGCAAGATACGGCCTCCAAAACTGAACACAATACTCCAGGTGGGGCCTCACCAACGACTTATACAGGGGCATTAAAACCTTTTTTCTTCTGCTGGTCACACCTCTCTCTATACAGCCTAGCAACCTTCTAGCTACGGCCACTGCCTTGTCACACAGTTTCGTCGCCTTCAGATCCTCAGATACTATCACCCCAAGATCCCTCTCCCCGTCCGTACATATCAGACTCTCACCGCCTAACACATACGTCTCCCATGTATTTCTACTCCCTAACTGCATCACTTTGCATTTCTTCGCATTGAATTTTAATTACCAAACCTTAGACCATTCTTCTAGCTTCCGCAGATCCTTCTGCATGTTTTCCACTCCCTCTGGGGTGTCCACTCTGTTACAAATTTTGGTATCATCCACAAAAAGGCAAACTTTACCTTCTAACCCTTCGGCAATGTCACTTACAAACATATTGGACAGAATCGGCCCTAGCACCGATCCCTGAGGCACTCCACTGCTCACCTTTCCCTCATCCGAGTGAATTCCATTAACCACCACCCTCTGGCATCTGTCCATCAACCAGTTCCTAATTCAGTTCACCACGTCGGGTCCTATCTTCAGCCTGTCAAGTTTATTCAAGAGCCTCCTGTGGGGAACCGTGTCAAAAGCTTCCTGAAATCTAAGTAGATTACGTCTATAGCATGTCCCTGATTCAATTCTCCGGTAACCCAGTCAAAGAATTCAATGAGATTCGTTTGGCACAATTTACGTAAGTTTCTTTAATTGTACTGTGACAATCAAATAGTAAACTGGACCCCCCCCCCCCCCCCACCAAACACCATTTTAAATGGTAAGATGTGAGGGGCATCGCTCCTGTCCTGTCCACTAGACTACCAAGAAGACCTCTGGGTGAGTCCTGGAGAATTGGGGTGAGATCTGTTGATAATCTGGGCATCGTCAGGATTTGTCTGGTTGGGGTGAAGGCTGCAATACCTGATAGCTGCTGGGTAGTGTAGCTTCGGTTAATCCCACATTTTGAGGAGGTGCTAAGTGCAACAGTCCTGACTGTTCTGACCAACCCAGGTCCTGCAGCTAGTATAGGACTTTTACTGTGCTGTATGGCTGTAGTGTATAGTGTCTCACGCATAATACCTGTACTAACTTCCTTAGCAGAACTTAGTAAACATCCCTATAGAATTAACCTGAACCAGGAAGAAAACAAAAACCAAGACTGGTTGCAATTTATTTATCTAACTGGGAAAAAACAGTAGCCTGTTCTATTGTTCTGAAATCACCCACCAGGTCTCTTAGTATAAAGCTAACTATCTATTCTATCTAATGCCTTATTCATCACATTTTAATTGCAACCAGTCTTGGTTTTAGTTTTCTTCCTGGTTCAGGTTAATTCTATAGGGATATTTACTAAGTTCTTTTTTTTTAATTTATTTATTTATTTATTATTACATCAAGAACATCTTGAATACAGATAAAGACGATTTAGTGTCTTAAAACAAAGATTATCAAAGCATAAACTTTAAGGAAATTTAGAAAACAAGAATGAAGATCCATTACTCGTCTATAGTCCACAATTAACAGGGGGTTATCACAATTTTAAGGAAACCTGTAAATTTTTTTAGAAGCCAACTTCTAAAATCAAATCATGTTTGCCGGTATAAGCTGTCCAGGCTAAACAAACTAACTATGGGGTTGAAGTTACTATTGTCCCTGGTAATGGCTGCAGTGGATCTCCCAACTGCTTCTAAAAAGGAATTCAATTGGCTTGCCTCAAAAAATACATACTTAATTGAATTTATTTTTATCACACACTTGCAAGGAAAGTTCAGCCAAAATAATGCCCCAAGTTGCATTACTTTTGGTCTCAGTTTAAGAAATTCCTGTCTTTTTTTTCTGCGTAGTTCTAGAGACATCCGGGTACATTCTAATTTTACAGTTAAGGAAACCTGGTCTTTTATTAAGAAAAAATTGCTTAAGTATCCAGTCTCTGTCCGGTTGGAGTATGAAAATCACTTTGAGTGTAGCAGTTGTCAAACCCACATTGTCTCCCTCAATAATTTGAGTCAAATTTAAGTCCAAAGATTGAGCATTTGCCTCCTCTTTTTGTAATAGTTCTTTCTTCCGAAACGGTTCTATATAGAAAATCTTTGAAATTGGTGGGTGTGATTTTTCTGGAATTTTTAGAACTTCTGTTAAATACTGTTTGAAGGTTATCAATGGAGAAATGGCAATCTGCTTGGGAAAATTAATCAGTCTAAGAGCATTTGAACGTTGGTAATTCTCTAGTATTTCCACTCTATTTTGAAGATACAAGTTTTCTTTAATTAAATTCACTTGAATTTGCTGAGAGTTTTTTTATTGCTGAAGAGTTAATTTCCACCTCTTTGCCAAAGACGTCAATTTCTTATCTATTTCAACAATCTTTTCAGTATCACAATTGAATTTCTTATTTAATTGAGAAAACTTTTGTGTAAATAAAGTTTCTAAACTTACAAGTGCTTCCCAAATGTTGTCCAAGGTAATTTGTTGAGGTTTTTCAGGCAAAAATGATTTGTTTGGAATATCCAAAGTAAAAAACGAAGAAAAGGCTGGTTGACTTCCCACTGCTCCGTGTTCTTTCTCAGAGGCAACTTCTCCTCCCCTCACCTCTGCTGTTTGCACAGCAGGATTCATCGGCGTCTCAGGCGTCGACCCAGCACCCGCGCCAGGAGACCCCGTCGCGTCCTGCGCCTCAGGGAGTCTCCGGACTGAGTTCAGCGCCACGGCCGGCATAGGAGGAGGGATCCTCATCTCGGGGCTGAAAGATGTTTCTTGTTCAAGCTGAGGGAACGGGAGACCTCTCCCCAAACCCTCAAGCGGCGAACCAGACCCCGTCGGCGTGCCCGGCAGAAGGAAGCGATCCATAGTCACAGCTCCAGGTAAAAGGGGAGTAGCGGGTCCTCCTCGCGATTAACCTCTCCGTTTAGGCATAATTTAGAGGTATCAGATAGCAAAATAAGGAGTTACGAGCAAGTAACAGCGGAGCTACCTTCCAAGCTTATTACTCAGCCACCATCTTGGCAGTCCCCCGTTTACTAAGTTCTGCTAAGTAGCAGTATGTTGATTTATCCAAGAAATTGATTAGCAAACTTCAAATCATGCAAAATAGAACAGCATGATTTCTCGTAAGAGTAAGTGGGAAACTTTGAGGGGCATAATCGAACGCGAACGCCCATCTCCATGGGTGTCTATCTCTGAGAACGGGTACGCGAAGGGGCGGGACAAACCGTATTTTCGAAAAAAAATGGCGTCCATAATTTTTCCGATAATACGGTTTGTGCACGGCAAATGCATCGGATTTCTGCGGATTTCAGCTGGGCGGTTTCGTTTTTCAGCGATAATGGAAACCGAAGGCGCCCAGCTCAAAAACGACCAAATCCAAGGCATTGGTTCGTGGGAGGGGCCAGGATTCGTAGTGCACTGGTCCCCCTCACATGCCAGGACACCAACCGGCCACCCTAGGGGGCACTTGTAACAATTTAAAATAAACAGTTAGCTACCTCTGAAGTCCATAGCTCCCTTCCTTTGGGTTTCTGAGCCCCCCAAATCCCCCCCCCCCCCCAAAACCCACTGCCCACAACTCTACACCATTACCATAGCCCTTATGGCTGAAGGGGGCACCTAGATGTGGGTACAGTGGGTTTTGGGGGCGATTTGGAGCGCTCCCATTTACTACCACAAGTGTGACAGGTGGGGGGGGGGGGGTATGGGCCTGGGTCCACGTGGCTGAAGTCCACTGCACCCACTAACAACTGCTCCAGGGACCTGCATACTGCTGTGATGGAGCTAGGTATGACATTTGAGGTTGGTATACAGGCTGGAAAAAAAAGTTGTTAAAGTTGTTTTTTTTGGGTGGGAGGGGGGTTAGTGACCACTGGGGGAGTCAGGGGTGGTCATCCCCGATTCCCTCCTGTGGTCATCTGGTCATTTAGGGCACTTTTTTGAGACTTGTTCGTGAAAAAAAAGGGTCCAAAAAAAGTGACCCAAATTCGCGCTAAAAACGCCTTTCTTTTTTCGATTATCGGCCAAGGACGCCCATCTCTCCTCGGCCGATAAACACGCCCCAGTCCCGCCTTCACCACGCCTCCGACACGCCCCCATCAACTTTGGCTGTTTCCGCAACAGATTGCAGTTGAAGACGCCCAAAATCGGTTTTTGATTATACCGATTTGGACGCCCATGGGAGAAAGATGCCCATCTCCCGATTTGGTTCGAAATATGGGCATCTTTTTCTTTTGAAAATAAGCTGGCTGCTCCCCCAAGGCTAATGTCCTTACACTGGCTCCTATGATGTTATTTTAAAATGTTATCTTTTTGGCTTTTAAAGGTTTGTTTTTTTTTAAATATGGAATGGGCCCCTGATAGAGTTTCTTAGTACTTCTTTCATCATCATCTTTGTTTGTTCTTGATACATTTGGACATGGTACATGCAAATGCAACAAAACTGTGCAGGGACCATTCTCTTATCCAGGAGGAGGTTAATGACTACCTTTGGCTGAAAATTTATTGGTCCTCCACCTGCAATTGCTCACCGATTTATCCAGCATTATCTCCACTAGTCTTTTAATGTTTATATGTATTCATTAGGACATACTTTAGAAAAGTTGGGTATTTATTTTTGTAGGTATGCAAATTTCATAAGTGTTCCAATTATTATTTTTCAAGTTTCATCTCATTCAATTTTATTTCATAACATTCTTAATATGTTGGAATCATGGATGAAAATGCATAGCTTAAATTCAGAGAAAACAAAATTTCTTTTGATTATTCGCTCTGCAGGTGAAAAGGAAAATAATCCTTACACTAATCAGGTTACATATCGATTTTCATCCACTATTACAGTGTTGGGGGTCTTATTGGATATTAGGTTATCATTTGAATCTCGGGTAAACAACCTCATTCAAAAGGCAATTTTTGTTATTTACATGAGCAAGACTGCTTTCCTCTTATAGGTCAATCTTAATTATTAAGTTAGTCTATTGTAACATCATCAATTTGGGGTCTTCTAAACAATTATTGAAAAAGTTGCTGTCCCTACCAGAATACTGCGCTCCATCTGATACACTAATTGAAGAGATATGATAGTATTTCATTATATTTTAGAAAAGTCATTGGCTTCCAATGTATGCCAGAGTTATGATTAAGTTTTTTTCTTTGCCTTATCTGTAAGGTTCTTTATGGATTAGCCCCACAAAGCATGACTTTATTTAGCTACCCTTTTTCTAAAGACTTTGAAAAGGCTAAGGTTATCGGATAATTATTTTTTTATTTCAAGCTGTTCCTGTTGATAATGAGTTTCGATCTTCTCTACTTTCTGCTACATGTTATTTATCTTAAGTTAAAACCTATGTCTCAAAATCTTCTGATTAAGATAGTGGTTTATAAATCTGTTAGTTTAAGATAGAAAATGTATAGGTGTATGCGACTAAATGATATATTTCCTGGAAATGTTCAGTGTCATTATAGTGTAATCCACAAGGTATATTACAGAATACAAGAAGTGTTGTTAATATTACTAATGTGATTGCGGCATCACAAAACTACTGAATATATACCTAGGGGGTTCTTGAGGGTACTCAGCAGCAGGGGCGTAGTCAGACTTCGGCGGGAGGGGGGGGCCTGAGCCTGAGGTGAGGGGGCACATTTTAGCCCCCCCCCCGGCGCTGCCGCACCCCCCCCCCCGCCATTGCCGCCGACACCGCCCGCCAGTCATTCTCAACCCCACCACCACCAACTTTGCCGATGACCCGCTCGACCCCCCCCTTCCGCCGCCAACCCGCCGTCGCCTACTTTTGCTGGCGGGGGACCCCAACCCCCCACCAGCCGAGATCCTCCTCGCAAAAGGCTTCCTTCTGTTTCTGATGTCCTGCACGTCAGAAATAGAAGGAAGCCTTTTGCGAGGAGGACCTCGTCTGGCGGGGGGTTGGGGTCCCCCGCCAGCAAAGGTAGGCGATGGGTTGGCGGCAGGAGGGGGGGGGGTTTAGCGGGTCGTCGGCAGCGGGGGCCAGAGCCAAATCTACGGGGGGCCCAGGCCCCACATAGCTATGCCACTGCTCAGCAGTCCATTCCTCAAAATCTGATTGGATGCAATATCACATTTTCCGTGCAGTGTCAGGTACCTTCCCCTAGTATTCTGTAAAGGAAAGTAGGCACCTTTACAAAATAGGCTCCTACCAGAAGACTTTGGGTTTGCTGGTTTTTAGTTCAGACTTTGAGTTGTTCTGCAACTGTTTTCTGATTTGTTATAATTTTAAAATTTATTTGACTTTGTTTTTAAACATTAACGTGGCAACTTCTTAATTTCTTAATTTTATGAAAATGTTTCGGTGAGGATCTTGTAATGCTTATTGAACTGCAGAGGATTCACTGGTAGATGGTATACACAGGTAAGAGCGAGAGAACTGTTGCCCAACTACCCATCAATTACGTAGCGGCTTTTAACATGATATTTGGAACATCCAAGTAGTGTACTGCAAGAGTTTTAACTTTCATAAAAATATACTTTGTGGTTGAAATACAACATTTCTTAAAATAGTTTTTTATTCTAGGAACATTGATGTCTTGAAAGAAACGGCAAAAGAAATTTCTTCAAAAACTGGAAATGCGGTAATTTATTTATTTATTTATTTTTGTAACATCTGTACTGTGTTCTGCTTTTATTTTTAAGATGAATATAGATAGAGAAAATTTGCCAATTTTATAGCTAGTGGCAGAGAATAATTTTGAAAACATGGAACAGGTTCCTATAGTCTGTCCAGTTGAGATATCACTTCCATATCTTCTACCTGACCTCTTCTTATATGTCTTGAGCTAACCTAATTTTTTTTTGTGGTCCTGGCCTCCACGACCACCTCTGCTAGTAGGCCATCTTCAGCATTGATTTTCATAAGATCATTACATAGGCTAACACTCGGGCCCCCATCTCATTAACCCTACAGCCATAAAATTAGTGAGGATGTAAAAGCTCTGGCCTCCCTCTACTCTCAGAGTTTGAGTTCTAATCATGGCATCACAGTAACACACAATAAATGACAGCAGATAAAGACCTGTACGATTCATCCAGTCTATCCAACAAGGGGGTCAGAGTTGAATCTGGCATTGCACAGGTTCCACTTCATTATGATTAAACTCTGGTATACTTAATCTCTGACTCTTCTTGCCAATTTTGGGCCACAGACGGTAAAAGTCTGCCCGATCCCAGTCCTACTTCCCAACTACTGGATTTGCCGTCAGTTCTGATGCTGTTGTGCTTTTGGGTCATAAAACTGTTGTTCCATGCAGCCTACCCTATACCTTTTCTTGGAGACCTAGTCCTAGTGCATCCAGAGTACTACTGTTCAGGCTTGTAACTTCCATTCCGTGCAGGTTACCCCACCGCTTTCTTGGAAGCTCAATACTGTCATACCACTGGCCTTTTGGGTTGAATCACTGCTGCGTGAAACGTTTCACACTGCTATGTTAATCATCCTTTTGCCCTAGGTATAAGTACCTTATGTTGTGTAGATCAATGAAATCAACTCATACTTAATTGCATTTTGAACTATATTTTTTTTATACAACACAGTGTGGAAAAATGTACAATAGGGATGTGTACTTATTAACATGCATTCGTTTCATTTAATTGTGTGTGCAAAATTGATTGTGTGCATTAACTTAGTGTGTGTACAATTGATCTCTGATTTAAAAAGTTCTGAATGTCTGCTAAAATAACATGGATGTGTGAAATGAAATAAAAAAAACCCAAAACGTGTGTGTGTGTGTGTGTGTGGGGGGGGGTCAGGGGATTTAGCAACAAAAGTTTACCTAATGTTTACAAGAGTGTGAAGGCTTCTGCAAGGCATTGTGAGTCATGTGACTCCTCAGCCAAACCTAGGGCTAGGTTTACTAAGTGGCGCTATGGGCGTGTTAGCGTTTTTAATGTGCGTAAATGGTTTATGTGTGTTAAATGCTAATGTGCCCATAGAAATGTATAGGTGCGTTAGCATTTAACGTGCCTTAAATTTATAGGTGCGTTAAAAACGCTAACACACCTTAGTAAACATACCCCATAATGTGTTAGTGTATGGATGTTTCATCACTGAGACACTTCATCACACAACAGACAGTTCATCACTGGGATACTTTTATCACCAGGCCAGTTCATCATGTGCTACTTCATCACAGTGGACATATCATGCAAAGCTTCATCATGTATTCAAGTTAAATGTTATTTAAATTATATTCACAGAAAATTTGTGTCAAATTGTATGTGTGTGTGGGGGGGCACCTGCTCTTCTGCACCTAAATATGAGCCTCACAAAAACATCTTACATATAAAATTTTCATGAGACTCATTTAGGCACAGAAAGAACTGTGTTTTCATCACCTGACACCTTATCATGTGCAAAGCTAAATGTACTCCAATTATATGCACAGAAAACTTATGCACTATTATAAATGTAAATATCTTTGCTCAAATTTGCCACCTATCATGTAATGTGCAATGAATATGCATAGAAAACTTGTGCCAAAGGAGATGAAAGATCAAAACCACAAGTTCATCACTGGTAGGCATCACACAGTTGGGTTGGGGAGGATGGGAACAGGGTGAGGGCAGGAAGCAAGGCAGCATCTTGCAACTTACCAAGTACAAATAATTCATGGGTGTTGGCATTTCTGGAGGCAGAAACAACATGGTGGTGATCTGGGGTGGCAAAACAATAAATGACCATTGGACATCATCAAAACATGAGGTAGTAAGAAAACTGTAAGAGGAAGAAATCCATAAAAAGAAGAGCATCAGTTTACTAAGAAAATCACTTCCAAGGATCTCTGAAGAGCTCGCAGGTTAATGACCGAAGAACCTCATCTCCTTATGAGAAATGTGTTCTTCCTGGCGAGAGAATGTGAATGGTACTTCTAAAATAAGCACCACAGACACTTGTGTCTTTATAAAATAACTTGATATAACCCGCAGAGTCATAGTTAAAATGCACCTGCATACATTTTTCTGCAGCTTTTCTGTACAAGTGCAAATGTATGTAGGTGAAGTATGCTCATAAATTAATAGTAGGTGCATACTTAATTATGCACATATTTTGTGACTCTGCTTGCACTCTGCCAAAACTATGCCCCTGAATTGAACTACAAGTGGGCCATGTAAAAATGTGTGCCTTCATGTCACAATGCTTAGTTTCATTTGCATAACTGAGGAGTAGTTTTTAGAGAATTTTCTAGTATGTAGCATCCCAGTATTCCAGAACCTGAGGGATAGTTGTGTTCATCAAGTAGCTTGTGGAGATAGAGAACTGAAAATGGAGCAGAGCGGAGATATATCTCTCTTGGCATCCAGTCCAGCTCCTCACTATTTTCCATCTCCAGCAGGTGGATGGCCACGCTTTTCAGCCTCTGGTTCTGAGTGCGCTGCGCTTGGTCCAGTTGGTAACCTGGTTCCCAATTGAGCTTTGTGGGTGGCTTGAGTCTG
Source organism: Microcaecilia unicolor (assembly GCF_901765095.1). Lineage (NCBI taxonomy): Eukaryota > Metazoa > Chordata > Amphibia > Gymnophiona > Siphonopidae > Microcaecilia > Microcaecilia unicolor. The sequence continues at coordinate 534,868,515 of NC_044031.1, forward strand.
CAGAGTCATATTTGGAGGTCTTCAGATCCCTGTCTCTTGTGTCTTGCAAATTTACTTATCTCGCTTTATCTCTCCCCTGTTTTTTTGTGGTGCTTTTTCTAGTACAACCTTAAAAAAAAAAGAGGAGAGCATGGGACAGAGTATTAGTCCTGAGCTTTTCTTCTGTGGAGACTTGTGGCGGCAGTGGTAAGTCCAATTAAAGTTTGACTCAGAACCACGTGGAGGGCTGCAAGTTCTATTTGGAGCAGGGGAGGGATCCTGACTCACCGCTTGGAACATGTTGTGCTGCTCTTGTGACAGTCAGGATGAATAGCAACTCCTGTGGAGGTAGTTAAGCAGCATTCCTGCTGTGGGACTCACTGGCTGGTATTGGGGCATTGTAGTGCATGCAAGCTGGGAATCTTTCAGGATGTGGGAGAAACAGTCGGTGGCAGCAAGTGTTCAGATCTGGCGCAGCATCCAAATATGCTGGGGAGTTTGGGCTCTCCGGCAGGGCCAATGTGCAGTTTGATGCAGGAGAAAGCAGGAACGAGCGCCATTTTCTCGGGATCAACTGGCAGTCGCCATTTTGCTACCTTGGGGCCTGACAGAGCATTCAGTGGTATTGGAATCTTTTGTTTTCTCTGACGTTTATATTGCTCTTACACCAGGCATATTTACTTAAGCCGGGACAGTCAAAGTTGCTGCAAGGTGCTTCAGTTTTTTGCCCCACTGCCCCTCTGGCTTCTAAGAGATTTAATTTTGCCTCATTTGTCCACTCCTGGAGGTCTGTCTCTGTTTCTCCCTTATCTGATGTGGCCTCGGTCTATTCAGAGGAGCCATCATTGAAAGAGCCATTAGAGGATGGAGAGCTCCTTCCTGTGGAGGGGAATGACCAGAAAGTACTGAGGTTGTTTGATAAAGAAGAGGTTAGTACTCTTATTCTTAGGCACTGGCGGTGCTTTCCATTGAGGAGCCTTCTGCTTCGGTGTCAGGAGTTCCATCTTTGTTGATCATGAGTGGGCTTAGAGGTCCTTCTAAGGCCTTACTACTACTACTTATCATTTCTATAGCTTTACAGACATACACAGCACTGTACACTTGAACATGAAGAGATAGTCCCTGCTCGACAGAGCTTACAATCTAATTAGGACAGACAAATAGGAGAAATAAGAGATAAGGGAAATACTACGGTGGGAATGATAAAATATGGGTACTGAACAAGTGAGTAAGGGTTTGGAGTTAAAAGCAGCATCAAAAAGGTTGGCTTTTAGCCTAGATTTGAAGATGGCCAAAATGAGCTTGATGTACCGGCTCAAGAAGTCTATTCCAAGCATATGATGAAGCAATAAAAGGAACGGAGTCTGGAGTTAGCAGTGGAGGAGAAGGGTGCAGATAAGAGAGATTTACCCAGTGAACGGAGTTCCTGGGGAGGAGTGTGTGGAGAGGTACTGAGGAGCTGCAGAGTGAATGCACTTGGAGTATTGTGTTCAGCTTTTGAGGCCGTATCTTGCTAAGGATGTAAAAAGAATTGAAGCGGTGCAAAGAAAAGCTACGAGAATGGTATGGGATTTCCGTTACAAGTCGTATGAGGAGAGACTTGCGGAACTAAACATGTATATTCTGGAGGAAAGGAGAAACAGGGGTGATATGATACAGACGTTCAAATATTTGAAAGGTATTAATCCGCAAACGAACCTTTTCCGAAGATGCGAAGGCGGTAGAACGAGAGGACATGAAATGAGATTGAAGGGGGGCAGACTCAAGAAAAATGTCAGGAAGTATTTTTTCACGGAGAGAGTAGTGGATGCTTGGAATGCCCTCCCGCGGGAGGTGGTGGAAATGAAAACGGTAACGGAATTCAAGCATGCGTGGGATAAGCATAAAGGAATCCTGTGCAGAAGGAATGGATCCTTAGAAGCTTAGTCGAGATCGGGTAGCGGGGCTGGTGGTTGGGATGCGGGGATAGTGTTGGGCAGACTTATATGGTCTGTGCCAGAGCCGGTGGTGGGAGGCGGGACTGGTGGTTGGGAGGCGGGGATAGTGCTGGGCAGACTTATACGGTCTGTGCCAGAGCCGGTGGTTGGGAGGCGGGGCTGGTGGTTGGGAGGCGGGGATAGTGCTGGGCAGACTTATATGGTCTGTGCCCTGAAGAGCACAGGTACAAATCAAAGTAGGGTATACACAAAAAGTAGCACATATGAGTTATCTTGTTGGGCAGACTGGATGGACCGTGCAGGTCTTTTTCTGCCGTCATCTACTATGTTACTATGTAAGTCAATAAGAGGAGTTTGAACTGTATGCAGAAACGGATAGGGAGCCAGTGAAGTGCTAGGGAACTGGAGTTCACCCATATCTCTATGACTGTCTCATTTGTGTGTCATCTTATTTGGCCAGTGTGGTGGAGACAGACAAAAGTTGGCTGTCTTCTGTAGTCATTGGGTTGGGTGATCTGTTTTTGAGACGCGCAGACTAACTCCATAGCAGACACTGAAGTATCTGGGCATTCTGTTTGACTCAGTCAAGGGAAAGGATCTTGCTCACGGAATGCAGGTTCAAAAAATTAATCGTCTTCTCCGAGGACAAGCAGGCTGCTTGTTCTCACGACTGGGTGACGTCCGCGGCAGCCCCCACCAACCGGAAAAAGGCTTTGCGGGACGGTCGGCACGCAGGGCACGCCCACCGCGCATGCGCTGCCGTCTTCCCGCCCGTGCGCGACCGCTCCCGCCAGTTCCTTTTTTTCCGCGCCTGGAGAGAGTCGTGCCTTGCCGCTCTCTCTACTTCAGCCGCCGGATTTTGCGATCGCGTATACGCGGATCGTGCTTTCTTTTTTAATTTTACTTAGTCCGGTTTCTTTTAAAAAAAAAAAAAAAAAAAAAAAGAAACCCTGCGCGTGTGGAGCACGCGCTCCCTTTTTTCCCTCGCTTCCAGCGGGGACGCTGCATTGCGGCCTAGTGGCCGCACGGTCGTTTCTCTTTTCGTGGTGTGATTTTAGCCACCATTGACGACTTTGACTTCGCCGACGCGATTTTTCCGTCGATGTCCTCGAAGGTCCCGAGTGGATTTAAAAAGTGTGGTCGCTGCGGCCGGCCGATCTCGCAGACCGACACCCACGCTTGGTGCCTCCAGTGCCTCGGGCCGGAGCACAATCTCAAGTCGTGTTCTTTGTGTCTCGGTCTCCGGAAACGGACTCAGGTTGCGAGGCAAGTTCTGCGGGACCGTCTTTTTGGAACTTGCGCCGGCCCCTCGACGTCGACCTCGACGGCATCGGTATCGACGGTCGGTTCTTCGGTACCGGTATCGATGCCCGAGACATCGGCACCGATGGCAGCGACCCCAGGAGAACAGGTCCCGTCGGCCCGCCGGTCCTCCGGTGAGAGGCCGCGTGGGCAATCGGCCCCGGTCACTCCCTCAGCTCGTGGGCCACGGGACCGAACCCTGTCTGACCCGGTACCTCGAGACCGAGGGGGATCGACCTCCTCCGCCTCCATGCCTTCCGGCGCCGGTGACGGGCACCGGAAGAAAGATAAGAAGCGCCGTCACCGGTCGCCCTCGGTGCATCCGGATGTCGGAGAGGAGGCGACGCCGAAGCGTCATCGTTGAGAGGAGAGGTCTCCGTCGGTTGTGGAGGTACCGACGCGTCGGGGTTCCGGCACCTCGGTGCCGTCTCCTGGCCCCCAGCAGCTTCTGGCACCGACACCCCTACCGGCCCCACTGCCTTTCCCGGCAACGGGCCTGGACGAGTGCCTCCGAGCCATCCTTCCGGGGATCCTGGAAGGGCTGATGCGCCAGGCTGTGCCGGCGCCGGGGGTGCTTGCGCCCTCGGCGCCGATGACTGTGGCGCCGGCGAGCTCTAGCCCGGCGCCGGGGCCGTCGACACCGCCGCCGCTTGCGGTGCCGGTCTCGACCGCCACGCAGGTGGAGTCCCCGTCGACGTCGATGGAGGGAGCTCCGTCCCTGCCGGCGCGGGAGTCCACCGCTCGACGACACCGAGACCTCGGTGCCTCGACGTCGAGCCAGGCCCAGTTCAGGACTCAGCTACATGAGCTAATGTCCGATACCGAGGATGAGGACTCGTGGGGGGAAGAGGAGGACCCTAGATACTTCTCCTCAGAGGAGTCTACGGGCCTTCCCTCGGACCCCACGCCTTCACCGGAGAGGAAGCTCTCACCTCCTGAGAGTCTCTCCTTTGCCTCCTTTGTGCGGGATATGTCCATCAGCATTCCCTTCCCCGTGGTCTCTGTGGAAGAGCCGAGGGCCGAGATGCTCGAGGTCCTCGACTATCCATCACCACCTAGAGAGTCCTCCACGGTGCCGCTGCACAATGTCCTCAAGGAGACACTGCTTCGGAACTGGGTGCGACCGTTAACTAACCCCACCATTCCCAAGAAAGCAGAGTCCCAGTACAGGATCCACTCCGACCCAGAGTTAATGCGGCCCCAATTGCCCCATGACTCTGCGGTCGTGGATTCTGCTCTCAAGAGGGCACGGAGTTCGAGGGATACCGCTTCGGCGCCCCCGGGGCGGGAGTCTCGCACTCTGGACTCGTTTGGGAGGAAGGCCTACCAATCCTCCATGCTCGTGACCCGCATCCAGTCATACCTGCTCTATATGAGCATCCACATGTGGACCAATGTGCAACAGCTGGCGGACCTGGTCGATAAGCTCCCGCCGGAGCAGTCCAGGCCTTATCAGGAGGTGGTCAGGCAGCTGAAGGCGTGCAGAAAGTTCCTGTCCAGGGGTATCTTTGACACCTGTGACGTGGCATCTCGTGCTGCAGCCCAAGGCATAGTGATGCGCAGGCTCTCATGGCTGCGTGCCTCTGACCTGGACAACCGCACCCAGCAGAGACTGGCCGACGTCCCTTGCCGGGGGGATAACATTTTTGGTGAGAAGGTCGAGCAGATGGTGGACCAACTGCATCAGCGGGAAACCGCCCTCGACAAGCTCTCCCACCGGGCGCCTTCAGCATCCACCTCAGCAGGTGGACGTTTTTCCCGGGCCCGGCAGGCTGCACCCTATTCTTTTGCAAAGCGTAGGTACAACCAGCCGACCCGAAGGCCTCGTCAGGCACAGGGACAGCCCCAGCGCGCTCGTTCTCGTCAACAGCGTGCGCCTAAGCAGCCCCCTGCGCCTCCACAGCAAAAGCCGGGGACGGGCTTTTGACTGGATCCACGGGAACATAGCCGCCCTACAAGTGTCTGTACCGGACGATCTGCCGGTCGGAGGGAGGTTAAAAGTTTTTCACCAAAGGTGGCCTCTCATAACCTCCGACCAGTGGGTTCTCCAAATTGTGCGGTGCGGATACGCCCTGAATTTGGCCTCCCTGCCTCCAAATTGCCCTCCGGGAGCTCAGTCTTTCAGCTCCCATCACAAGCAGGTACTTGCAGAGGAACTCTCCGCCCTTCTCAGCGCCAATGCGGTCGAGCCCGTACCACCCGGGCAGGAAGGGCAGGGATTCTATTCCAGGTACTTCCTTGTGGAAAAGAAAACAGGGGGGATGCGTCCCATCCTAGACCTGAGAGGCCTGAACAAATTCCTGGTCAAAGAAAAGTTCAGGATGCTTTCCTTGGGCACCCTTCTGCCAATGATTCAGAAAAACGATTGGCTATGTTCCCTGGATTTAAAGGACGCATATACTCACATACCGATACTGCCAGCTCACAGACAGTATCTCAGATTCCGCCTGGGCGCACGCCACTTTCAGTATTGTGTGCTGCCCTTTGGGCTCGCCTCTGCCCCACGAGTGTTTACCAAATGCCTCGTGGTGGTAGCGGCCTACCTACGCAAGCTGGGAGTGCACGTGTTCCCATATCTCGACGATTGGCTGGTCAAGAACACCTCGGAGGCAGGAGCCCTCCGGTCCATGCAGTGCACTATTCAACTTCTGGAGCTGCTGGGGTTTGTGATAAATTACCCAAAGTCCCATCTCCAGCCAACTCAGTCTCTGGAATTCATAGGAGCGCTGCTGAATACCCAGACGGCTCAGGCCTACCTTCCCGAAGCGAGGGCCACCAATCTCTTGGCCCTGGCTTCGCAGACCAGAGCGTCTCAGCAGATCACAGCTCGGCAGATGTTGAGACTTCTGGGTCATATGGCCTCCACAGTTCATGTGACTCCCATGGCTCGTCTTCACATGAGATCTGCTCAATGGACCCTAGCTTCCCAGTGGTTCCAAGCCACCGGGAATCTAGAAGATGTCATCCGCCTCTCCACCAGTTGCCGCACTTCACTGCTCTGGTGGACCATCCGGACCAATTTGACCCTGGGACGTCCATTCCAAATTCCGCAGCCCACGAAAGTGCTGACGACGGATGCATCTCGCCTGGGGTGGGGAGCCCATGTCGATGGGCTTCACACCCAGGGTCTGTGGTCCCTCCAGGAAAAGGATCTGCAGATCAACCTCCTGGAGCTCCGAGCGATCTGGAACGCACTGAAGGCTTTCAGAGATCGGCTGTCCTGCCAAATTATCCAAATTCGGACAGACAATCAGGTTGCAATGTATTACGTCAACAAGCAGGGGGGCACCGGATCTCGCCCCCTGTGTCAGGAGGCCGTCGGGATGTGGCGTTGGGCGTGTCGGTTCGGCATGCTCCTCCAAGCCACGTACCTGGCAGGCGTAAACAACAGTCTGGCCGACAGACTGAGCAGAGTCATGCAACCGCACGAGTGGTCGCTACATGCCAGAGTGGTACGCAAGATCTTCCGAGCGTGGGGCACCCCCTCGGTGGACCTTTTCGCCTCTCAGACCAACCACAAGCTGCCTCTGTTCTGTTCCAGACTTCAGGCACACGGCAGGCTAGCGTCGGATGCCTTTCTCCTCCATTGGGGGACCGGCCTCCTGTATGCTTATCCTCCCATACCTTTGGTGGGGAAGACCTTACTGAAGCTCAAGCAAGACCGCGGCACCATGATTCTGATAGCGCCCTTTTGGCCCCGTCAGATCTGGTTCCCTCTTCTTCTGGAGTTGTCCTCAGAAGAACCGTGGAGATTGGAGTGTTTTCCGACTCTCATTTCGCAGAACGACGGAGCGTTGCTGCACCCCAACCTTCAGTCTCTGGCTCTCACGGCCTGGATGTTGAGGGCGTAGACTTCACTGCGTTGGGTCTGTCTGAGGGTGTCTCCCGGGTCTTGCTTGCCTCTAGGAAGGATTCCACTAAAAAGAGTTACTTTTTCAAGTGGAGGAGGTTTGTCGTGTGGTGTGAGAGCAAGGCCCTAGAACCTCGTTCTTGCCCTGCACAGAACCTGCTTGAATACCTTCTGCACTTATCAGAGTCTGGCCTCAAGACCAACTCAGTAAGGAATCACCTTAGTGCGATTAGTGCTTACCATTATCGTGTGGAAGGTAAAGCCATCTCTGGAGAGCCTTTAGTCGTTCGATTCATGAGAGGCTTGCTTTTGTCAAAGCCCCCTATCAAGCCTCCTACTGTGTCATGGGATCTCAACGTCGTCCTCACCCAGCTGATGAAACCTCCTTTTGAGCCACTGAATACCTGTCATCTGAAGTACTTGACCTGGAAGGTCATTTTCTTGGTGGCAGTTACTTCAGCTCGTAGGGTCAGTGAGCTTCAAGCCCTGGTAGCTCATGCTCCATATACCAAATTTCATCACAACAGAGTAGTGCTCCGCACCCACCCAAAGTTCCTGCCGAAGGTGGTGTCGGAGTTCCATCTTAACCAGTCAATTGTCTTGCCAACATTCTTCCCCAGGCCGCATACCCGCCCTGCTGAACGTCAGTTGCACACATTGGACTGCAAGAGAGCATTGGCCTTCTACTTGGAGCGGACACAGCCCAACAGACAGTCCGCCCAATTGTTTATTTCTTTCGACCCTAACAGGCTAGGGGTCGCTGTCGGGAAACGCACCATCTCTAATTGGCTAGCAGATTGCATTTCCTTCACTTACGCCCAGGCTGGGCTGACTCTTGAGGGTCATGTCACGGCTCATAGTGTTAGAGCCATGGCAGCGTCAGTGGCCCACTTGAAGTCAGCCACTATTGAAGAGATTTGCAAGGCTGCGACGTGGTCATCTGTCCACACATTCACATCACATTACTGCCTCCAGCAGGGTACCCGACGCGACAGTCAGTTCGGGCAGTCGGTGCTGCAGAATCTGGGGTGTAAATCCAACTCCACCCTCCAGGACCCGAATTTATTCTGTTCAGGCTGCACTCTCAGTTAGTTGTTCTTCGTAGGTCAATTTTCTGTTGTACCCTCGCCGTTGCGAGGTTCAATTGACCTGGGTTCTTGTTTTGAGTGAGCCTGAGAGCTAGGGATACCCCAGTCGTGAGAACAAGCAGCCTGCTTGTCCTCGGAGAAAGTGAATGATACATACCTGTAGCAGGTGTTCTCCGAGGACAGCAGGCTGATTGTTCTCACCTACCCTCCCTCCTCCCCTTTGGAGTTGTGTGTTTCATCTTTTGCTAGTCATTCAACTGGCGGGAGCGGTCGCGCACGGGCGGGAAGACGGCCGCGCATGCGCGGTGGGCGTGCCCTGCGTGCCGACCATCCCGCGAAGCCTTTTTCCGGTTGGTGGGGGCTGCCGCGGACGTCACCCAGTCGTGAGAACAATCAGCCTGCTGTCCTCGGAGAACACCTGCTACAGGTATGTATCATTCACTTTCTCAGTTAAGGCAGGCCCAGAGTCTGGTACTAGGTCCAGGTTCTGGAGTCAATGAGAGCAGTGATGGAAGTGGTGCCATGGGCTATTACAGGAGTCAACAAAAAACAAAAAGGAGGTAAAAACCCTCACGAAACCGTGAGATGAAAAGAAAAAAGTGAGGAGAATAGATGAGGATTCGCATAAAAAATCAAAATTAAAAAAATAACAATGGTTGTATGAAGTATAAACGGACCCGACACGGCCGTGTTTCGGCCCTAAGGCCTGCCTCAGGGGTCTTTGCAACCTCCTCTCTTCTAGAAAAACATATATATAAAATGTGCTGAAAAGCACAAAAAGCGTATGATGCTTCTCTCCAAAGAGAAATATCAGAATTGTAGACATCTCTTTGGAGAGAAGCATCATACGCTTTTTGTGCTTTTCAGCACATTTTATATATATGTTTTTCTAGAAGAGAGGAGGTTGCAAAGACCCCTGAGGCAGGCCTTAGGGCCGAAACACGGCCGTGTCGGGTCCGTTTTATACTTCATACAACCATTGTTATTTTTTTAATTTTGATTTTTTATGCGAATAAACACAATTTTTGGTATCCTCATCTATTCTCCTCACTTTTTTCTTTTCATCTATTACAGGAGTCGTCAGCCGCTGGAGTCACAGAAGTGCAACCTTTGTCTTTCTTGGACCCTGGTTGCCAGATGGAGTATGCAGTGGTGGTTGTCACCCAGGAGTTTGACTGAAAACACAATGGTAGGTGGTGACGATGGACATCAGCAAGTTGGGTTGAGGAGCTTATTACAAGTTCAGTCTAGCACAGGGCACCTGGATGGGACAGGAGTCTGTGGTCGATAAATCACTTGGAGCTCAGGGCAGTGCAGAATGCTTTATGTGACTTCACTGTCTTCTGGCGGGAAACCTGGTTTGAGTTTTCTCCTACAATCTGATGGCGGTGGCTTATATCAGCAAGCAAGGCAGGACCCGCAGCCATCCAGTGGTGGTGGAGATGGCCTCCCTGATGAGTTGAGCAGAGAGAGAACTTTTCTGCTTGTTGGCAGCTCACATCACTGTGTCCTTGAATGTGGAGGTGAACTTTCCCAACAGGCACTCCTTGGACCCGGGAGAATGGGGACTATCCAGCTGATAGTGGATTGATGGGGTTCTCTGCTGCTGGACTTGAGGGTGACCAAAAGGAATGCCAAAGCACCCAAGTTCTACTGCAGCCCTGTCCGGAGGTTCGGAAACACTCTACATCCATGGCGTATGCGAGGGTATGAAGGACTTTCTCCCTTCTCTGTTCATATCACACATATCCTTGCATTAATCCAGGCAGGTCTTCAGAAAGGATTGATGTTGGGTTCTAAATTCAGGTTGCAGCTTTGGCTTGTTTTAGGGGCCAACTAAAGAAGATGTCTCTTGGGCTCACCCTAATATCGTTCAATTCTTGACTGGAGGGGGCTGCTTACAGCCACCCTTTCATATGCTATGTCCAGAATGGAACCTTTAATTTGGTTCTCCTTCAGGTTTTTTTAAAGCCTCCTTTTGAGCCACTCCGGAAGGTCTCCTTGAAAGATCTTATGCTGAAGGCAGTGATCTTGGTGGTGGTTGCATTGGCATATAGGGTGTCGGAGCTTTAGGCTCTCTTGTCTGTATCCCTTTCTCTGCTTTTCAGAAGTGGGGGTCTCCCTGTGCACTGTTCCTTCTTTTCTTCCAAAAGTGGTTTCGGCATTTCATCTTACCCAATCTCTGGAGCTTCTGTTCTTTCACAAACAGGGTGAAGATGCTCCGTATTCTTCCTTGAAGCTTCTCAATGTGCATAGGTCCTCATTAGATATCTGGAAGTCACGAATGAGTTTTGCAAATCGGACAGACTGTGCTTTTTGGTCAGCAAAGGCTTGACCTCATGGCTTCCAAGGTCTCAATTGCTAGATGGCTGAAGAAGACTATTCGCTTGTGGGGAAGCAGGCTCCTTGGGCCTTGCAGGCTCATTCTGCAAAGCGTATAGCGACATCCTGGCCGGAGACTATCTTAGTGTCTCTAACGGATATTTGCAAGACAGCGATGTGGTCGATCGTGCATTACAGGGTAGATGTGGCACACTCAGAAGCCGGTTTTAGGGCTTTGGTCCCCAGGGCAGCGGTGCCAGGATCCCACCCACTCTATGGATTGCTTCTGAACATCTCACAGGTTCTGGAATAGTGGTAAGCTGAATAATAGAAGGAGATATTGGGTCTTACCTGTCAATATTCTTTCCATTAGTCCTTCCCACTATTCCAGAGGTCCGCCTGTGGTTTCTGAGATGTTGGTACAAAGTAAAGGGTCAAATAATGACTGCCACTTTGCATGGTGCTTCCTGCATATCTCTTGTTCTCTACAAGTTGTCCAGAGATGAGAGAGATCCATACATGTTTTCTCGTCAGGTTAACAAGTTGTTGTTTTGTTTATTCTGAGTTTCTCCTTACTGCTCCTCTTCATAAATACTGAGGACCTGGACTGGATGCCAAGAGAGATACTCAGCTCTGTTTTCAGTTCTCAATCTCCAAATGCTGGTTGATGGGACACAGCTATTCCATAGTTCTGAAATAGTGGGAAAGACTAATGGAAAGAAAATTCAGGTAAGTCCTAATTTCTCCTTAACTTTGACAAATCCTTTATATAATTACCCCTTTAGAGGATAATTCTAGATTTAGGTGGCAAGAATGGCCTTTTGTGCCTAAATAAAAGTCTTGCAAAATTTTGTGCAAGAAATTTTAGTGGCTCAAATTTTAGAGTTGCAAAACGCCTTCTGCAGCTAAATGAGCCTCGTGAGAATTTTATGTGAAAGATGTTTTAGCAAGGCTGATATTTAGGTGCAAAAGAGCAGGTGCCAATGTGTGCTAGAATGCCCCTCCTATTTGCTGCAGGCTTTCCACACATTTAACTTGAATATGTGATGGAGTGTCAAGTGATGAAATGTCCATGGTGATGAAGTGTCTTAGTGATGAATTATCACCAAACCAACGTTAGGCATTATTTCCAGTAATTCAGGATTTTTATGTTTATTTAGGCTGCTGTTTCACAGTGTTGCAGATAAATGCTTTGTAATCCCTGCCATTTTTTTGTTGTCTTTTATGATATAGGTACATGCAGTCCAGTGTGATGTGAGAGACCCAGTGTCTGTTAAGAAGGCTGTAGCTGAAATGATACAGGTTTCTGGTCATCCTAATGTAAGTATGATAGTTCTGATGTGTGACTCTTCAAGAGCTTGTGAGGTTGTAGCAGAACGACAGGGCCTTTTAAGAATGCATATGTTTGGGAATTACCTTTCTATAACAACGGTAAACATTATCCTGGTTCTCTTTTATTGTGTACAATTACAAAACGTAAGTAGATGGTTTGGTTATGTAGCAACAAAATTATACTTTCTATATTCTCATCATTGTCCGGTTTTGTGAGTTTCCTATACTACAGCAAGATAAATGCTGTGAAGACAATAGATCAATTAAGAGGCTCAAACGTTTTATACGTGCAGCAGAGCTGTAAAAAAATTCAACCTCAAAAGATCCCAGGGCAACAACACATTTCAATAGCACTTGTGCGTATTCCTTTTAGTCGTAATTTTTTTGTATCGGACCATCAGAGGTGACCTTACTAAAGAGACATTAGATGTAAGACTTTTACAGCTTCTCATATTATTTCTGTAATGACTTAATCTAATGTTAGACTTGTTACCCCACTGAGTGCGTCTTCTCCTGCAGAGGTGGGAGCTGATGCAGAGGATATCCCAATCCCTGCGGGGGTCGGCCAGCTTGCTTTCGGTTAATACATTTTTTGCTGAGAAGGTGGATTTATCCGATCGCCCTTAAATTTCTTTGTGTGTAAGGTGTGAAAGAAGTGAAGACCACCTTGTTAAGACCTATTTTTAATTTCAAGACTCTATGGGATGGTATATTTTCTCTAGAATGGTCTCTTGACTACCCAACTTCAACACAACTGATAAATAAGTTTGGTAAGAATATACAAAATTTGCTTTGACTGTGCTTCTGGAAGGCACAGTTAAAGATTCCCAGCATTAAGGAGAAATGTTAAATATTCTGTGAACCTACATAAAAAATTGGAAAATCTGAAAAATGCTGTTAGAAAGATGAATTCTGCGAATATTAAACTCTCCTTTCCCCTTTGGAACTGTTTAAGCGTTTTTAACTTTCAGTGCTTAAAATTCTATCAGAAAATCTACTGCCTCTCTCTAGAGCATTTTACTTGCTGATTTCAAAAAGGTTGGAGAGCATTTATAAATTCCCCAGATTTTGTTGGACAGTTTAGATCTAATAGACTATAGAGATCTGATTTTGCAGGTCAGGTTCCAACTGCAACACTTGTGGTCACTCTGGCATTGGAATCAGACAGAGACTGGCTCTTAAAAATGTTCTTCAGGCTTAAGGATAGTACATATATGAAATCCACCTAGATGTGGCATACATTTTCTTCTACTTCATCCCCGGGTCTTTGCCTTCTTTTTTTCCACTTTCCTTGTAAATGTTTGATAAAAATGGATAGTTGTGCTTTAACAACTTTGAGTAACTTTGTATCATCAGTGAATTTAATTGTTCCGTTCTTTATTCCAGTTTCTAGATGATTTATAAATATGTTAAAAAGCAGTGGTCCCAGCACTGACCCCTAGGGAACCCCACTATTTACTTTTCTCCATTGAGAATATTGACCATTTAACCCTATTCTGTTTTTTCCCCCTATCTTTTAACCAGTTCTTAATCCACAATACGACACTGCCTCCTATTCCATGACTTTCTAATTTCCTCAGGAGTCATTCAGGAGGTACTTTTATCAGATGCTTTCTGAAATTCCAGATATACAGTATCAGCCAGCTCACCTTTATTTACATACTTGTTTACCCCCTCAAAGAAATGAGTTTGTTTGAGGAGTGAATGCCCAAGTTAGGGTAAAAGTTTTGACTGAGCTGTATGAATGAGATTTGGGAGTGATTTAATAGTGCTTGCTTGAGTCTGTAAAATGTTGGGGGAGTGTATGCTGAGCACATGCATAGAAAGAAGAGCATTCCTGCAGAGGAAGCTTGTGCATGGAGAAGCTGGTATCAGCTAAAAAAAAAAAAAAAGCTGTGACTGACTGAGAAACTAGTAGCGAGTGGTTCATGCAGAGGGTTCCAGGGAAGAATTTCTAGCTGTATAAAGAGACAGCTTTGTCTGTTGGGAAGGGAAAGCTAAAGAGAGAAGCAGCTCCTGTAATGAAGGTCCTTTAGTTGGGAAAGGGAATTTTTAGAAAACTGTTGCTGTTTCAGTGATAGATATGGAGATTGTGTTTAGGTGCTAAAGTGATGCTTTTGCTTGAAAACAAATGGAAGTTTGAGCTATCTGCAGAAAGTAAGCTTGACAGAGAAAAGAATGGCACAGGTATAATATTTTATGCTGGGGCAAGTACAAAAAAAGTGAAATGGTTTTGTGAGTTTCGCATTGGTTTAAAACTAAAGTGAGTGAGTCAAATACTCTAAAATTCAAAGGGAGTTTGAAAATTCTTCTTGGATGAAAAAAAAAGTTTATTTGGGGAATTTACCCCCCTCCCCAAATTTGATATATAACACACAACATTGAGTGTGTCCAAATTATGTGTGCAATTTAATTGCTTTATGCGCTAACTAGTTCCAATAATTGGGTGCTAATTAGCAATAATTGGAATTTACGTGTACTTCTTTATAGCTGGTATTCTATTAACATGTGCATGTAATTTTTTCTGTGCAGATCAGAAAAGGGGGCATTGCCATGGGAGGGTCATAGGCGGGTCATGGGTGGTTCTACAATCTGCGTGCAGTGTTATAGAATTCAGGTGAATCCACACCAAATTTAGGTGTAGAGATTTACACCAGTGTTCTGTGATGTAAATTCTTGCTCCTAAAATTGGGTGCAGATTCTGGCGCCAAGTGCTATTCTATAAGTGGTGCCCAGTTTAGAGGGATGTTTATAGAATAGTTCTTAGCACATACTTTTTGGGGGCGCCATTTACAGAATTGAGTCCTGAGTGACTAAACTTTAAAACCACAAAAGGGTGAAAAAAAAGTTTCAGCTCATAATTGAATCTGAAAGGTTGCTGTTAGGTTTCTGAACTGAGTGCTGCTTTGCTGAACAGAATCCCAAAGTTGGGGGGTACTGTTTCACAATTTGTAACAAGGAAGCAGGATCAAGATGGCTGCCCAGTAAGGACATAGTTTGCTGCTTACCTTCTCCAAATTTAAGTAGTTCCTTTCTGTATTTCTTCATGATGAAAAGAAAGCGTAACATTTTGGTTCCTGCCTGCAGGGCTACTGCTCCCTCTGCAGCAGTGAGCAATTACTAGATATACTGTTTCCTGAGATCAGGGTGTACCTGCTGCTCTAGGCGACGAGAACCCGAACATTGGGAGCGAGGTCCTGCTCTTTCCCCGCCTCCTGGTGACACCAGCGTAAAGGAGCTGTCACGTGAGGTGCAAGTAATGCCAAGCCACTGCTTGGAGTGCACGAGGGAGCTACCCTTCACCGGAGCAGCTGATGCCTACAATTTCTGTGGGGGTTGAAGATGGAGGTCAGGGAGGGCAATGTGGTGTTTCATTGCCTCGCTGGTTAAACCACCTGCCATTACATGGGATGTGGTTTAATAGACTGGAGGTTTGTTCTGGAGCTCTTCCTGTGGTACTCAAAAACAAACTCCAGCTGCAAAAGGTGGAGAAGGAAGCTGCTTCTAATTCTAACGAGCTGGAAGACCTTGGAATTCAAGTTCAACAGATGGAACAAGAGCAAAGCTCTTCAATGTAGGACAAGATGTTAATACAAGTTAGTTGTCAAAGTTTTCCATGTTAAAACATTTGAACTTGAGACTTTTGAATTTTACACAGTTAATGACTTCTACTGCTAAAGATGTATTTTACAGATTTCTTAAAGACACATTTAAATAAACAGATTTGGGCCTTATTTCATTATCTTCCAGTTTCAGCTCAGAAACATAATAGCTGTTCAAATGGAAGAGCTGAAGCTCAGATTTCTTCTGACAGTCTGAATTTAACTAATATTCTATAGAGTTCAGCCGATGAAGTTGTCTCCTAGAACAACTTTCCAAAAGGATAGAGGCTTTATTTCGTCTATTCTTTAGATCTACTGAGTGTAACATTTTAGATGGGAAGACATCAATTTTTCCAGATATTTTGAAAGGGACCCAAACTAGAAGGAATAAATTTGTAGTCCTTCAGCAACAAGTACAGGCTCTAGGAGTTACATTTCCATTAGACTATCTCTTTATTTATTTATTTTATTTCTACCCCACATTATCCTGAGGGAACCTCAGGTTCAATGTGTCTTACACAGCAAACATTATGGAACAATACATACTAGTACAACATTGTGCATATTAACATCATGGACTTAATAGATCTGGTAGATAACACTCAATCAGAAACGCAATAGTTTAAAGGAGGTGATTAATGGGCAGAAAGGAAGAGCTTGAAATAAATAAAAATAGCTTTATGGAATACATATGTTATATTCTGGGGAGTGAATTGGATCAGATTTCAGGGCATGTTTAATTTCCTTGGAAAATGTTAGAGATGTGTTCTACGAGCCATCACAGTTGCAGTTTTTTTTTCCTGTAAGAAGAGAGTGTCCCTAGTGAGTAATCAAATTCTCTGCTAAACCATTGTATCAGGGTACAAGTATGTTTGGGTAAGCATTTTTATATTTATCTTTTTTTTATTTAAATGTGGCAAGTTTTCTACCTTCTGGATTTCCCCATTCATGGTTTCCCTTTATGTGGACAACTATAGTTTGGCACTGATTATTTTTTCTTTTTCTTATTACTTATTGTGTTGAATGACTGGGAGATGATATACTTTTCCTATCAAAGTTGTAACTTCTTTGATGTATAATAAAATCATTAAAACAAATATATATAGCAAGGTAGCATACACGTGAAAGTAAATCTGTGAACCTCACGTTGAGTATTTGCATTTAATTCTGGTCGCTGTTCCTCAAAAAAGATATAGTGGAATTAGAAAAGGTTCAAAGAAGAGCGACCAAAATTATAAAGAGAATGGAACTCCTAAAGAGGTTAGGGCTCTTCAGCTTGGAAAAGAGATAGCTGAGGGGGGGGGGGGGGGTATGATTGAGGTCTATAAAATCATGAGTGGTGTAGAACGGGTAGAAGTGAATCGATTTTTCACTCTTTCAAAAAGTACAAAGACCAGGAGGCACAAATTACATGGAAATACTTTTAAAACAAATAGGAAATATTTTTTTTCACTCAAAGAATAGCTAAACTCTGGAACTCGTTGCCAGAGGATGTGGTAACAGCGATTTAGCTTATCTGGGTTTAAAAAAGGTTTGTACAAGTTTCTGAGATGAGCATGGGGAAGCCACTGCTTGCCCCGGGATTGGTAGCATGGAATGCTGCTATTAATTGGGTTTATGTCAGGTACTTGTGACCTGGATTGGCCATTGTTAGAAGCAGGATACTGGGCTAGATGGACCATTGGTCTGACCCAGTATGGCTATTACGTAATTATGTACCGTGTTATATGAAAACAGGTTTAATTGAACAGTTATTTGAGTCAGTGTGAATGATCTGTCAGTGAAAGGAATTTAAACAAAAATTGTATTCAAAGCTCCTGAAAATTGGGAATAGCTGTGAAGTTGAGTAGAAACAAAGTAAATTAGCTACATAACTAGAGTTTTTTGGTCAGGAAATAGGGAAATTACCTTTTCTATGATTTTTAAAAAATAAAAGCAAGTTAATAAGATCAGCAAAATTCTTAGGTAACCTGTGAACGAAGTATACACTGTTCTCACACACTCAGGGAGGATTAGATTTCTTCTTTTGGTCTATTTAAAGCTAGGGAGCCGGTATAACAAGATCTTCAGTTAAGATCCTGCCATAGATCATCAGTCAAGAGCTAGCTGAATGGATCCTGATCCAGATGTCATCTGAATGCCGACCAGTGTTTACGACCACAAATTTTGATATTACTCTCTAGAAACCGTTTAACATTAAAAAAAATTCTTTATTAATAAATCAATATAATCTTCCTAAAATAAATCCGTTCCCTTAACCCATAGTTACACCAAATTAATCCATACACACTCACATTCACCAACACATTTAAAATTGCACACAATTCTCCAAAATACTATTACAGTACAACATTAAATAACATATATCTGGCGATATTTTGCATTAATATGTGATCATAGTTCTTTTAGTCACTTGTCAGTCCAGTGCTCTGAAGTCTCCCACCAAAGCAACCTTACTTCAAATCATTTTCAATGAATCAAAATCATCAGCTTTGTGGAGTAATAATGTTCTTTCTTCCAACAGACCATCATAATATCAGTGATAAATCATGGGCAGTCAATGATGATGTCAGTCATAAATATCCAAGATGCCCATCTTCACTGTTAACAGTATCTAATGTTCCAGATATATATATTTTTTTGAAACCATTATTGCACTTCTTTTTAGAGTTTCACTCTTTCATATTCTTTTGGTATTCCACCATACGACCAGGACCCAACATGCTCATGTTTCGCTATAAAAGCGTCATCAGGGGTCTTGAATTTGGCTCATCCAGGTGGTGAGGTAGTCGAATACCAGCAGTGCGGTGGCAAGCTCAACTGCTCTCCCAAACACATAGATCTATGCGTTTGGCAGTCAGGGAGGCTCCCTCTACCCCTGGCGGAACCCCCCAACTTTAGCAAGCAACGCTGGAACGGTATGGAATTGCGCCGGGTCCCGAGATGGTGTCAACTCCCGCTGCTGGAGCTAGCACGTTGACGCTAGCCAACAGTATAGACGGGGCTTCCCTGAGCCCCGTCGAACGTGCGGCTCCCCCGCAACCCGGACGAGGAAGTATTCCATCAAGTCCTGCCACGCTACTCCCAGGAGGAGAACGGAGTGAACGGAGAGGGAACTTGCTGGAGACAGAAGGAAAACTGGACGCTAGCAACCTGGGCGAACCAGTCTTTAATTCTAGTCCTGTAGTAAGATCAAAAACAGTGAGTACTCTGGACCAGGTTGTTAAAGCTCCCCTCCCGGATTTTTTAACGGGACAAACGGAAAAACCAGCCGTAGTGACCTTAGAGTCACTCTGGGACTTAACTTCCAACATGCACTCTACACTACAAACTTTGGTTAAAAAAAATACTGAGACAATTAAGACTTTAGCTGAGACTGCGTTGGTACAATTGCAAACTAATGATCTCCACACCACTGAAGTTAAAGCTCTGACTGAAAGAACTGAGAAGGTTGAGCTTATGGGTCAAGCTTTTCTAAAAGATAAGAACTTTACTTCAAGGCAATTGGAGTACTTAGAAAATCACTCTAAAAGATTGAACTTACATTTCATAAATTTTCCTAAATAGCCGCTTGTTACTCCATTGCAAATGGTTAGGAAGTACTTGATTGAGATATTAGGTATGTCTGAGAATTCATTGCCTCCAATAACTCGGGCTTTTTACTTGCAAACTAACACTAAAGATGTAAAGGAAAATTCGCAAGCCCAGAAGGAGGAGGCAATGAATCTCACTACTTTTCTTGAATCGTCACTTGAGGTGATAACTCAAAGAACAACTTTGTTAACTACCTTTGCACTGGAATTAGATAGAGATGCAGTGCTCAGACTCTCTCTCAGACATCTAGATTCTTTATTTTTGGGTTCAAAGATACGAGTGTACCTGGATTTATCTAGGGATACACAAAAGAGACGCAAGGTATTTTTAACCTTGCGCCCTAGGGTGCTTGCAATAGGTGCTAATTTCCTGTTAAGATTTCCCTGTGTATGTAGAGTATTGCACCAGTCTAAATCCTACCAGTTTTTCAAACCCAATCAGTTGGAGGATTTCCTGATAAGTAGAGAGGAGGTTAATGTGGTAACTTAGTCACATATGTAATACTGTATGACAGCTTAGAGTGACCACTTGGGACAAGATGTTCTCTTTAATTAGTTTTGCCTCTGTTTAATTTCTCTTTCTTGGATCATTTTCTTAATAGTATTGTGGACGATAGAAAGGAAACCTTAGATTTGAATTTTTTTTCCTTTTTTTATTGTATTACCTATTTGTGTAAACACTCATGAGAGTTTATTATGATTGTTAATTTAATAAACAGAAATATAAAAAAAATAATAATAATAATTTTGACAGCCATAAATGCAAAAGAACCATCAGCCTGTACTTTTATGCACAAGTAGAGCATGAATTTTCAAATAGCCCATTTACCCAGGTAAATAGCTTTTGGGAATTACCCTTGTTATATGTATACAAAATAAAATTTAATATTTAAAAGTGGCGTTGAGGTGGCCATGATTATTTGACCTTATCAAAATCTCAGGAGGTGCCTAGTGTCCTTGAAGTTTAATTGAAGGGGGCAGAAGGCTGAAGATACACCTAAGGCAACTAATACCCTTGCACTGGTTTTGCCCATACCTTGCTAAGGTATTCTCCAATCCCTAATCTCAGCAAAGGTTTTCGTCTTGTAATATTCAAATGCTGAGAGCTTTGGTTTAGTACGTAATTAATTTCACTCAAGATGTTTTTGTTGAATAAAAATAGTACATGGACAAAACTGATTCAAAACTGAGCTAGGATAGAAGGCTTTAAAGCAGGAGTTTAAAGACTGCACAGATGAATGACCGTATGAGAGCTAAGTGACACTCTTACCTATTTTTGAGCCTTATGGTCAGACACTAGCAATACTTAGCAGCAACCAGCGCCAGTATTTTGATATTGAGCTTATTGTTTTGTTTTGATATGGACTAATAGGGAGTTTTCCCATTATTCAATATTTAAGGTATTGGGAAGGTTTTTCGCCCATGATGAGGAACGGATCCTTTTGAGACTGCGAGATAGGTCTATAGGATCAGCAGTAGCTCTGTAGATCAGTTGATCAAGAGCACCTTGAGGCTTTTTCCTCCCATTTACCTTAGAATATTTGATTTTCAATTTTCCTGGTTATATGTTGTGGAAGGTTCTGTAGTTGGTATTCGTTATAGGAAACTTCCACCACCACCACCATTTTTTCTATCTAGACAAAACTGAAAATTCTCTGCTAGTATAAATTTATCTGTTTGTATTTTTTGTTTGATTGATTAGGCTGTGATAAACAATGCAGCAGGAAACTTTATTTCTCCTTCTGAACGCCTTTCTGCTAATGCCTGGAGGACCATAACGGACATTGTTCTTAATGGCACTGCCAATGTGACCTTAGAAATTGGCCGGGAGCTGATAAGTGCAAAGAAAGGTAAGCAAAACAGATATTAATTGAACTACAATATAAAGCTAGTTAGAAAACCGGATTTTTTGGTGGTTTTCTAACTAGCCAGCGTTCAGCGTGATTGAATGTACGTCCAGCGGCAGCTGGCAATTCATTTACTACTCTTGTTTATTTCCTGTGAAGACAAACCTTGACCCCTGAGGCAGGTGCTTGTGCACCGAAACATGGCCCGTGTTGGGTCTTTTTCAGAATAAAGGACGGCTATTATCGCTATCTTGAAGGCCCAGTGTTGCTTTTTTTGGTCTGTGTTGTATACTTGTATGCTGTATTACCCTCTCTTTTGTGACTTTTTTTTGTTTTGATCCTACATAGCTGAAACACTTTTTAATAGATCCTTATAATGGGAATGTATATGTCTAAAATACGGTTCTAGATATGATTGTTAATAATATTTTTCTTCTAGCATCTAAATTATTTTTGTTCTTGCTGTTCTCATTCTATATGCATTTCCTTTACTTTGTTTTTCTGAATGTAAATTCCAAAGAATTAAAAAAAAATCGCCCTCTAATAGAGTAATTTCAAAATAGGGCACATATGCTGGGAAAGCACTTAGGTGTACATGAACCTATTTTTTTTTTTTTTTTATAAAAGTAACATAGACACCTTTTGTACGTTTTATAAAATTACTCTCTGAAAGTTTCTTTCCCCTGCTCTGAGGTAGAAGTGTGAGCAAGTATGTGTCATTAATTATGATCTTATGCATGTATCGAACACACACTAGTGCAGATCCTGTTGCCATTTCACCTATTCTCTGCCCCCCATAAATGCCTGTGTGCATAATCTTATAAAAGTACACACTTGTAAGGGTAATACTACATGTATAGGGGAGGGACATGTGTATTAGTAGTTAGGTGAGCAATCCTTTGGAGGAAAAAAATATTAAGAGGATTCGTCTGAAGTTATTATTGGATTAGTTCATAAAGCATACCACGAGAAAGAATTATTAGAGTTGAAGATAAAAGTTTATGGTTAATAGTTATGCAGCTGTCCTGTAACTGTACATGCACACACTCAGAAATATATAAGAAGACAAGAGGGAAGGGATAGGGGAGAAAAGGTTGAAAAACTTTGATGATAGAAGTCCTAGGCTTATTAATATGTGACAGAAGTAATTGTTATCAGATTTAAATGGCTTGATCTGGATTTGTTTACCATGTGAATTCATCAATAAAAATTGTTGAAACATAAAAAAGTACACACTTGTTTTCCCGAGTACCCACTTTTAGCCATGTATATTTATTTAGATTTTGCTCACACCTTTTTTTAGTAGTAGCTCAAGGTGAGTTACCTTCAGGTACACTGGATATTTCTCTGTCCCAGGAGGGCTCACAATCTAAGTTTGTACCTGGGGCAATGGAGGGTTAAGTGACTTGCCCAAGATCACTTGCAAGACCGGTGCTCTAACCACTAGGCCACTCCTCAAGATAAACACTTGAGCATGTTTAACATTGTTCTATTGTACATGCTCAAGTTACTTATGAAATTACCCCTATAGTCGAGGAAACGTACCTGATGAGGCTCAAAGCAATTTGAATATTATCAGTCTTTAGCAGCCATTTATACGAAAATTGAATACATTTGAACCATGAGAAATTGCCTCTGTGCTTTCACAAAGATCTGACAAAATGCAAATTTTTGCATATAAGAAATGAGTAATGATTGGTTACAAGAAAACAGGTGCTAGATTTCCTGGTCCTGGGCGAACATAACAGTTCTAGGTCTTGTGTGCCTAATTCATCTCCTTTTTCAGATGACTTCCTGTAGGTCTGCCACCTTCATGGCCATCTTCCTCACCCCTAATATATCTTCAAATAGCTGGACAATTTTTTTTATTTAACCATTTATATTCTACTACTTCTGTACATATTGGGCTGAGCAGATCACAACCAAACATGCAGAGTGTAAATACAAACATATAAAAGGACAACTAAGATAAAAACATTAGTTAGACCAAATGGACATATCTCCAAATGTAATTCTGAATTATCAACAATATCTTCCTGTAATTCAACCTGAATTCACCTGCTTCAGAAGAAGCTATGACAAAGGACCTTATTTTAGGTACATTTATTTATTTATTTATTTTATTGCATTTGTATCCCACATTTTCCCACCTTTTTGCGGGCTCAGTGTGGCTTACAATAAGATATGAATAATAGAAATACATTTGTTACAACTTGGTTATGGAATACATTGTGCAGAGTTGTGCGAGACATTCGAATATCATTAGGAATATAACAATGGGACATCAACATAGAAACATTGGAAGGAGACAGTGGGACAATGGGTTACGGGATGAGGGATCGGAAGTGGATGTATGTTGCATTGATGAACAGTGAGTATGGACTCTATGTGTTTTGGTTCTTTCCGTAAGTTTGTTCAAACAGGTGAGTCTTCAGTAGTTTTCGGAAGGAAGCTTGTTCGTTGATCACTCTTAGGTTGCGCGGTAGTGTATTCCAAGCCTGCGTGCTCATGTGGGAAAAGGTTGACGCGTGTAGCGTCTTGTATTTTAGGCCCTTGCAAGTGGGGAAGTGGAGGTTGAGGTATGTTCGGGATGACCTTTTAGCGTTTCTGGGTGGTAGGTCTATTAGATTTTGAAGAAAAGGCTAGACGAATATTTAATATAAAAAGTTTACTCATTTGTTTAGTGTACAAACTGATTACCATCAATAGGGGTAGTCAGGAAGCATTTCTGTACTCAAAGCATATCTACACACAAGCAATATACAGCAAGCTTAAGGCAAATCAAAAAATGCTACATACAGACAAAGAAAATATTCAAAATGCTTACTTATTCTTTTGTTCCACTCTCCTTATAATCTTCTCCTGATATCACGTGCTTGCAGGCTGTATGCAGGCAGGCTGTAACATACCATAAATCCTTAATGTATAGCAGAACATATGCTGCATCTGGTTCCCATTATCCACAGACTTTCTGGAGCCTGCCTTTGGCTAATGTGGGCCCCATCATGTCCCAGGAGGTTTTAGTGTTGAAACAGCTAGCTCTGCATGTTCTTTGAAGCATTCCACTTCAATTTTTTATGCTTTTATTCAACATTTTTATGCTTTTATTCAACATTTTTATGCTTTTATTCAACATCCTCCCTTTTGAGGACTGATTGTTTCAGGCCTCAAACATCTGTTTTAGCTCCAGTCTGTTTCCTTACCTCCCTTCTAAATCTCCTCCCCCTTGTTATTTATGATATGCTGTGCCTGCAAGCTCTGTCTTTTCATCATCTTTATCATACATCTTTCAATATTTCTGTTGACATATTAAAGTTCTATTCATTCTGGATTTCAGTTACCATTATCATTTTAAAAGCATCCTGGCACATCTTTGCAAACATGCTAATACATGTTGCATTAAACAGATTCAATTGTACTAGGGTACAAAATTTATATTTATATTTCTTGAGGTATATAATTTATAGGACAGTGAGCTTCATCAAAGGGAAGTACACTGTCATTCATTCTTACTTTTCATTAGCTGATGTGGCATTAAAAATTACACAAATTAAAAGCATAACATTCATTGAATCAGTTGTTACAACATTTTGCGTGTAAGTGCACTTTATCAGGGGAATGTGT
This sequence comes from Microcaecilia unicolor, assembly GCF_901765095.1. Classification (NCBI taxonomy): domain Eukaryota; kingdom Metazoa; phylum Chordata; class Amphibia; order Gymnophiona; family Siphonopidae; genus Microcaecilia; species Microcaecilia unicolor. The sequence goes on from NC_044031.1 coordinate 534,892,991, forward strand.
TCAGTTGTCATACTATTAATCAGACACCAACATGATGTCTGTGGGCACTTGTCCATAAGCAAGGCTTGCTTATTATAAATAGTCTCATTTGTCCAATGAAGGTTTTCATCATCCCTTACACAGGTATTATTGAGATCACAGTCATGGTACCCACTCAATTTTATCATTGTAGTCCCATACATCATAGCTGGCAAGGACAAGGATGATGTCAATCAGTGGGCACATATGATACAATCAGTCAAATTCAACATTTTGGCCACTGTAACAAGTCTATTCTCATATGTGTTCATTGTCCATTAACAAACAACAACAGTCCAATACCATCATGTTTAGGGACATGATGTTTGTTTATTCTTTGTCCATTTCAATATTATTAATTCGTCGAATATCTGCTAAATGTATCCAAGAAGTATGACCTTCCAGACGGGCAGCGGTCTGAGTAAGGGCCGTGATAGCAAAAGGCCCTACATACACAGGATCCTTCCATGTTTTATGTGTAAAGTTCTTTCGTAGCACTAGATCACCTACTTTAAAAGCACAAACATCATTATTCCCTACCTGATGTGATACATTTGTACGAATCATGTCACTGGTCAAATTTAGCATTGGTTGTAATTTTTGCCAGTACTGAGTTGTATTATCAGTACTTGCTGTCTGCATCGGGAAGAAATGACGTCCTGTCTGAATTTGGAATGGGGTCAATTTAGTACGCCCATTAGGTTGGGCCCTTATAACCATCAAAGCTAATGGTAACAAATCAAGCCAGGTATATGGTTTACCTGCTGTTTCCTTGTTTAAAGCCTTCAGTAATACTCTCAATTTAGTTTTTAAAATACCATTGTAGCGCTCCACCAAACCATTGGAGGTGGGGCGATACACTGATACTTTTCTGTGTGTTAAACCCATAATCGTTTCCATTTCTTTCAAAACACTGTTATTAAAATGTGTCCCGTTATCAGAAATTATTCTAGATGGACACCCATGTCTTGGCATAATATGAGTTACCAGGCATTGTACCACTTCATGTGCTGTCTCCCTTTTACATGGAAATGCTTCTACCCACCTTGAAAAAGCATCCACCCAAACTAACAAATACCTTTTTCCCTGCACTGGAACAATCATATCAGTGAAATCCATATACCATTCTTTTGCTGGGCCTTCTGGTATTGGAAGTGTCCCAGGTGATATTTTAGGACCTCGTTTAGGTATGTTAATATTGCATACCATGCAATTTTGCACAACCTGTTGAATCAAGTTATCAATTTTCAAAGTCCAAAATCTTTGTTCAAACTGTTGCTTCATTGTTTCCTTGTTCCAATGCATGGTTGCATGCCACTCAGCCAATACCTTAATCGCCTGGCTCATTGGCATGCAAGGTAATCCTTCTTCTGCATTAAACCATTCACTTCCCAATTTCATACATCCTCTCTTCAACCATTTTTCACTTTCCTGTCCCTCTGGCTGCCACATTTCAATCTTATCTACATTCGTAAGTGGCCCTTCCTGTGTCTGTCTAGTATTATACAAAATCTTTTCACTTTGCTTAACCACCTCCGTTGCTGCTGCATCAGCCATTGCATTACCTAGTGCCTCAAAGGTTGGCCTTTCAGTGTGGGCCGGGGTCCACACAACTGCAGTTTTTCTACCTTCACGTTCCCTTCTTGCCAAAATTTCAAACAGCAATTTCCAATATGTGTAATGTTGTAAATTTTTACCTGCACTGGTTATCATCCCCCTACGCTGCCATTTTAATATATGATACTGTAGTGAGCTTGCAACGTAACCACTATCAGTATATATAGTGACATTTTGAGTCATATCAGTGTGTTGTAAGGCCGTAATAACGGCTAAAAGTTCAGCATGCTGTGCAGTATGATCAGGAGGGGTTTTATATTGTACTTGCATTATCTTTCTTAGATTCTCATCTACCTGCACGCAGGCAAAGCCTGCAACAGTCCTTTCACAAGCTCCATCTGTAAACCATATTAACCCATCAGATAAGGGTTCAAAAGTAAGACAGTGAAATGTAGGGATTTCTATAGTATCGATCTCACCCTCTTGATCGACAGGAAAAAGCAGATCTATCTTATTTCTCTGTTCTTTAGTTAATGGTATTATTCTTATATCTTGTCCTAAAAGTACTGCTTGATATTTTCCAAATCTAGTGGCTGTCAATGCCGTCTGGCTAGGGCTCAACAGCGTTTTAATCGTGTGGTTGGTATGTATTACAATAGGAACAAAAGGCATTTGTGCTCTCCATTTACCTACTGCAGCCACTATAGCTGTCAGTAACTTTGGTATTTCTTTCATTCCCTTTTCCACATGATTAAAAGAGCCTGACAAAAAAGCTACTGGTGCATTTACTTCATTGTTTTGATTAATCATAGCTGCCCAACTATTTCCCATGTCTTTTACCCATAGATGCACAGGTGATTGGATATCTATTACTGCTAACGGTCCTGGAGATAATAAATCCCTCACAATCTTAGCCAATACCATCTTATCCTGTTCTTCCAATACAATTAGTGTATTCTTTGGTGTGGCTGCGGGCAGTTTCAAATGTTTATAAAGTCTCATTACTTTTTGTGTATAATTTGGTATCCATTGTCTGCAATAATTTAACATTCCCAAAACAGCACGTAACTGGGTAACTGTTTGCGGTACCGGGATTTCATTTAAAATAGATATAACTTCCGGTATAATGACCTTATGTTCTGCTGAAACATTTTGTCCTAAAAAGGTGACAGTAGACTGAGCTATAATACATTTTTCCCTGTTACATTTATATCCTAACTCTCCTAATAACAAAAATAATTTTCTAGTCCATTCTAGGCATTCTGCTTCAGTCTCAGCAGACAGTAGAATATCATCTACATAGACAAACAATGACACCGTGTCAGGCAATTGACTCCTGAAATCCTTTAAATCCATCATTAGTTGTTTTGAGAATACCGATGGACTATCAGTAAAGCCTTGAGGCATCCTAGTCCACCTGTATGCCTCATTCTGTACTATAAATGACGTCAAATCCCTAGACTCTGGATGAAGAGGTATTGAAAAGAATGCATTAGACAAGTCAATAACAGTGTTATATGCATATATATTCTGAGTGTGCAAAAGTGTAGCAGGATTTGCACAAATCGGAAATTGATTTTTTGTAACCTCATTTAGCTCTCTTAAATCATGTACTATCCTTACATTGTTTTCTCCTTTCGGGACAGGAAACAATGGGGTATTATACGGGGATACTGAAGGTTCAATAATACCACATTTCAATAATTTACCAATGTGTTCCAGGGTTTTGGATACTAATTTAGGTCGTATGGGGTAAGGGTCTTGCTTCGGCCCCTGTGCCCCTTCTATTAATTCTATCTTATGGGGTTTTGCATTTACGGCTAGTCCATATGGTGAATCACTTGTACTCCAAATATGTTGTGGTAATTCTTCCATAACCCTTACTTTATTTTCATTATTCAACTGTTGGACCATAGTGAGCAAACTTGGTATTTCTTTATTTCCAAAATCTAAACACAATCCTAATTGAGACAACAAGTCTCTACCACACAAATTTACTGGGCAATCAGGTGCCACTAAGAAGGGTACCACAGCCTCCCTTGAACCGTGCGGTTGGCATTCCAATCGCACCAGAGTCGGTTCTGTTAGCCTTTTTCTTTGTTCTATCCCCGTAAATCCCACTGTTGTTCTATACTGATTTGAAAGCTTAACTCCCAGTGGTTTTACACACAACACAGAAGTACTCGCCCCTGTATCTATCAAAAATCTCACAGGAGTTCCATATTTGCCAATTGTCAATGTAATAAAGGGCTCCCTTGTGTCTAACCTGAAAATCATTCCCTCTTCCTGACACGGGTTTGCTTCCAGTCAATAGCATTGGTCTGGAATATTCTGCCAAGTTGGAAAAGCATTTACAGTACCCTGTCTCTGTACTGCCGCTCCTGGTCCCTGTGATTGCGTCGCTGGCTGCTGTATTGCAGTCTGCGGGGCACTCGCAGGTATCCCTACTACTTGTGGCATTAATCCTTGCTGCGTCTGCATTTGTACTTGGGGCATTCCTGCATTCTGATAACATTCTGAAGCATAGTGACCAAATTGCTGACAAATCATATTGTTCAGATGTTATTAAAGATTTTAAATCACCTCTTTCACTATTAGCCCTACACACAAAACTCGCTAGGACTGTGACTAATTCAAACCAGATGATCTCTTAACACTGCAGGAATCTCACTTAAAAAAGGGGTTAAACAAAGTTAAATTGCAAAGACATTCCACATAGAGAACTAGAACTCATTAATTAAACAGAATAACACATATTTTAAAATAAACAGAGATCACCTTATAAGAAAAAATCAAACTTATTTAAATCTAATCTAAAACAATCTTTTAAAAAGGAACAAAAAAAAGTTTCAGTTCTTCCTGACCTTTCTAACCTGAAATCAAACCAGATGGCATTCCTCAACCTTCAGGCTGAACAAAAGGCTGCTTTTCCTGCTCTTGCTGTATTTTTTCAAACGATCCATACTGAGACCAGCTCAAAAAAGAATCTTTTCCTTCATATTTGACCCATTTCTCATGTATTTTTTCAATCTGTTTTTTTTCTAATGGGAATAATTCTATGACATGCTGCAAAGGGGAGCAATTTTTTGAACTATCTAAATCTAAATACATAGCATATACAGGAGGCTTTTCTTTCTTATCTGCCCCTTTCCCTTTCATTTTATTCTGACTATTACAATTTCTCCTATAGAGCCACAACCTACAAAAATATACTAATGCACTTAAACAAAGAAAATATACAAAAAAGAAAACTACAAAGCTAACCAAATATACATAAGTCCACAATGTAAGCTTACTCACGCGTCTTCTTATTTCTCTTTAGCAAGCCCAGGAGTTGTAGCCTGTATGTCCCACTTCAGTAGTTTGATCAATCCCACATCAGTGGAGCACAGAAATTAGGCTTAAACAACGCTTGCTCTCTCAAAATCCTGTAAAAAACTTCGTTAACAACAAACACTTAATTTGTCCTTCGTCTCGCCTTCTCTTTTCCGTGTGCGGCCTACTCCTACTCCTACTCCTGGCTGGCTCGCCACTTTGAAGAAAAGGCTAGACGAATATTTAATATAAAAAGTTTACTCATTTGTTTAGTGTACAAACTGATTACCATCAATAGGGGTAGTCAGGAAGCATTTCTGTACTCAAAGCATATCTACACACAAGCAATATACAGCAAGCTTAAGGCAAATCAAAAAATGCTACATACAGACAAAGAAAATATTCAAAATGCTTACTTATTCTTTTGTTCCACTCTCCTTATAATCTTCTCCTGATATCACGTGCTTGCAGGCTGTATGCAGGCAGGCTGTAACATACCATAAATCCTTAATGTATAGCAGAACATATGCTGCATCTGGTTCCCATTATCCACAGACTTTCTGGAGCCTGCCTTTGGCTAATGTGGGCCCCATCATGTCCCAGGAGGTTTTAGTGTTGAAACAGCTAGCTCTGCATGTTCTTTGAAGCATTCCACTTCAATTTTTTATGCTTTTATTCAACATTTTTATGCTTTTATTCAACAATTTGCAGATGCAAACAGTTATGCATCTGGATTGTGTACATGTACAAATAATTTTGGAAAGCCACTATTTGTATGTTTAGAAGTCCCGGGATGCACAAATTTCATGGGGTGTAGCTTCAGAATGTTTTAGGTGTGCCTATCAGATAGACATGATGGGAAGCCATGGGAAAATCCACTGCTTATTTCTAGGATAAGCAGCATAAAATCTATTTTATTGTTCTGGGATCTTGCCAGGTACTTGTGAGCTAGATTGGCCACTGTTGAAAACAGGATCCTGGGCTTGATGGACCTTTTGTTCTGTCCCAGTATGACAACGCTTATTTTCTTATGACTATGAAAAAATAATCACTTTAAGATCTTGCACTTGCTCTGAGGAACATGCAAGTGAAGGGAGGGGATGCAAAGACTGATGAAATCCCCTCCCTTCTAGCATACCATCCACTCACCCCATCTACTTACCCCTTCCCCCATCTCCCTCTTACTGTTTTTTTCCCTGCTACTCTAGTAGGCAGCAAGAGCAATCCCCAATTGCTCCAGTTCCATCTGGTACCATGGTTCAAAATGGCGTGATAGTCTTACAATAATACTGCTAGGGTTGAAGCTGCCAGTTTGCATACAATTAATCTTTCCTGCATATTCATTAGGGATATCTTGCAAACAGATCAGTTTGTTGCCTGTAAAGAACGAACTTATGCATCCCTGCTGTATATCTAGAGTTAAATACCATGGAAGATGTATCTGCTTGGAGCCCCTCTAAGATGATCATTCCCTAGAACAGCGCTTCTCAACCCTCTCCAGGAGGCACACCTAGCCAGTTGGGTTTTCAGGATTACCACCATAAATATGCATGAGAAAAATTTGCATATATAGTTTGTATACACTGAGCCTTCTAGATATGCAAATTTCTCATGCATTTTTATGATGATAATACTGAAAACCCAACTGGCTAGGTGTGCCTCCAGGAGAAGGTTGAGAAGCACTGCTCTAGAATCTTATACATGGGAAAGAAGCTGATGATCAAAAAGTACCAAAATTTGTCTACAAAAATTGAAAAGGCCCTGAATGTAGCCCTTCCCAGAAACCATAGGATGACTCGGTGTAGAAGACAGGGGTCCGTGGATATTTGTAAATGAAATAGTTCTGTTTTTTAGAGGGAGACATCTGGTTATATGCCCTTTGTACCTGCTCTTGAATTACTGGAGATTAATGCTTAGGGTCCTCATTATTTCATCTACTTATTTGCAGGAGCAGCATTTTTGGCAATTACAACAATCTATGCAGATAGTGGATCTGGATTTGTAGTACCAAGTGCTTCTGCTAAAGCAGGTGTGGAAGCAATGTGCAAGTGAGTGGTAAAACCTATTGTTTCTTTAATACAAATGATACAGTTGTTTGGAATGTAATGCATCAAAGAATGTTTTTCTTCATTATGGTTCTTATTCCCTTTATTGCCCTTTCTCTGTAACCTTTTAGGCTTCCTTCTTTTGCATTGTCCCTTCCCTCTGTATGTGTCTCCTTTGCATCATTACCTTTGTGCTGTTCCTGTCTATCTGTATCTTCTGTTGCAGACGTCTTTTTTTTTGTTGTGCATTTATGTATTCGCTAATCTTGACACCAGCCTGATTCTGTATATTGACACAACATGACACTATAGTTGCTAATCGGCTTTTGAAAGTGATAACATTCCAAGTATGTGATAGTTGTGGTTGTCCATGTCTTGCTGCATCTGAGTAAGTGGAACTGACGTTTCAACCATCATGCTGCGGCTTACTTCAGGCTATGGTACGAGGTCTGCAATTTGCCTTATATAATGGGTTCTCAACCCAGATTGGTTGGGGTTTGAGGTGGTTGGTTTCCTCAGGAAGGCATGAGATTTTGGCGGGTAGTCTGTTGGTCCCCTTTAAATACTGATGGAAAATAAGGCAGGAAATTTAGAACAGCTCTGAGTAATTTCTGTAGGTTGTATCCTGCAACTCTGGGAAGCTGGATAAAGAGGTTTGTTCTCAGCGCCTATCCTTTTTGCACTAAATTTCTAGGGGGCACACAATGAAGCTACCAAGTAGTAAATTTAAAATGAATTAGAGAAAATATTTCTTCACTCAGTGTGTAATTAAACTCTGGAATTTGTTGCCAGAGAATGTGGTAAAAGCGGTTAGCTTAGCAGGGTTTAAAAAAGGTTTGGATAGCTTCCTAAAAGAAAAGACCATAAGCCATTATTAAATTGGATTTGGAAAATCTACTGCTTATTTCTAGGACAAGCAGCATAAAATGTATTGTACTGTTTTGGGATCTTGCCAGGTACTTGTAACCTGGATTGGCCACTGTTGGAAACAGGATACTGGGCTTGATGGACCTTCGGTCTGTCCCAGTATGGGAACACTTATGTTCTTATAACACAGAGGAGGAGCGTTCATGGGAGTCTGAGGATCCACGGTACTTCTCATTGGAGTCCTATGGTGTCCCATCTGACCCCTCCCCTACTGAGGAAAAAAGAATATCTCCACTCGAGAGCCTTTCCTTTCTATTTTTTGTCAGGGAAATGGTAGCTGCCATTCCAATTCATTTAGAATGGAGGACGAGCCCAGGGCTGAGATTTTTGAGGTCCTGGATTATGATCCCTCTCCTAGAGAGACTGTGACAGTCCTGCTTCACAAGATCCTTTGGGACATTCGGGTGAACTGGGAGTCTGCTCTATCAGTTCCTGTACTGCCTAAGAAGATACACAATGTACCAGATCCAGAGCTCCCCTGGGTTTGATAGGCCCTAGTTGCCTCATCACTCCTTGGTGTTGGAATCTGTGCTCAAGAGCCCAGGAGTTTTAGGGGACTATGTTTCGGCGCCCCTGGTATAGAAGTTAGAACCCTGGATTCTTTTGGGTGGAAGATGTATCAGGCCTCTAGGCTCATCTTTCAAATTCAAATTTACCAGCTCTACATGAGCCTATACTTGTGGTGCACAGTATGGCTGATTTAGCGGATTCTCTCCCACAGGAGCAGGTTGAATCCCTGTGCCAGTTGATCAAGCAGCAGAAGGTGTGTAGAAAATACTTGGCCAGGGGCATCTATGATACCTTTGATGTGGCATCCAGGATCTCTGCCCAGAGTATGGTGATGTGCAGACTCTCGTATGGCTGCTGTCCAGCAGTGGTTGGAGGATGCCATGTGCCAGAGAGATGACCTTTTTGGAGGCAAGGTGGAGGAGGTTGTTGACCTCATCAAGAAACAGACACCATTGACACTCTCTCCTGCTGGACATCTTCTGCACTATCCTCCTGATCCAGGAAGTTTTTGGGTTAAGTCATAGAGGGGTCCCTACTATTCTGAGGCGTAGGTAGGCTCCTTCTCACCAGCCTCAGCAGGCTCAGTCCCAGCACACTCATTCTCATCAACAGCATTCGCCCAAGGCCCAGCCAGCTCCCCAGTCAAAGCCGGAGGTGAGCTTTTGACTGGCTCCAGCAGAGCATAGCCATAGTAAAAGTGATCCTCCCGGATGACCTGCCAGTTGCGGTGAGGCTGAATATTTTCTAAAGAAAGGTGGCCCCTTGTAACCTCCAACCAGTGGGTTCTTCAAATAGTCTGTCTTTGTTACACCCTGCATTGGTGTCAGAGACCCCCAAATTGCGTCTCACTTCAGGTGTCAGCACAAGTAGGTACTTGCAGAGGAACTCTCCACCCTTCTAAAGGCCCATGTGGTGCAGCCCATTCCACTAGGGGAAGAAAGAAAGGGATTCTATTCCAGGTACTTTCTCATGCCAAAAAAAAAACAAAGGGGGGGGGGGGGAGAATGCATCCCATCCTAGACTTAAAAGAGTCCTGAACAAATTCCTGGTTAAAGAAAAGTTCAAGATGGCTTCCCTGGGCACTCTTCTCCCCATGATTCAGGAAAATGATTGGCTATGCTCTCTGGACTTGAAGGATGCTTACGATCACATCTTAATACTTCCAGGTCACAAGAAGTATGTTCGATTTCAGCTGGGAACACATCACTTCCAGTACCGCATATTGCCTTTTAGTTTTGTGTCGGTTCCCAGGGTTTTCACCAAATGTCTTGCACTAGTCGCAGCATTGCTACTCATACTAGCAGTCCATATGTTCCCTCATCTGGACAATTGACTGGTAAAGAGCACGTCAAAGGATGGTGCTCAGGAGTGTGTGTGCAGAGAACTATCTGGATGTTAAAACTACTAGGGTTTGTTTTAAACTACCCCAAGTCCCATCTCCATCCCATTCAACAATTGGGAGTTCATCAGAGCCCTGCTAGGCATGCAGCAGGCGCAGGTTTTTCTCCCTGTGCCGAAGGCAGACACTTTTGTTGCTCTTGTCATTTGGGTCCGAGCCAGCCAGCAAAAGACGTCCAAATGCAAGACGTCCAAAACAGAGGAGGAGTGGCTTAATAGTTAGTGCAGTGGGCTTTGATCCTGGCAACATGGGTTCAATTCCCACTGCTGCTCCTTGTGACTTTGGGCAAGTCAAACGCACAAAGGGCATTTTTGGATATGACATATAAGTCTGAATTTGGACATTTTTTGTAAAACGTCCAAAATCAGAACAGGAAAGGTCATTTTCTAAAAAAAAAAAAAAAAAAAAGTCTATCTTTTTCTTTTGAAAGTGCTGTTTGGAAAAATGTTTTGTGATTTGGGGAAGTAAGGGGAGGTCATCCCCGAGTCCCTCCAGTGGTCATCTGGGGCACCTCTTGTGTGGAGTAGAGGAGTAGCCTAGTGGTTAGTGCCGCAGATCCTGATCCTGAGGAACTGGGTTCAATTCCCACTGCAGCTATTCATTATAAAAAGAAGTCTAGTTCAAAATGATGTCTGTTCGTAGTGATGTTGAAGGAGATTGAGAAGATGTAACCCAAGGTTAAATGTTATGCGTTTCAGAGAATTACTAAAAATGTTTTTTAAAAAAGTCTGTTTTGTTCCATTATTGCTGAAAGACGTCCATGTCTTAGGAACGCCCAAGTCCTGCCTTGAACACACCTCTGGCATGCCCCCTTGAGATTTGGACGGCCTTCTGACGGACTTTAGAAAAAGACGTCCAAAAAGAGGTTTTGATAATACGGATTTGGACGTTTCTGTGAAATAAACGTCCAGTTGCCGATTTATGTCACTTTTTGGACGTCTACCTCTTTTGAAAATGAGCCTGTATATTAACTATTTCAGATTTTCTTTTCTTTGTATTTTCTTAATTTTCTAGGTCTCTTGCTGCAGAATGGGGAAGATATGGTATGCGATTTAATGTCATTCAGCCAGGACCAATAAAAACTAAGGTACATTTAGCATCTCTTACATTGAACATTATTCAGTCTAGTGAACACATTCTGCTATAAGAATGTACTATTTGTGCTATTATGAGAAAAATGTGCCTGAGGATTATGGTGAAACAAAGCAGTATTAAGTCTAAATATTTGGGGACAATTCTATAAAGTGGTGCCTAAATGTAGATGTGGCAATGAGGCGCATTTTCACAAATTTGATAATGGCAATAAGATGTGCCTAACCCTTTACAGAATAGTAATGCAAAGCTGTTTTGGCACAAGTTAATTGGTTAACTTGCATTTAACTAAATAATTGGATGCTAACAACCAATAATTACAGTTAATTGGCATCATTTGAGATTTGCATGCGCATCTGTGCACACTATTCTATACGGCACGGCACCTAAATCCCATGGTGCATATCTGAAAAGGGGCATAGCCAGGTGCATGTCAGAACCATTCCAAAAAGCCTGAGCATGCCTAACTTGGGTGCCAGTGTTTGCACCTGGTTTCATCAGGCGTAAGTCTGGCACACAAAGTTAGGTATGAGATCAGTGCTTAAGCGCGATTCTATAAAGGGGGGATAAGTTTGGTATGTTTTGAGAGAGTTATAAGAATAGCAATATATGTTCCTGGTAAGCCAGTACTTTTCTGCTTTTATAGTCATAACTTTAAGACAAAAGGTTCAAGTTGTAATGGTTAGGGGAGGGGGGGGGGTAGGTAGCTGGAGGGGAGGGAGGTGGAAGAAATGGTAGTTTCTGAGAACAATTAGATTTTGTGTGTTAATAACCTTTGAATTGTTGAATGACAGGATGAATACTTATTCTTGTTAATGATTTCAGGGGGTAGGTAATGTGCTACCAGTAAAAATTGTTATCCAAAACATTTTTTACCCCTAAATGTCATTTATTTCCTTAATTTCACATTAAAACCTACATGGGAAGCAATATATGCATGTGTTTCTTCAAATAAGTTTATCCTGGTTTACCTTTGTGTGTATTTTTTCTCTTTCACCCTTTAAAAATGTTTTTTAATATATAGTAACATAGTAGATGCTGGCAGATAAAGACCTGTACAATCCATCCAGTCTGCTGAACAAGATAAACTCTCATGGCATAAAATATGATGTGATACTGCATATGTATACTTGACCTTGATTTGTCCTTGCCATGTTCAGGGCACAGACCATAGAAGTCTGCCTGGCAATATCCTTGTTCTCCAACTTCTGAAGTTGTCATCAAAACCCCGCTCCAACCCATCCAAAATCAGGCCACAGACTGTAGAAGTCTGCCTTGAACTGGTCTGTCTATCCAGCCATGATCAATATACAATGTGCTTCCTCTGCATCTTTGTCAGGGAGGAAGAGAGAGTACATAACTCTAACCGCAAAGTTAAACTACAAAGTTGGAGAGAAGAAAAAATTTAGAAAACTCTGAACAGTAACAGTTACAAGTCAAGTGTTTAAAAAGATTCTTTGAGTTTCTAGATTAGCCAGTCAAAATATGACCGGTTCATTTTAAGCTGATGCTGAACAGAATCTAGGTGGTTAGATTTTCATTTGAAAATACACGTAAATCTAGTTGGCTAAAACTTAGCTGACAAGATTTGGAAAGCTTAAATCTGTCTTCCTAAACTTTAATCAGGTCGCACTGAAAGTTAACTGTAGTCAACTTACTGTATATACCCGTGTATAAGTTGAGAAACTTCTTAGAAAGTGGTTTCTGTTTAGATGTTTAGAGTGATAATCTTAATAAATGAAGGGGATATTGTTATATTTCGTGGGGTTTTCTTTAGTTTGGGGATGGGAGAAATCGGTGGTTAATGTTTAATTTTCAAACTTGTCTTTTGTAGAGAAGCAGCAGCGTAGCGAATAGCGATACACCTAGACCACGTGCAGCCTTCTCCTGAGCGCTCTCTAGCACCAGTCCCATTCATGGGGAAAGAGGAAGCTGAGGCAGAGAGAGCAGGACACAAGTAGCCTATGTGTATTGTTGCACTGCTGATACTCTATAAAAGAACCAGTTTGAAGATACATGAGGTAATGGGTGGGGGGGATTGAGATGCTGAACTGTGGGCTAGAGGAGGGAAAGATGCTGGACTGTGACTGGGGGAGGGAGAGAGAGATTAATGTTGGATAATGGGAGAGAAGGATGGAGGGGAAGTGATGTTGGACCTGGAGGTGGAGGGGAGGGAGAGAGGGAGCAAGCAATGTTGGCCCCAAGATGGAGAGGAGGAAGAGAGAAGGGGCAATGTTGGACCCGTTTTCAGCCTCAGCTTATACGTGAGTCACGGCAGTTTTGGTCATTTTTAGTTCCAAAACTGCCCTCAAATGTTTTACCCAAGTATATACAATAGTGCTATAAAAGCACCGACCAACCCAGCGAGCCCCTTCCCCATCCTTCCCACTCTATTGTGTTTAAACAAGATGTGGGAATATTTAATTGAAATGTGACAGAAGTGCAGGGTGCAATCCTATAAATGCCTCTTTAAGTTAGGTGCAAAGATGCAACATGCTAAGCACAAATTCTGAAACTACTTCTGGCCACCCAGATTCAGTTATAAAATAATAGTATAAAGCAGCATTTAAGCGCATCCACTTGGGCTGTATGTTTAGCAGGCATAAGTGAGCATTCTTAAATGCAGCTCTTTAGTATTGAGCAGGGGCGTAGCTGCTATGGGGCCACAGGGGCCTGGACCCCCGTAGATTTGGTCCTGGACCCCCTGCTGGCGACCCTCTCAACCCCCCTCCCGCCACCTACTACCATTGCTGGTGGGGACCCCAACCCCCGCCAGCCGAAGTCTTCTTCCTTTATTTGGTTTCTGACTGAGTCTGACGTCCTGCACGTACAACGTGCAAAACGTCAGACTCAGAAACAGAACGAAGCCCTGCAGATCTCAAGGCTTCATTTTGTTTCTGTGAGTCTGACGTCCTGCACGTTGTACGTGCAGGATGTCAGACTCAGAAACCAAACGAAGGAAGAAGACTTCAGCTGGCAGGGGTTGTGGTCCCCCGCCAGCAAAGGTGGAAGGCGATGGCGGGTGGGGGGTCGAGAGGGTCATCGGCGAGGAGGGGGGTCAAAGTTGTTGGAGGTGTCGGCAATGGCGGGCAGGCCGGGGGGGGGGTCGTGTCAACAATGGGAGGGGGTCAGCAGCGCCAAGGGGGGGGGTGGCTAAAATGTGCTCCCTCACTTCGGCTCTGGACCCCCCTACTGTTGAAGTCTGGTTACGCCCCTGGTGTTGAGGCAGTTGTGTGCATAAATTATAGAATACCACTGAGCATGTGGCTAGCTCTTATGTGTGTAACTGCAACAGTAAGAGATAAGTGCTAGTGTTCTCTAACTTACACTCGTAATTAGTGCCTAGCTTTAGGCTACCTGTTTTAGAATGAGGGTGAATGTCTATGATGAAAATAAAATTGCAGGATACATTTATTGTGCATGATACAGTTTGAATTATATCATTGCCTTCTTGTAATTCCTAGGGTGCTTTTAGTCGCCTTGATCCAACAGGTGAATATGAGGAGAAAATGATAGAGAGGATTCCCTGTGGTCGTCTAGGAACTGTGGAAGAAATAGGAAATCTTGCAGCTTACCTCTGCAGTGACTATGCAAGCTGGGTTTCTGGAGCAGTAAGTTTATTGTATATTCATTTTTTATGACTAAATATACCATATAATCATTATAAAAAAGATTAGAGATGTTTATGTTTGGTATTCTGTATGGGTTTGATTCATCTTGGGTTCTGTGCTGGGACCGCTGCTTTTTAACATATTTATAAATGACCTAGAGATGGGAGTAACTAGTGAGGTAATTAAATTTGCTGATGACACAAAGTTATTCAAAGTCATTAAATCGCGGGATGATTGTGAAAAATTACAAGAGGACCTTACGAGACTGGGAGACTGGGCGTCTAAATGGCAGATGACGTTTAATGTGAGCAAGTGCAAAGTGATGCTTGTGGGAAAGAGGAACCCGAATTATAACTACATCATGCAAGGTTCCACATTAGGAGTCATGGACCAAGAAAGGGATCTAGGTATCGTTGTTGATGATACGTTGCAACCTTCTGCTTAGTGTGCTGCTGCGGCTAAGAAAGCAAATAGAATGTTAGGTATTATTAGGAAAGGAATGGAAAACAAAAATGAGGATGTTATAATGCCTTTGTAGCGCACCATGATGCGACCGCACCTCAAATATTGTGTTCAATTCTGATCGCCTTATCTCAAAAAAGATATAGTGGAATTAGAAAAGGTGCAGAGAAGGGCGACGAAAATGATAAGGAGGATGGGACGACTTCCCTATGAAGAAAGGCTAAAGCGGCTACGTCGCTTCAGCTTGGAGAAAAGATGGCTGAGGGGAGATAAGATAGAGGTCTATAAAATAATGAGTGGAGTGGAACGGGTAGATGTGAAGCATCTGTTTACGCTTTCCAAAAATACTAGGACTAGGGGGCATTCGATGAAGCTACAATGTAGTAAAATTAAAACGAATAGGAGAAAATGTTTATTTTATTTATTTATTTATTTGTTGCATTTGTATCCCACATTTTCCCACCTCTTTGCAGGCTCAATGTGACTTACAATACATCATGACTAGTGGAATTATCTAAGAAAATAGACATTTCATATTACAGAAGGATCTTGGGTAACATTATAATGATAAGACATGATAGTAGTATAACAAGTAATTAAACTCTGGAATTCATTGCCAGAGAATATGGTAAAGGCGGTGAGCTTAGCGGAGTTTTAAAAAGGTTTAGACGGCTTCTTAAAGAAAAGGTCTATAGACCATTATTAAATGGACTTGGGGAAAATCCACTATTTCTGGGATAAGCAGTATTTTTTTTTTTTACATTTGTATCCCGCACTTTCCCACTCATGGCAGGCTCAGTGCGGCTTACATGGGGCAATGGAGGGTTAAGTGACTTGCCCAGAGTCACAAGGAGCTGCCTGTGCCTGAAGTGGGAATTGAACTCAGTTCCTCAGTTCCCCAGGACCAAAGTCCACCACCCTAACCACAATGTTTTGTACTTTTTCAGGATCTTGCCAGGTATTTGTGACCTGGATTGGCCACTGTTGGAAACAGGATGCTGGGCTTGATGGACCTTTGGTCTTTCCCAGTATGACAATACTTATGTACTTATGTAAGTTTAGGAAATTTATAGGAAGCAATTCTGTAACTTTTAGGTGTCTAATTTCTGTGGGTATTTAGCCTATTCTATGAGAGCAGTTGTGACTGTAAGTGTTCTTATAGAATACTAGTAAAAAAAGCCTGTTTCTCATTGAAATGAAATGGGAGCTAGCAAGGTAGTCACCTTCTGCTATTAATGTTTTTAAGGGAAGTTCCTGCGTCCCCCATCCCTCCCTCCCTCCCTCCAAGTTCCAGGGTCCCCCCTCCCTCCCAATTCCACGGTCCCCCCCATCCCAGTTCAAGGGTGTCCTATTATGAATTAAAAACTGGTTAAAAGATAGAAAACAGAGAGTAGGGTTAAATGGTCAGTATTCTTAATGGAGAAGGGTAGTTAGTGGGGTTCCCCAGGGGTCTGTGCTGGGAACGCTGCTTTTAAATATATTTATAAATGACCTAGAGATGGGAGTAACTAGCGAGGTAATTAAATTTGCTGATGACACAAAGTTATTCAAAGTTGTTAAATCGCAAGAGGATTGTGAAAAATTACAAGGGGACCTTACGCGACTGGGAGACTGGGTATCTAAATGGCAGATGACGGTTAATGTGAGCAAGTGGAAAGTGATGCATGTGGGAAAGAGGAACCCGAATTATAGCTACGTAATGCAAGGTTCCACGTTAAGGGTCACCGACCAAGCAAGAGATCTAGGTGTCAATCATTGACGATACTTTGAAACCTTCTGCTCAGTGTGCTGCAGCGGCTAAGAAAGCAAATAGAATGTTAGGTATTATTAGGAATGGAAAACAAAAATGAGGACTTTATAATGCCCTTGTATCGCTCCATGGTGTGACTGTACCTCGAATATTGTTTTCAATTCTGGTCACCGCATCTCAAAAAAGATATAGTGGAATTAGAAAAGGTACAGAGAAGGGCAACGAAAATGATAAAGAGGATGGGACGAATTCCCTATGAGGAAAGGCTAAAGCGGCTAGTGCTCTTCAGCTTGGAGAAAAGATGGCTGAGGGGAGATATGATAGAGGTCTACAAAATAATGAATGGAAAGAAAGGGTAGACATGAAGCATTTGTTTACTCTTTCCAAAAATACTAGGACTAGGGGGCATGTGATGAAGCTACTGTGTAGTAAATTTAAAATGAATTGGAGAAAATGTTTCTTCACTCAACGTGTAATTAAACTCTGGAATTCGTTGCCAGAGAATGTGGTAAAGGCAGTTAGCTTAGCGGGGTTTAAAAAAGGTTTGGACGGCTTCCTAAAGAATCACAAGCGGATTCTGAAAAATTACAAGAAGACCTTATGAGACTGGGAGACTGGGCATTCAAATGGCAGATGACGTTTAATGTAAAACAAGTGCAAAGTGATGCATGTGGGAAAGAGGGAC
Source organism: Microcaecilia unicolor (assembly GCF_901765095.1). Lineage (NCBI taxonomy): Eukaryota > Metazoa > Chordata > Amphibia > Gymnophiona > Siphonopidae > Microcaecilia > Microcaecilia unicolor. Next base: position 534,910,362 of record NC_044031.1, read on the forward strand.
CCAAACTGTAGCTGCAGTGAGAATCGAACCCAGTTCCCCAAGATCAAAGTCGCTGCACTAATAAAGGGACACAAGAATGTTTGCAGTAAAGTGTGTATAGGGTGATTATAATGTATTTGTATGATAAAAATTTATGTAATAGGTAAAAAGTGACGTGTATTGTTGAAATTATGTACAGTTCATCATTTTACTTTTGATTGTGAAACCAGTGTGATAAGTTCATATGCGTATTCATTGGAAAAATCCTGAAAACCCAACTGGGTTTTGACCCTCTAGGATCGGGGTTGCCTGCCCCCGATCTATATGAAACATCTCACGTAGACATTAAGAAGAAATGCAATTTTTAAAAAAATCTGATATTTTGAATCCATTTTTACGAGAGTGTCTGTGACTTCAGGACCATAAGTATCAATTTTGAACAGGGATAAGTTTATATTACTACTTTTCTAATAGTTTTTCTTTTTGTTTTCTGTGGGTTAAAAGTAAAAGAATTTAGATTATCTATCTCCAGTCACAGATTTGACACAGGTTAACTTTGGAGACAGTTTTTATACTTTTTAAGTAGCTGATGGGGCTCATTTTCAAAGCACTTAGCCTCCCAAAGTTCCATAGAAACCTATGGAACTTAGCCTCCCAAAGTGCTTTGAAAATATGCCTCGATACATCTCAACTTTCTGTAATGGTGCATGCAGTATAGATCTCTAATACATGATGTTTTTCATCTTAGCTGTGGATTTATTATCACATAACCATGGATATTTGTTCTGTTACTTATTCTGTTATAGGTTTGGGAGGTACTGTGTTTCATGTAATTACAAGCAACTTGAGATGCGAGATTATATTAATTTGGATCATTGGTTGTAGTTCACCAGAACCAAAGTGTGAGATATGTCTTGTTTACCTCAGTGTCTTTGGTTTAGGAAATACTAAACTTTAGCATTGAAGTGCATCATATATAAGATGCTGAAGATTATTATAGATTATGATGATGGTTACTAATATGTTGCAGGTCATTAAAGTGGATGGTGGAGAATATGCAGCCATGGCAGGCGAATTCAATGACCTAAAACAGGTAATGGTATTTTTTAAAACTACACATGACTCAATGTTTGTTAAAATTATTTTCTTCAGAGTAAGCCAAAGTATGTCTGCTTGTATAAGTAGAGGTACTATGAGCAATGGAAAAGGAGATGGTGTCTCCTCTATGTAGGTCACCTTGAATACTGTTTTTAGCTCTGGAAGTCATATTTTCAGATGAACATTTAAAAGGATAGAAAAGATTAAGACAAGGGTTACCAAAATAGTACATCAAACACAAGCCCTACAAAGCGATACTTAAGACACTCAAAATTAGATTTGCTGAAAGAAGGAAGGGAATGAGAGGATGAGATAAATAGTTGAAATAGTTGAAAAATTCCAAACTACAGGAAAATAACATTTTCTGTAAGAACATAAGAGGAGCCATACTGGGTCAGAGCAGTGGTCCATCTAGCACAGTATTCTGCTTTTCGAAACAGTGGCCAAGCCAGGTTACAAGTACCTTGCAGAAACCCAAATCATGGCAGCATTCCATACTACAAATCGCAGGGCAAGCAGTTGCTTCTCATATCTGCCTTAAAAGCAGACTATAGATTTTTCCTCCAGGAATTTGTCCAAACCTTTTTTTAAACCCAGATATGCTAACCGCTGTTACTACATCCTCCATTAAAGAGTTCCAGAGCTTAACTATTCGTTGAGTGAAAAAATATTTCCTCCTATTAGTTTTAAAATTATTTCCATGTAACTTTGAGTGTCCCCTAGTCTTTGTATTTTTCGAACACGCAAAAAATCGATTTACTTCTACTTGTTCTACACCACTAAGGATTTTGTAGACCTCAATCATATCTCTCCTTTTCCATGCTGAAGAACCCTAACCTCTTTAGCCTTTCCTCATACGAGAGGAGTTCTAGTCCCGTTATCATTTCCATGGAGAAGTGAAGTAAAATATCCTTATAATTCTTAAATTACCTATTAAAGTTCGGATTACATATGAAGAGATCAGGTGATCTCTGAGAATTAACATCAAGAGGGCATGATAGGAAACTGGTGGAAAGATTAACATGAAAAAAGTATTTCTATACTGAGGGTGGTAGATGCCTGGAATAGTATACCCAAAAACAAACTTGTAAAATATGTGTGAAGTACCTTCAGAAAAACCTGCACATTCTTCATACAACAAAAATGTAAGGTGTCTATTACAGTAGCTAGATTTCAGTTACTGGTTACTGTCAAAACACCCAGGGCTGCTTTTACAAAGCAGATTAGCAGTGAGCTGAATACGAAGCAGCCCATCCATTTCCCATTGACTTCTTCGCATTCAGCATCTGCTAATCGGTAGCACCACTTTGTAAAAGGAGCCCCAGTGTATCATAGCAAAATCATTATTTTCGAATGTCCAAATCTAATATCATTAAGGGCTTCTTTTACAAAGGCGTGCTAGCGATCCCTGCGCGGCAAATGAGCGGAAGCCCGTAGAAATTGAATTGGCTTCCTCTCATTTGCCGCACCAAGAATCGGTATCGCGGCTTTGTAAAAGAATCCCTAAATGCATTATAAAAAATTAACAGCAATACTCCATGCTATAAATTCACAGTTTACATGGGAGAATGAATCATTTATCTTAAGCTTATACGCAGCAATGATCTGTGAATCCTTAGTTGCTGATTGAAATGTATTTATCGCCCAACTCTACGTGACTTTCAAAATTTCTGCATCAGAGACCCAAGTTGAAACGGTTCATCTGGTGTCACTATGTAAACTGTGATTTTACAGTGTTGTGATTTTTAAAAGAGTGCACTTAATAATATATAATGTCTGCTGCACACGCAACGTAATGCCAATTAGCAGCTAATTATTTTATTATTGACCAGTTGGCTACAATTGGTCTTAATTGATTCTCATAAGCATTAATTACAAGTCACACATGTAACTTCTATTTGGTATTCTGTAAATTGTGCATGCAAAATCCAGAGTGTGCAACTGCAAGGGGGGGCATGGATGGTTTGGGGCATGCTTAGACTTGCACAGGTTATACAATGCTAGCATTTATGCGCCTAACTGCCTACAATGGGGAACAAGCAGTTAGACCAAATTTACCGCTATCAACACACCTAAACTAAACCTACCAATATCAGAAAATCTAAAAATCCTTGGAGTCACAATTGATCGTCACCTAACACTTGAGAGTCACGCGAACAACACAACAAAAAAGATGTTCTACTGCATGTGGAAATTGAAAAGAATAAAACAATTCTTTCCAAGATCTGTCTTTCGCAACCTAGTGCAATCACTTGTACTCAGTCACCTGGATTACTGCAACTCAATATACGCAGGCTGCAAAGAACAAATACTGAGAAAACTTCAAACAGTCCAGAATACAGCAGCCAGACTTATCTTCGGAAAACCAAAATACGAAAGTGCAACACCCCTACGTGAGAAGCTACACTGGCTCCCGCTCAAGGAACGTATCACCTTTAAAGTCTGCACGCTAGTTCACAAAATCATTCACGGTGACGCCCCTGCTTACATGTCTGACCTAATAGACCTGCCACCTAGAAATGCCAAAAGATCATCCCGAACCTTTCTCAACCTCCACTTTCCTAAGTGCAAAGGCATAAAGTACAAAGTACTACATGCATCAACCTTCTCCTACATGAGCACGCAACTCTGGAATACATTACCACGTAACCTGAGAACGATTTACGAATTAACCGACTTCCGCAAACGACTGAAAACCTATCTCTTTGAAAAAAACTTACTGCAAGGATCAAAACACATGATTTCCATGCACACTACTAGAAACACATCAATACACTCCCGTCTGAATTCTCTTCCCCCGCACTCTCCTCACATTCACAATCAACCCACAGATAAATTGTTATACCCTAACGCTCTCCTGCTATTATCTGTTCACCCTACCATTCCCCAATGTCACATCCCACATTTTCTATGCCCCAAAGATGATTTTACTGAATTTGTCTCCTATAACTCTTCATAATGTAACCCATAATCATAATGTAACAAACTGTACCTCCATCATTCACAACGTATTGTAAGCCACACTGAACCCGCAAATAGGTGGGAAAATGTGGGATACAAATGCAATAAATAAATAAATAGACCATCCATTGAGCTAGCATAAGTGCTCTTGCCTAATAGGAACCACAAATGCAGGCTTGAGCTAGTATTCCATCACTGCAATTGCATGCACATAGAATTTGTTCTTATGCATCATTCCAGCCCCTAACTTTAGGCAATCTGTAGAGAATTACCCCCTGGGTATATTAAAAGGGTAGATGCCCAAAAAAGGAAAAGAGAAACCCCCATGGAAAAATACAGGAACAGAGAAGGAAGTGGGGGAGAAACCGTACAGGTCCGACACAAGGGAAATACTAGGTAAATTTTTATTAAACAGACTCGACACAGGCCTGATTTTCGGCACAAAGGTGCCTGCCTTAGGAGTCGACAAGTCGGTATGGACAGGAATGAGAACACTGTTCATAATATCTCATTCATAAAATGCAAAATCTATAAAATACAGCGTTCCCGAGCACCAACCAGCTACACGGCTACAAATTGTTGAGAAACAGCTAAACCGTGGGAAACCAGCTATATAAGTGCTGGTTTGCTTAGAATGCTGTGTTTTATAGATTTTACATTTTATGCATGAGAAGTTTTAAGAAGGTACCAGTGATTGAAATTTAGCCACCTAGTTGACGGATTACATTTTGGTTGTACGAAACGTGTGCAAGTTTTTCTGAAGATACCTCAATCATATATTTAGTGATCTTGTTTTTGGGTCTTTAGTTGTTTAGGACAATATTATGAAATATATTTTCCACCAATATTGTCATTCATACTGAAATATTTGGATATAAGCATTATTTGAGTGTGTTCAGTTTTTTGAGAGGTTGATTTTTGTGGCATGGTATAACAGCAGAGGTGGTTGAACCCAGTACCATGTCAGAATTCAGACGTCCATTAGGAGAATTGTAGAGGACAATGGGAAGTAGCAAAGTTGCAAACAGCCCATCCTTCATTCCTTTGAGAGTAGGTACACAATGGTGATTACCACTTACCAAATAGATCTTGGAGTAACTTCGGATAATGCTTTGAAATCTTTAGCTCGGTGTGTGACAGCAGTTAAAAAAGCAAATAGAATGCCAGGAACTGTTTGGAAAGGAGTAGAGAACAAAATAAATAAGTAGCCTAATGGTTAGTGCTGTGGCCTGAGAACCTGGGGAATTGCGTTCAATTCCCACTGCAGCTCCTTGTGACTTTGGGCAAGTCACTTAACCCATTGCCCCAGCTACAAAATAAGTACCTGTATATGTAAATTGCTTTGATTGTAAACAGAGAAAGGCGGTATATCAAGTTCTATCCACATTTTTTGACTACTCCTAGGTTATTATCTGCAGTTGGTTGCTAGAATTCAAAAAAAGGTATAACAAAAGGGGAAAGGGAAATGGGACTTGATATACTGCCTTTCTGAGGTTTTTGCAACTACATTCAAAGCGGTTTACATATATTCAGGTACTTATTTTGTACCAGGGGCAATGGAGGGTTAAGTGACTTGCCCAGAGTCACAAGGAGCTGCAGTGGGAATCAAACTCAGTTCCCCAGGATCAGAGTCCACTGCACTAACCACTAGGCTACTCCTCCATATTAGAAAGGTGCAGAGAAGAGTGACAAAAATGATTGAGGATAGAATGATTTCCCTGATGAAAAGAGGTTTGGCAGATTAGGCCTCTCTCTTTTAGAGACGCACTGACTAATGCAAGACATGATAGAGGTTTATAAAATTGAATTATGTGGTACAGGTTGACAGTTCTTTCCAGCAGAACTAGGACTAGTGGTATACCCTGTGAAACTAACCAATAGAAGATTTATATAGATTCTAAAAAAAAAAATTCAGACGATTAATAACTTCTGTTCCAAAAAGTTTTTTTTTTTAATTATTTATAGACATTTTAATAAACATAGTATTCAATCAAGAATAATAATACACAATGCGTGAAATATCATAATTAAAAAAAAAAAGATGATAATAGGGAAATAACAAAAAAGACTTTTATCGACCACAAATTAAAGGAAAGTGATCCATGTTCCAAAAAGTTTTAAAAACTTCTGTTTAAAAAATATTGCTCTATGTAATCATTTATGTAGAAATTTCATTCCAGTATATATATACTGTTATGTTCACTGTTTTATTATAAGCCACATTGAACCAAAATTTGCTTTTTGGATAATGTGGGATATAAAAATAAATAAATAACATATGGAATTCAATGCCAGAAAATTTAATCAAGGCTAGTAATGTAGCTGAGTTTAAAATTGAGTAATTTTCTAGGGAAAGGTCCATGAACCATTATTTAATCAGCCTTAGACATCTTCAACTTCCAGCTTCTGGAAATGAGTGAAATGAAATGGGCTTACCTTTTTTGGATCTGATGGGTACTTCAGACAGTATTAGCATTAGCACAAGTCTGGGTATTATTCCATTTCTTTATTAATGGGCTGCTCTGCATTCATTTGTATGTGATGCAGCTCTTCAATTTTAATGCCACACTGACAAACAAGATCTGAAGTTGAAAATCTTACCATTGACTTCAAATAAATTTAAGTCAGATAATGTGCCATTTTTGTGTCATATTAAAGACTTTATACTTTGTGATCCTGTTTCATGAATATCTTTCTACTTACTCAGTCTTTTACTGCTTCTGTTTCATTGTTTCTTGTAATAAACATAATGAGGATAGTAAGGCATTTGTACACATAAAATAGCCATTTGAAATAGTTGCCTGGAGATGTACCCAAAAGTGCATGCTACTGCTATGTAAAGGTGCTTATTTTCAAAGCACATAGACCTATGAACTTTGTAAGTTTATGTGCTTTGAAAATGAGCCTCTGTGTGTACTTGGCACATGTGTAGACATTCTGCAGATGGAATGTGGATAAGAGTGGCACTTGTGGTTGTGTTTCATAATATATACACATAAGCACCTAAACTTGTGTGGAACAGTTATGCCTGCCTAAGAACAGGTGCTAACTACAATAATCTTTTGAGAGGCTAGGTTATAAAGGCATGCAGATGCTCCTCACTGTGGATGAGATACAGCTAAAGCCTGATAGCAAAGGATTCCATTGTATTAGTACTGGTATTGAAGGCAATTGATGCAGCTCAAAAGGTAAAGGCGAATAAATATTTTCATTTGTTTTTGTCCGGGCACGATGTTGGGAGCAGGGAGCTTTTGATATCAGTCATACCTTTTTCCATCTATTCCCACAGCAAGGATTGCTCATCCTCTGAAAGCTAGCAGCCTTTGAGGGTCCAGGTCTAGGCCACCAGTTTGGCACAAGTCTGGGTATTATTCCATTTCTTTATTAATGGGCTGCTCTGCATTCATTTGTATGTGATGCAGCTCTTCAATTTTAATGCCACACTGACAAACAAGATCTGAAGTTGAAAATCTTACCATTGACTTCAAATAAATTTAAGTCAGATAATGTGCCATTTTTGTGTCATATTAAAGACTTTATACTTTGTGATCCTGTTTCATGAATATCTTTCTACTTACTCAGTCTTTTACTGCTTCTGTTTCATTGTTTCTTGTAATAAACATAATGAGGATAGTAAGGCATTTGTACACATAAAATAGCCATTTGAAATAGTTGCCTGGAGATGTACCCAAAAGTGCATGCTACTGCTATGTAAAGGTGCTTATTTTCAAAGCACATAGACCTATGAACTTTGTAAGTTTATGTGCTTTGAAAATGAGCCTCTGTGTGTACTTGGCACATGTGTAGACATTCTGCAGATGGAATGTGGATAAGAGTGGCACTTGTGGTTGTGTTTCATAATATATACACATAAGCACCTAAACTTGTGTGGAACAGTTATGCCTGCCTAAGAACAGGTGCTAACTACAATAATCTTTTGAGAGGCTAGGTTATAAAGGCATGCAGATGCTCCTCACTGTGGATGAGATACAGCTAAAGCCTGATAGCAAAGGATTCCATTGTATTAGTACTGGTATTGAAGGCAATTGATGCAGCTCAAAAGGTAAAGGCGAATAAATATTTTCATTTGTTTTTGTCCGGGCACGATGTTGGGAGCAGGGAGCTTTTGATATCAGTCATACCTTTTTCCATCTATTCCCACAGCAAGGATTGCTCATCCTCTGAAAGCTAGCAGCCTTTGAGGGTCCAGGTCTAGGCCACCAGTTTGGCAGATTAGGCCTCTCTCTTTTAGAGACGCACTGACTAATGCAAGACATGATAGAGGTTTATAAAATTGAATTATGTGGTACAGGTTGACAGTTCTTTCCAGCAGAACTAGGACTAGTGGTATACCCTGTGAAACTAACCAATAGAAGATTTATATAGATTCTAAAAAAAAAAAATTCAGACGATTAATAACTTCTGTTCCAAAAAGTTTTTTTTTTTAATTATTTATAGACATTTTAATAAACATAGTATTCAATCAAGAATAATAATACACAATGCGTGAAATATCATAATTATAAAAAAAAAAGATGATAATAGGGAAATAACAAAAAAGACTTTTATCGACCACAAATTAAAGGAAAGTGATCCATGTTCCAAAAAGTTTTAAAAACTTCTGTTTAAAAAATATTGCTCTATGTAATCATTTATGTAGAAATTTCATTCCAGTATATATATACTGTTATGTTCACTGTTTTATTATAAGCCACATTGAACCAAAATTTGCTTTTTGGATAATGTGGGATATAAAAATAAATAAATAACATATGGAATTCAATGCCAGAAAATTTAATCAAGGCTAGTAATGTAGCTGAGTTTAAAATTGAGTAATTTTCTAGGGAAAGGTCCATGAACCATTATTTAATCAGCCTTAGACATCTTCAACTTCCAGCTTCTGGAAATGAGTGAAATGAAATGGGCTTACCTTTTTTGGATCTGATGGGTACTTCAGACAGTAGCTGTCACCTCTTATGTTCTTACCTACCCGAATGGTAAAGAAGCAGTCTGAAAAACAACAAAATCAACTTGGATAAGCAGCAATATTCTATAAGCAATCACGCTTCTGTGGATAGCAGCTGGGATGTATCCTTAAAAGAATGTGCTTCCTCCAACCTATCTAATAGAAAAAGTTTACTAAAACTCAGAAAAGACTGGAGGACTATGGTCCTTATTAGGCCAAATGCATTTGCTTTCTGCTTCTCTAGAAATTATCCATGAAGGACCAGTAAGATGAGTATTATTTACTTTAAACTCTCTCATCAGAGGAAACAACTGGGTGAACTGAATGGATGAACTGGTCTTTTACCTGTCTTTACTGTTCTTCTGTGTTCTCATTATAGGTAACCAACGAACAGTGGGATATGATAGAAGCAACAATCAGAAAGACAAAAGGCTCATAAAACTACTTGTGACACATTCTTATAGAAAATGTGGCATATCAAGGGACAACACTCATCTTTTGAATCCTCTTTTGCTTTATTTTTTCCCCAGCAGTACCTGCAGCTTGTAAGAAAATGATTGATAGGATAAACTCTCCATAGCTTTATCCTTTCCCTAATGACATACTAATGAAATGAAATGGGAGACTGTTACTACTTTTCTTCACTTAGTTAACACTTAGGAGGTCTTTTACTAAAGGTTAACTCGAGTTATCTGCAACAGGTCACATTTTATTCCTATGAGCCCTGCTGCAGATAACGCGAGCTAATCTTTAGTAAAAGATCCCCCCACCAGGATGTCCAGTTTATATCACATATTCATTCTTATTTCATTTAACACTTGGGATGTTCAGTTATATCACATATCCATGTTTGTTAGATGACTTTGTACAAGGAAGGTTGGGGGGAGGGCTTTCCCATAATTACTACTCCACTAGATAAGATGCATACACATATTGGGGATAGAGTACTTTTATGATACTTTGCTGAGCCATTTGTTTTCTACCTCAGTGGCATCGCCTTGTGTGTTGACTACATTTCTAGAGGTATAGTTAGCTTTCTTGGAATAATGTGGCTTGCAGCATTAGCACAAGTCTGGGTATTATTCCATTTCTTTATTAATGGGCTGCTCTGCATTCATTTGTATGTGATGCAGCTCTTCAATTTTAATGCCACACTGACAAACAAGATCTGAAGTTGAAAATCTTACCATTGACTTCAAATAAATTTAAGTCAGATAATGTGCCATTTTTGTGTCATATTAAAGACTTTATACTTTGTGATCCTGTTTCATGAATATCTTTCTACTTACTCAGTCTTTTACTGCTTCTGTTTCATTGTTTCTTGTAATAAACATAATGAGGATAGTAAGGCATTTGTACACATAAAATAGCCATTTGAAATAGTTGCCTGGAGATGTACCCAAAAGTGCATGCTACTGCTATGTAAAGGTGCTTATTTTCAAAGCACATAGACCTATGAACTTTGTAAGTTTATGTGCTTTGAAAATGAGCCTCTGTGTGTACTTGGCACATGTGTAGACATTCTGCAGATGGAATGTGGATAAGAGTGGCACTTGTGGTTGTGTTTCATAATATATACACATAAGCACCTAAACTTGTGTGGAACAGTTATGCCTGCCTAAGAACAGGTGCTAACTACAATAATCTTTTGAGAGGCTAGGTTATAAAGGCATGCAGATGCTCCTCACTGTGGATGAGATACAGCTAAAGCCTGATAGCAAAGGATTCCATTGTATTAGTACTGGTATTGAAGGCAATTGATGCAGCTCAAAAGGTAAAGGCGAATAAATATTTTCATTTGTTTTTGTCCGGGCACGATGTTGGGAGCAGGGAGCTTTTGATATCAGTCATACCTTTTTCCATCTATTCCCACAGCAAGGATTGCTCATCCTCTGAAAGCTAGCAGCCTTTGAGGGTCCAGGTCTAGGCCACCAGTTTTCATTAAGTGACTCAGAAAGATATGATCTGTCCTACACACCATGTACAGTTAGCAGCAGTATTCAAGGAAGAGCCGAATAGGATTTAAGTAGCATTAGACCACCACTTTACAAACATTTGGTGTATTTGCTGTATTCATATTGTTTTGACTGCCTTTGGCATCAATCCTGGAAAACTCCTGGTGTCCTTTAATGCCATAACCCCAGTCATTGCCAATGTCCATCTCTAGTGCAGCTGGAGAGAGAGCCTCACCAAGGCTTTGGTATGTACCGAAGTCTAGACTCCCAGCAGTGAAGGGAATCCTTGCTGTGGCCTTAACTACTGTTGAGGCTCATATTCAAAATTCACTAGAATGTTTGTTTGTTTGTTTTTATAAATTGGTTTGATCTGAAAATTACTTGGATCGGGAGGGGTCAACAGGTCCCTTCCCAGATTTAGTCAGTGAAATGATAGAAGCTATGACATTGATTTTGAAGAAAGAGAATGCTTGCTCTCCTCAAGTTTCTCCACTCTTTCCTTCAGCTCCCCAAGGAACCTGTGACTTTGGCCATTCACAGTATTCTTAAGGATGTGCCAATGAAAATGAAGTATCCACACTCCCAATACTTTGTGTGAAAAGGCTTCCAGATTCGAGAAGCAACAGATACCGTATCACACAGTAGTAGATGAATCTGTCCCCAAAAGGGCAAAGCAGATGAGGTACAAAAAGTAATATTTCACCCTTAGTTTGCATCAGTGGTAAATATACTAAGAAAGAAAAAGATACAATTTTTCAGAATTTTTTTCACAGCTGTAATACAGTAAAAGTATATTTTACTCAATTGTTATACATAAGTATAATTATCAAACAAATAGGGTTCTTCCACATACATTTAAAACTGCAAGAATTAACACATCCATAAGTATTCATTTAAGCCTGACCCACAAATGTAAAATTGATAACTTTTATAAATTGGTAGAGCCACACTTAAAATCTAGTTTTATAACACTACTGTCTTAGAACATAAGCGTTGTTCTGCTGGGTTAGAGCAAGGATCAGTGTAGATCAGTATCTTGTTGTACAACAACATTAGGAGGAGATTTTAAATTAATATTAAATACTGTTCTAGATAGGAAATCTAAATGTCCTCCATGCACCTCCAAAAGCAGACCATTTTTATTGAATATGATGAAAGATTTGAACTTAATTGATATTTGGAGATGTCATCATCCCTCTACAAATGATTATACATTTTTCTCTGCTCCCCACAATTCATTCCAGAATAGATTTTTTTCCTAATTACCATTAGTCACAATTATAATGTTAGCAACATCTATTTCTGATCATGCACCCATTCAAATTCTTCTATCCTTACAAGCTCCCTTATCACCGTACCCTCAATGGCGTCTGAATTCTAAGGGGCCCTTTTACTAAAGGGTTGGCATGCCTAAAAGAAAAGTCCATAAGCCGTTATTAAGATGGATTTGGGGAAGAAAGTCTGCTGCTTATTTCTAGGATAAGCAGCATAAAATCTGTTCTACTGTTCTTGGACCTTGCCATTTATTTGTGACCCGGATTGGCTTGATAGTGTTGCATAAGTGTTGATACTGGCCCAGTATGGCAACACATGTTCTTGGATGTGGCACATCCACATTTCGTGTTTGACTTTTCAAACAATTTTGGGCCTTGCTCATCCCTGCATACTTTCCCAATGATTTTCCCAAAGGATGTGAGAAACCATTAGTTTTCATTTGGTTTGTAATACTTTCATTTTAGAGGGTCTTTTACAAAGGTGTGCTAGCGTTTTTAGCATGTGCTAAATGCTAAAAACACCCATATATTTCTATGGGTGTCTCTAGTGTTTAGGGCATCCTTATTTTTAGCGCGCACTAAAAACGCTAGCTCACCTTTGTAAAAGGACCCCTGTAATCTTTGTGTCGCATACACAAAATCTTTGTTATGAATTAAACCAGGCAGAATGCACCAGAGTCTAATCATCAATTATTAAACAACAAAGCCTCAAGGCTCCAGGGCTGTTAAGGTTTAGACTGTTACTCCATAAGGAGTCAACAATCTCATAAAGGGGCATTTTCGATAGAACGTCTGAATCAGAATTTGGACGTTTTACAAAAACGTCCAAATTCTGAACAGGAAAGAAGGTCATTTTCAAAAAAGATAGATGTCTATCTTTTGTGTTTGAAAATACTATGGACATTTTGTGATTTGGACGTTTTTGTTTATCTGCCATTTTCGTTAAAAAGTGCAAAAACGTCCAAAATCAAGCCATTGGGACGTAGGAGGAGCCAGCATTTTTAGTAGACTGGTCCCCCTGACATCCCAGGTTAGCAATAGGGCACCCTAGGGGGCACTGCAGTGGACTTCATAAACTGCTCCCAGGTTCACATCTGACCATTGCACCCGTATCTTGTGTGCTAAGCCCCCCAAAACCCACCCCAAACCCACTACCCCCAACTGTACACCACTATCTTATGGGTGAAGGGGGCACCTATATGTGGGTTTCTGGTGAGTTTTGGAGGGCTCACAGTTTCCTCCACAAGTGTGGGGGAGGTAGGAACCTGGGTCCACCTGTCTGAAGTGCATTGCACCTACTACTAAACTACTCCAGGGACCTGCATGCTGCTGTAATGGACCAGAGTATGACATCTGAGGCTGGCAAGTAATGTTCTTCATCACAATTTTTGGGGTGGGAGGAGGTTAGTTACCACTGGAGGAGTAAAGGGAGGTCATCCCTGATTACATCCAGTGGTCATCTGGTCATTTGGGGCACCTTTTTGTGCCTTATTCGTAATAAAAATAGGTCTAGCTCAAAACATCTTTAGTTTTAGTCCTGGTCATTTTTGTTTTGTTTCATTATGGCTGAAAGACATCTAAGTTTTAGGAACGCCCAAGTTCCGCCTTGAACTGCCCCTGGCACAACCCCTTGAGATTTAGGCGTCCTCCTGACGGGCTTCAGAGAAAAATGTCTAAAAAGAGGTTTTGAAAATACTGATTTGGACGTTTCTGTGAGATAAACGTCCAAATGCAGTCTCATGTCATTTTTTGGACATTTTGTCTTTTGAAAATGAGCCCAATAGTCTTATAACATAGACGGGAAACTAAACATAGTCTTATAACATAGACGGGAAACTAAACAGTGGGGAAAAAAAAACCCTTCATCTACTCAAGGAAAAATCCATTGTAAAAAAAACCTCTTGAAAACAATAGTCCAACTGTTCAATCTAACTAAAGTTCCCAAAGTCACTATAAACATATCCATCCTGCATGAAAGCAATAAGCATATGTCATTAGCACTCCAGAGTGTTGTAAAAGTACTTAGTTTGCTGTATCTCTTATGCTTATCTTCTCTTCATCATTCTTCACTTTGAGTCTTCCCCACATATATAATCCACTTCAGATTCTGCCAACCATATTTATCTCAAAGATCAAATCTCTTAAGTCTTCTTTCCCTTCTTCACCAACCTCCCCTATCATCAGCACTTTGCCACAGAGCAGCCCACATTTCTCTGTCTTTTGGCCGCCTGTCCTTTTGGGATCATCTCTTACTTACTCTTCCTACTTGGCTGCAGTTTAGCCTTCACTCCATGACCTCATACATAAAAACTACTTTTCCCCAATTCCTATTGACTTGATAATGATTCCTTCTCATGGTAGTCTTACCCTGTCTTTAAGGATAACTAACAGCCTTTCCTCTGGTCAGATCCCTCTTCCCTGTAAAACTGCCCTGATCTGTCAAATTTTGAAGCAGCAAATCCTGGATTCTTCTCTGATCGCCAACTACAGTTTTTTTCAAACCTCACCTTTCTGTCAAAACTTCTGGAAAGAATTGTTTTCTCTGTTACAACATATGGGAAGCCTCAAATATGCTTCACTACTCCCAGTCAGGTTTTTGACTAGGCCATAGAGACAGTGATCGCCTCACTCAATGATTTCCACTCAGTATTTGATCGTGGTGATGCAGTCTTGGTCATTTCCTTGGATCTCACAGCAGCCTTGACCTAGTCAGCCATTCATTTCTGCTATCTAGATTATCTTCTTTTGTGATTTCTGGTATTGTCTTCAAACAAAATAAAACATGGAAAAGAAAATAAGATGATACCTTAAAATAGTTCTCCTCAGTGTGTTTTTCTAGCAAAAAAAGTGCCGGTACTCAAATGCTAGCCCACCCTTCAGGGATGAGGTAATCACTGAGGGACCCACTCCACAATGGCCAGACCCCCTGCAACCAGTCACAGAATCTATGACAAGGCAGAATTGGTGTGTAGAGCCTGAGCTCTTTCATTAAAACTTGGGGTCCATAGGTCAATTTTAGTAGACAATAGAAAAGGTGCCCGTACTCAGTACCCCCAAGTACCCCCTCAAAAAAAGCCCTGGTTCTCCTCCTTTGTGATTGTTCTTTTAGGGTTTCTCTCCCTTCTTATGATTCCAATTCCTTCCCTCTCTCTTGTGGTGTTCCTCGAGGCTCAGTCCTTTCCTTACCTCTCTTCAACTTCTATCTTGCAACTCTGATTCAAAAGACCACAATTAAATCTTATATCTATGATGACATTTTTCTTGTCTCTATCTAGGACTCCTACAACCCTGATTTGTCCATTCTTCATTCCTGTTGATAACTAGCTATCCTCTAACCATTTGATCTTCAACCCCCAGCAGCCCTTTGAGTCATAGGTTGCCCCTTTTTCCCTACTGTGGTCCCTGACCTTCACAGGTCACCACTTTGCTTAGTCCATTCCCTGAAATACTTGGGTGTACACGTAAACATACAATTTCCTTTAATCTTCAGGTCTCTTCAGTGGAGAGCCTGCTTTTTTGTGCTACTCCTCTTTACACCCAGGGGGCTTCCAAAATGAATTATTGTAATATCATTTACACAGGTGTCCCAGCTGATATTCTTATGAAATTAGTGCAAAATACTTCTGTCCATCTACTCTCCCATGCTCGCCACTATGATCCTATTGCTTCCTTTCTCATGCACCATCACTGACTTCTTATCAGCTTTGTGTGTGTTCATTACCTTACTTGTCATTCCTATCTCCATTTACAAATATGTTAGTACAGTTTCCAGTATAGAACCTTGGGACAATCTGCTACTATTTTTTTCTGTGTGGATAACTGACTATTATTTGTTCCCTGTATTTTAGCCAGTTTACAATCCACAAGGGATCATTGCTTCCTTTCCCATGGCCCTTTAATTTCCTAAGGAGTCTCTTATTGAGGGACTTAATCAAATTCCTTGTGACAATCCAATGACGACAACAATAATCAACCAGCTTATTATTCACTTATTTGTTTGCACCTTCATTGGTGAGGCAAGACTTGCCTTTGCTTGAACCTATGCTGACTCATTCCCATGAAGCTAAGTTTTCTCAGTGGTCAGTAATTTTGTTTTTCAGTTAGCTTTATCCATTATGCCCACTTGATTCTGTCCCATCTTGCTAACCAACAATTGAAGGACTAATTTCCAAAATCTGCTAAGTCTATATCAGTTGCATTGGACTTGAAGGGTTTTGGAAATAAGACCTTCAATTTATTAGCAATAAAGCCTTTCATTCACGTAGCCTTCCAGCACAACTCCTCATTGGCAAGAATTCCCTTACCAGTACTCTACTTCCCTTACATTTATTTAACTATGACTCTATCTGCCATATACTGCTCCTTATCTGCTAGTCCATACATCTGTTAAAGAACTTTAAAACCTCTCTACTCCCAACATGTTATACCTACTTGCTCCCAGGTTCTATACCCCCACCCTTACCTCCATTCTAGGCCTAAACGTTTTGAATAGGGAGAAAGGGAGAAACCTCTCAACAAATTCATCACTCATTTTCCTTATACCAGTACCAACAATCTCTTGGTGAATGGATTCAAAAGATGGCTTCCTCTCTAGATTTCTGTCTGAGAAAGGGAAAACTCCCCATCCAAAACCCTCTACATGTCTTCTGCTTGATTAACACCCACTGCGTAGTCTTTGGATAAAGCCTCCACTCTAACAAACCCCTCATGGCACAAACATGGTAATGAAGTGCAAAATCTAGAACCCCTAAGACCTCTCTGAGTCCTGAATCTATACATTTCCCTTTTAGTTATCATAGGAGTCCTTCTGTTCCAAATAAAATTACATGTTTGCCTGGAATTGCCTCAATAGCTTGGCTGGCAGCACCAGAGGAAGCATCTGGCACAAACAGCAGCTCCTGGGTAGTATATTCATCTTCACATTAGCAATCCTGCCAAGCCAGGACAACTCATACTTCTGCATTGCACTAAATCCTTTCAAAGTGAGGACACACAAATAATCATTCTGGAGGAGATTGCCCCAGTAGTTAGCTTAACCCCCAAATACTTCAATTACCCCTTTGACTATCGAAATGAAAAAAAAATACTTTCCTCAGTCTCTGAACGTCCATATGGAGCAAACATGTATCCATTACCTCCAACTTCTCCTTTACATTACATTTGTAGATTACAAAGCAAAGAGAACCGGGAATAGCCCAGAGAATTATAGACATTAACATTCAATGAAAACAATAACATCTGGCAAATTAAATCAAATACTTTAAAAAGAGCCAAGTCTTCAAACATTTCCTAAAAGTCAAATAGACAAAGATATCTAAGCTCCCTTGGTAAACGATTCCGATTTAAAAGTCTTCAAAGTTTAAAGGAAGGAAAATGCAATGTAAGGGGACCTCTTAATTTTGTCAACATTTTCACAGTGGGACGGATGATAAAACAATACATAATAAAGTGCAAGGCCATGAAATATTTTAAATAGTTGTGTACAAAGTTTAAACATGATCCTAGCATGGATAGATAGCCAATGAGCTCTAATTAAAAGAGGGGTAGCACTCTCATATTTCCCAACAGTATGAACTAGCCTAACAGCCTAACTCTTTCTTGCTGAAGAAGTTGCAAAAGTTACAGAACACAACAGTTGTGTTCTGTAACTTTTGCAACTTCTTCAGCAAGAAAGAGTTGCAACCCGCATATAATGAGTTGCAATAATCTAACTGATTTAAAACTAATGTGTCAAAAGTTTAAATCGAAAACATTCAAAACAGAGAATTTGCCGTAACCATCTAAAAGATTTTTTAGCACGATAGGCAATATGTTTGTCAACCGATAAAGTACTGTCCAATATTATTCCTAGGACCTTCATTTCAGAGGCCAATAAAAAATTGGTGGTATTAATAGCCAAATTCTGGTGCCATGGAGACTGGTGTGGGAAAAAGAGAAAGAAAATTAGTCTTTTCAACATTCAGTTTCATCCTATGGGTAGACACCCATTTCTCCACTATGTTAACACAATATTCTACTTGTGTTCTAATATCGAAGGTGGGCCCTGGAATAGGATGAAATGAAATGTTCTATCCCATTTCTTTGCAACTCCCTCCCATGTGAAAATAACACCACATTGAGCAGAATAGGTGATAAAGGAGACCCCTGAGGAACTCCACAAGCATTTAGAGTAAAACATCATGGGGTTTAATATTTGCTTAGCAAGAAATTTTTTCTCAAATGGAAATCTAGGGGCCCTTTTATTAAGTTGCGTTAGGGTCTACTTGCATACAGCATGCGCTGAAATGAGACTACCACCAGGCTAGTGTGCCCCTCTGGTGGTAATTTCGGATTTTGGTAGAAATTAGTTTTTATTTTCTACTGCACACAGCATTTCCAGTGGTAATTGGCAGTTGGCGCTTGCTGAACAGTTACCATGTGTGTAATGCGTGAGCCCTTATCTCTAGATCAATGGGTGGTGGTAAGGGATCAGGCCATAAATAGGCACACACTAGTTTTAATTTTAGTGCATACCCATTTCCTGGTCTATTAAAAAAATGCCCCTTTTCCCAGATGCGGTAAAAAATGGCTCAATGCATGCCAAAAACATGCGCCCACACTACTGCAGGCCATTTTTTACTGTGGCTTAGTAAAAGGACTCCTCAATTTGTAATGGTCAGACCAAACCACTGAAGACCAAATTCCATCATCAAATTGCCAATTAGTAGAAGAGAAAAGTAAATAAATCCAACTGATGATCCTTTTCATGGGTAATCACAGTTAGAGGTTGGGCAAAGCCCACCAAATTCAGAAAACTAAATAAATTCCTGAACTATTTCATTTCCTGCTTGTTCTAGATGCAAATTTATATTACCCAATAAAATATAAAAGTCAGTGTGTACAGTTTCATAAAATCATAAAATGCTCCACGGAAGACTAAACCCCTGGTGGGTGATAAAACAAAGTACATTTTAATCTTCCTTCTAAAGATGGATCTGTTAACAATGACTTAAATTGCTTCCAGCTCTTTAGATCTTAACGCAATACACGGAGACACTTTAAAAAAAAATCCTTACATAAAACTGCTATTCCTCCACTTTTTTGGTTATCACGGGGGAGATGTAAAATTTTATAGCCCAATGGACAGAGGTCATCTGGATCATCTAAGGACTGCAGGTAAGTTTCTGTCAAAAAACAAAACAAAAAACAGTCCATGATGGCACCTCACCCACAGAATTTCTAGCATATGCGTTATTGCAAACTGAACGAGTATTGAGGTAGGAATAAGGTATTGGAAGAAAGTCAATTGACTTTAAGGTTAAGGTAGGTACTTTAACTAAATTTGACTTCAAAATAAGCTTACATGGCTGCATATGAAAAAATGTGTCCTAGTACCAAGCACTTTACTAGGGTGTGGGAAAATAGACCCACACTCGATCAATATACTATGATGAAGCAGATGGGAACTACCTAATCTATGTGGGGAAATAATTACCAGGATTGGCCATTCTTTAACTTATTCAGTAAATATCAAAACATCCATCCCCCCCCCCCCCAAGAAAAAACCCAATACATATCAAATCAATCACTTCATAATCCCCATTTTACAAAGCATTAGACTACATTAATATATCAAATCTTATAGAACCCCTTATAAAACAGTTAACAAAAAATCTCCCAAATTCAATCCTGCAAAGGAGTGACGTGCTGCTAGCCCTTTAACACAGCGGCATCTGGCGTTGGCACAAAGGTGCGGAGCAAGCCTGGGAAAAATAAAACTGCTCACTTAGCTGGAACGGGTGGTAAATTAGTGCAGTTAGAATCAGCACAGCGATCTCCAGCCACAGAGGGACTCTCAGAGCAGGGCTGAAAATGGTACAGCAGGGAAGCCCTTTAACATGGTGGCATCTGATGTCGGAAAAAAGGGGCAGAGCAAGCGCCCATGCCCGGAAAAAGAAAAACTGCTTACTTAGCTGGAACCAAGGAGGTTTGATAACAGGAGATGGAATTTATTTTTATTACATTTGTACCCCGCGCTTTCCCACTCATGGCAGGCTCAATGCGGCTTACATGGGGCAATGGAGGGTTAAGTGACTTGCCCAGAGTCACAAGGAGCTGCCTGTGCTTGAAGTGGGAATCAAACTCAGTTCCTCAGTTCCCCAGGACCAAAGTCCACCACCCTAACCACTAGGCCACTCCTCCACTCCAGGGAATGATATCACAAGGCCAAAGCTGGTCTCCACCCACTCAAATTCAATTCAAATCAATTATTGTATACCGCTAATATTCCCTTTCCAGGGTTCAATGTGGTTTACATTGCGGAAACAGGAAATGAGGGCGGGACCAGAGCTGAGAGAGAGAGAGAAGGGAAAACTGAGCCGAGCCTGCATGCTTTTTACCGCTGCTGCCGCCCTAACCCCGACGAGGTAAGATAGATGACTTTTAAAATTTGGAGGGAGGGGGCCTGGAACTCGAAGGGAGGGAGGAAGGGAGGGACGACGACCCTGGAAGTGGGAGGGGGGGGGGACCCTGGAATTGGGAGGGAACGAACTTCTGGTGGATGAACGAACTTCCGGTGGGTGAAATATTGGGGATGCTTGAGCACCCATAGCACCCACGGAGTCGGCACCTATGATGCTAGCATCAGTTGTGGTTTCTGTCAGACTGAACCAGACATAGCAAAGCAGTCTTAGTCAGCAGTTCAAAGGTGAAGCCCTGTAGGATCTGAAAAACTAAACAAGCAGCTTTGAACCTGAGTCTTTCTGCTATGGGAAGCCAGTACAGTTTGTTTAAATGAGTTGAAACACTATACATCTATACAGTCTATTAGTCTAGCAGCTGTGTTCTGTATGATTTGCAGTTTTTTCTGATATTGACACAATACCAAGACATAGAACATTACAGTAATCCAAGTGAGGTAGGACTAACATTTGGACTAGTAGTGTGAAGGTTTCTCGGTTGAAGAATGATCTGACTAGACATAGTTGTCACATTTTGAATAGTGTTTTCTTCCATAGCTGGTTAATATGGAAAGTGAAGGTGAGTGAAGAGTCAAGCAAGACCCTTAGCACTCTGGTTTCAGTTTCAACTGTAAAGATTTGACCATTGATCAAAGATATTGATGATGGGATCTCAGCTCCCTGATTTTGGAACCACAGGACCTTGGATTTTTGCGCATTCAATTTCAGTTTATTGGTCAGGGCACAGGTGCTGACAGCAGTCATACCATTCGCTACAGACTGAGTTGGATCTATGTTTGATGCTGTCACTGGTAAGAGAAGTAGGATGCCATCCGCATAGGATAGTAGTAATTCATTAAGTCTCTGGTGGCAAGAGATGACACAAAGAGATTGAACAGGATAGGTGAAAGGGAAGATCCCTGCGGGACCCTGCAGTTAGGAGACCAGAAGTTGGAAAGTTGGTTGTTTTGCTTGACAGCATAACTTCAATTTGAAAGGAATTCACTGAACCATTTGAACACAGTCTCTGTTATTCCTATCTGATCCAGGCGTTTGAGTAGCAATGTATGGTCAACTGTATCGAACGCCACCGCTATATCGAATTGGAGAAGAATTACTTGATCACCTTTGCATAGATGTTTCACATATGTAGTTAGAACTAGCAACAAATGTTTCCATTCTATGTGACGATCTGAAGCCAAATTGTGACCAGTGTAAGAAATGTTTTTCCAGATATAGGGAGAGATGTTTACTAATATAGGTTTCCAATACTTTAGTAAAAAGGGGTATGCTTACTACTGGACGGTAGTTTGCAGGCAACGTTATATCTAGCCCAGATCCATTCAGTAGTGTAGTGAGAACAATTTTGCCCATGTCAGGAGGAAGAGAGCCAGTTTTTAACACCCAAAGAAGTTTTAATTCTCTCCGATGCAGCTGCTGCTATCTTGGTATACCCAAAATAATCAAACACGTCACTCCAATAAAGTGTCACACTGGGGATTCAGATCTGAAGGATAAAATATATTAAATTTTAAAAAATAGCCTCAGTATAACAGGGAGCCTGACTTTTATGCTCCACTGTAAATATTACCATCACAGGCTTCCACCACCTTCCGAAAAAAAACACAGAGAAAAACTCCCAGAATATTTCAAAAATTCTAAAGAAGTGGGAGAAAAGTCTGTGTTTAAAAAACAGAAGGGAGGGTAACACAATTTAACACAATACAGATCCAAATACCCACAACATTAAATCTCACTATGAATATAAAATAGACACTAATTAGCAATCCCTCACTAGACTAAAATCCTCATTCAAACAGAGAAGCCTTCCTGCAAGTAAAGAAAACTCAAAATAGAGCAAAAACTCTTATAACATTGCTAGAATTGCTAAAACTTCCATCCTTACTAATGAATGGATTCTAATTCTGACAAAAAGTAAACTTTACTTAGCTCAGAACATCCAAATTGTCCTGACAGAAGTGCAGCCTCATAGGATTTTCACAGTCTGTGGGGTTTCTCCAAAATTAAAGTGTCCATTTTATATTATCCTTCTGGCAAAAAATGTCCAATTTCCTTGTTTCTCGACAGTAGGAAATCCTTCTGTTTTGCTAACTTCATCAGGAGAAATACATAGCAGTGCATAAAAACTGCTTTACAAATTATCCAAGCAGTTTATCCAAGTATCTCCTGATGAAGATAGCGAAACAGAAGGATTTTCTACTGGGCTGCCTGGGAAGGCTTTTTTGATATTGGGGGTGGGGGGCTGAGGAAGGAGGGAGGGGGCCACTGGGGAGACATCTCAGGCGGGGGTTGGGGGTCCACCAGCCTCCAGCCCCTTGCGTGCTGCTCCTTTTGATCGTGGGCATGTCACTTAATCCTCCATTGCCTCAGGTACAAACTTAGATTTTGGAAGATCCAAGATGGTGACGGTTAGAGCTGCTTAGCCGGACGCGCTCCGATAGTGCCCCAGCTTACCTTGGTGAAAGCGTCTCACCCGTCTATGATGGGGAAGAGGAGAGGAAGAGTTCGGGAGGCTCCCCAAGTCCCGGGCGGAACGCCCCAGCTTCACCAACCGACGCTGCAGCATTTCGGAGTTTTCTTCGGTCCTGCTTCGGCGTCTACTCCTTCTGCCGGAGCTGGCGCGTTGACGCCAGACGGCAGTGCAGACTGGGTTTCCCTCAGCCCCGCCGAACGTGCGGCACCCCCACAACCCGGAATAGAAACTCTGAGTGCTAGCCCTGACGCCATGATCCCAGGTGGAATGCATGGAGAACGGGGAGGGAGCTGGCCTGAGAGGACAACTGGACCCAATGAGCAGCGAGGAGCGGGAATGTCAGCAGCTTAAGTTTTGTCTAAAAATGTGAGTACCCTGGAGCAGGTTTCAAAGGCTCCTCTTCCGGATTTTTCAGTGGGAACAGTAGCAAAACCTGCCGTAGTGACATTAGAGTCACTGTGGGACCTAACTTCTGCGACCCAATCTGCTCTACAATCTTTAATTTTGAAAAATATGGAAACAATTAAAGTTCTTTCAGAGACTGTGTTAGATCAAATACAGACTTTTGAACTCCAAGCCTCCGAGGCTAAGAAATTGTCTGAGAAAATGGAGAGACTGGACTTGGTGGAACAAGCTTTAATTAAAGACAAGAATTCTACCCTAAGACGCCTGGAGTATTTAGAAAATCATTCTAAGAGACTTACCTTGCGGTTTATAAATTTTCCTAGATCTCCTTTAGTTGTGCCAATTCAAATGGCTAGAAAATACTTAATGGAAATTCTGGGAATGTTAGAGAGTTCATTGCCACCTATAACACGAGCTTATTATATTCAAACAGATGTGAAAACGTCAGGCGAATTACCTGTACAAGGTGCAATGAATCTCACTACATTCCTAGAATCTTCTCTTGAGGTTATAACTCAGACCACTTTATTGGTCACATTTGCATTGGAAATTGACAGAGACGCAGTGCTCAAACTTTCCCTGAGACACTTGGATTCTCTGTTTATGGGTTCAAAAGTTAGAGTTTTCCTGACTTGTCCAGGGAAACTCAGAAGAGACGTAGGATGTTTTTATTATTACGACCAAGGGTGATAGCAGTTGGTGCAGATTTCCTTCTGAGATATCCCTGTATATGCAGAATAAAATTCCAATCTAAACAATATCAATTTTTTGACCCAAACCAGTTGGAGGATTTCCTAAAGAGCAGAGAAGAAGTCAATGTACAAGTTTAGTCACATATGTAACACTGTATGACAGATTGGAGTTACCCAATCAGGAATTAAGCAGCTTGTTTTGATTATTATTAGTGAAATTTGCTAAATTAAGCATAAAGACTTTTTCCTTTTTCTTGGATCATTTTTCCTATATTTTGTGGACTATAGGTAACACACTATTGAGTTTTTGAATGTATTATTTCTTTGTTGTAAGACTTTGTTTTAGTGTATTATCACTCATAAATGTATATGATTGTTAAAAATTAATAAAAGAGAAGTTAAAAAAAAACAAACTTAGATTTTGAGCCCTCCAGGGACGGGAAATACCCAGTGTACCTGAATGTAACTCACCTTGAACTTCTACTGAAAAGGTGTGAGCAAAAGCTAGCTAACTAGCTAAATAAATAAATAAATGTGAGCATACATCAGGCCACTTGATGGCAGCAGCTCCTAGGTTAACTTCTATATAACATCATCTTGTTATTGATTAATATGTGTAGAACTGCCTATGGTAACTGATCTACAGATTTAGCAGGTGGTTAGAAGAGTTAAATGCCATTTGCACATGTAGAAATCATATTTTCATATGGAGCTCAATATGCACAATTTTAGACAAAGGTGTTACTTATACATATATATAACAATAGTGCTCCCACAAACCACAATCTCTCAAACATACTATTTGAATAGTCTTCCCTGATTTGACCTAGTCCTTTGGTGTTTGAACATCATGTGACTGTGGTGATACATATAAGAAACAAACACCATGGCCATGTTTGAAAACAATAGGGGAATCTATGAACCAGTTAGGAGAAAGGTATGGATGATTACACGGATGGCTAATCTGGACGGCTATTGCAGCAAAGATGTATATACTTATGTGGTTTTGAAGAACTTATATACAGTGGGGGAAATAAGTATTTGATCCCTTGCTGATTTTGTAAGTTTGCCCACTGACAAAGACATGAGCAGCCCATAATTGAAGGGTAGGTTATTGGTAACAGTGAGAGATAGCACATCACAAATTAAATCCGGAAAATCACATTGTGGAAAGTATATGAATTTATTTGCATTCTGCAGAGGGAAATAAGTATTTGATCCCTCTGGCAAACAAGACCTAATACTTGGTGGCAAAACCCTTGTTGGCAAGCACAGCGGTCAGACGTCTTCTCTAGTTGATGATGAGGTTTGCACACATGTCAGGAGGAATTTTGGTCCACTCCTCTTTGCAGATCATCTCTAAATCATTAAGAGTTCTGGGCTGTCGCTTGGCAACTCGCAGCTTCAGCTCCCTCCATAAGTTTTCAATGGGATTAAGGTCTGGTGACTGGCTAGGCCACTCCATGACCCTAATGTGCTTCTTCCTGAGCCACTCCTTTGTTGCCTTGGCTGTATGTTTTGGGTCATTGTCGTGCTGGAAGACCCAGCCACGACCCATTTTTAAGGCCCTGGCGGAGGGAAGGAGGTTGTCACTCAGAATTGTACGGTACATGGCCCCATCCATTCTCCCATTGATGCGGTGAAGTAGTCCTGTGCCCTTAGCAGAGAAACACCCCCAAAACATAACATTTCCACCTCCATGCTTGACAGTGGGGACGGTGTTCTTTGGGTCATAGGCAGCATTTCTCTTCCTCCAAACACGGCGAGTTGAGTTCATGCCAAAGAGCTCAATTTTTGTCTCATCTGACCACAGCACCTTCTCCCAATCACTCTCGGCATCATCCAGGTGTTCACTGGCAAACTTCAGACGGGCCGTCACATGTGCCTTCCGGAGCAGGGGGACCTTGCGGGCACTGCAGGATTGCAATCCGTTATGTCGTAATGTGTTACCAATGGTTTTCGTGGTGACAGTGGTCCCAGCTGCCTTGAGATCATTGACAAGTTCCCCCCTTGTAGTTGTAGGCTGATTTCTAACCTTCCTCATGATCAAGGATACCCCACGAGGTGAGATTTTGCATGGAGCCCCAGATCTTTGTCGATTGACAGTCATTTTGTACTTCTTCCATTTTCTTACTATGGCACCAACAGTTGTCTCCTTCTCGCCCAGCGTCTTACTGATGGTTTTGTAGCCCATTCCAGCCTTGTGCAGGTGTATGATCTTGTCCCTGACATCCTTAGACAGCTCCTTGCTCTTGGCCATTTTGTAGAGGTTAGAGTCTGACTGATTCACTGAGTCTGTGGACAGGTGTCTTTCATACAGGTGACCATTGCCGACAGCTGTCTGTCATGCAGGTAACGAGTTGATTTGGAGCATCTACCTGGTCTGTAGGGGCCAGATCTCTTACTGGTTGGTGGGGGATCAAATACTTATTTCCCTCTGCAGAATGCAAATAAATTCATATACTTTCCACAATGTGATTTTCCGGATTTAATTTGTGATGTGCTATCTCTCACTGTTACCAATAACCTACCCTTCAATTATGGGCTGCTCATGTCTTTGTCAGTGGGCAAACTTACAAAATCAGCAAGGGATCAAATACTTATTTCCCCCACTGTATGTTCATATTTGAAGATTTTAATTGTTGATATTTGATTTATAGGGGAACGCCTTGAAACATCTTTATGGTGAAACGTGTGTCGGCACAGATTCCCCTATGAATATTCAGTGCTAAAATAAGTGAATTCTTACGTTTATATAATAAGAAAATTTATTATTGAAAAGAGTTCTACACTTTGGAGAAATAAATTGAGTGAAGATATGATTGCTTAATGAGACTGATGAAGATTTTGGTGTATTTTGAATTCCCTTGAGTCAACTTGGGAATGGCACCGCTGATGGCCCATACCTAATCTCTAAATAGTATGTTTGAGAGATTGTGGTTCGTGGGAATGTTTAATCCTAGCAACCTTATTGATTTTTAGTTGTATTTTGCCTATTATGAACACTTATACATATATTCCATAACATGTGGAGATTTCAAGGAAGTGTGTTCTGTTTGTGGTTTGGGTGGACATATATATATATATATATATATATATATATATATATATATATATATATATATATATATATATATATATACTAGTAAATCAGGCCCGTTTCTGACACAAATGAAACAGGCGCTAGCAAGGTTGTCCTCGGAGTGTGTATGTTTGAGAGAGTGTGTGTGAGATTGACTGTGTGAGAGAAAGAGAGAGAGAGAGTGAATGTGTGAGTGTGTGACAGAGAGAGAGAGTGAGACGGTGCGAGTGTGTATGTGAGAGAGAGTGTGTGTGTGAGAATGAGAGTGAGTGCCATGGGCCCTGCTCCCTCCTTCCGAGTTCCAGGGTCGTCCCCCCCTCCTTCCCTCCGAGTTCCAGACTGGCCCCCCTCTCCCTCCCTCCCAGTTCCAGGGTGACCCCCCTCTCCTTCCCTTAGAGTTCCAGGGTCACTCCCCTCTCCATCCCTCTAATTTCCAGGGCCTCCCTCACTCTCTCCCTCCCTCCCTGCCCTCTGAGTTGCTACGTCACCCCTCCCTCCCTCCGAGTTCCAGGGTTCCCCTCCCTCCCTCCGAGTTCCAGGGTTCCCCTCCCTCCGAGTACCATGGTTCCAGGCATACTCACTCCAAATTGTAGAAATCCTCTTCACAGGAAAGCAAAAGCATTGTTAAATGGCGTGCAGGTGCAGCGTCTGCACTTCTCTCTGTGTTAGCTGTGGTCCCGCCCTCATTTCAGAAACAGGAAATGAGGGCGGGACCGGAGGTAACAGAGAGAGAAGGGCCGAGCTTGCATGCCGGGGGACGGCGACCTGGGGGGGGCATGGTGTTGTGGCGAGGGCGGCAGGGGCGGGGCTTCATGCTGGTGCGCTGCTGGTCATTGCTGCGGCTGACATAAGTGGAAGTACGTAACGTGACAGCGCAGGAAGCTTCCACCATGGTCCACCAAAGAGGCAGCTTCAGAACGTTGGAGATGGGGTTTATTATATAGGAGATATTTGTAGCACATTTTAGAGTGAAAATGCATGTGAATGGCGATTCCATAAACTGAGAGCTAATATTTACATGCTCATTGCTAATACAAATATTTTGAATACCATCAACTATGCATATCAGTGCAAGCAGGATGCCTAAGCGTTATTCTGCAAATATCCGCTTAATTTACATATAATGTATTTGCAAAGAGGCATACACAGAATACAGGCAGGACATAGGCAGGGCTCCCAATTACCCACATAACATGTGTACAAATGGAAAGGGGCTGTGGTCTGGGTGTGCTTTGGATGGACATGGGCATGTCAAGTTGATAGTCATTTATTCCCCATTTCATAAGGTAACTAAATATCCCCCCCACCCCAGGCCTACCTTTCTTAATCCCTGGTGTCTAGTGGGTTTGGTGCAGGAGCAATGTTGTGGTACTGTCACTAGGAGTCAAGCTGCCATATAAAGTCAAAAGGCCCTTAAACAGCAGCTTGACCCCTAGCAGTTGTAGTGTAGCCCTAGTGCTAGGGGTGACCAGCACCATTTTGAATGAGAATCGCTCCTGCTCCAAACCCACTAGGCATTAGGGACTTTGAAAGGTAGGTTTGAGGAAGGGGGTGGGGCACAGGAAGGTAGGCAGTGATTGGAGGGGTCTGTGGGGTGTGGGCGTGCCATTTGGTGGTCTTAAGGAAAGTGGGGATGTGAACCCAGGGTAAGGGAGAAGTGACAGCTCCTGATTTTAAGCAGTAGCCTCTTTAACCCTAGAACTCATGACGTTAAAAATATACATATTAACGTCATGGGGGCCTTTTAGGCCCCCATGCACATAATGTAGAAAAACACACTTAAATAACTTTCACAAGTTTATTTCAAAATTGCTCAATAAAATATGAATAGTGGACAACATTTTAATTATAAATTTTCACAGAAAACACCAAAAAATCTTTTTTTTCCCAAATTTCACGCAAAGACATGAAAACACACAAAAATGCATAGAAATCTATAGCAAACTAGCTGCAGCTACATTTTTATTCTAACTTTCTTTTCTATTATATTAGTCTTCCAAACAATTCTGACATGTTATTTTTTCAGAAGAGTGTTCTTTGCAAACAGTTTCCTTACAAGTGGAACAATATCGCTCAGTTTTCCTCTCTATGTTTCTTGGACACATGAAACAACGCTTTCGTTTTCTTTCTCCTGGCTCTGGAGTAATCTGAAACTGTACGCCACACCGTTTCATTGCTTCTTTAGTTTTCTTTGGCAAGCATTTCAAGTCGCTTCGCTCTATCATGTGAGGTTTTACAAGTTCATGACAAAGGTCCTTCAAGAATAAGCGTCTCCTGTCCTTCCTCTGTGCATGAAATTCAGGATGAGTTTCTGTATAAATAATGAATGAATTTAGGGCTGCTACATCAAGCATATTTGAAAATAGTACTACAGGCCATCGTTTTGTTTGCCTCTTACACGAATATTCTCCCACCATCTCATCCATTTTATCTACACCTCCTTTTGTTGCATTGTAATGCAGGATGATTTCTGGTTTCAATTTTTGGTTATTGCTGTCAACACTGCAATCGTGATGCATGGTACTGAGTAAAATTACAGATTTCTCCTTCTTTGCCTTGTAAGATACCAAAGTCGCTTTGTTATTGAATCCAAAGACACTCTCATAAAGTGCTCGCTGACGATTGTGTTTGAGTGCTGCTGGAATTTCTCGTCTGTTTTGCTTTATAGTACCAACAAGTGTAATAGCTTTTGCAAGCAGAAAATTGCCTAGTTCAACATTGGTGAAATAATTGTCCATGGTGATGTTTCTACCTGAATTGAATATTGGAACAGCAAGAGTTTTGACTATTTCAGACCCCAGATCCTTCTGTACTGGTGCACCAACCTCTTTGCCACAGTAGATTTATGCCATAATAATTTGCAGAATCACACATCCAGAAGATTTGTATACCGTACTTGGCTGGCTTGCTGGGCATGTATTGTATGAATTTGCAGCGTCCTCTGAACGGTACAAGTTGCTCATCTACAGTAACATTAGTACTAGGATTGTAAAGTTTTGTGCAATTTTTGATAAATATGTTCCAGATATAACTGATAGGGGCTAATTTGTCTGTTTCAAACCTCGCTGCACGAGTTCGCTTATCATCAAAGCGAATGATCCTTCTAATTTCCTCATATCTGCCCACTGACATTGTTGCCTTATAGTGTGGATCAGAAAGTGGGTCCAGAAATAATTCTCGTATTGGGACATCATACGATTTTTGACTCCCTGCCAGCAGGAAAAGTCCAATATATGCATAAAGTTCCTCTTTTGAGATATTTTTCCAGGACTTATTTTTTGCTGAAGCGATACGTCTTCCTTCTAGGTTTGAACATAATAGGACCTCTTCTGCAATATTGTCAGAAAAATAAGTACAGAATACATCTTTAGGGGTAAAGTAACTGGGACTTCCCCCAGCTCCTTGAGCCTGTCTCACAATATTGTGTATTGGAGTAAGTCCGACTAATGTAGGATTACTGTCCCAAAAAACATTTGTTTTGGATGTTCTACTTATCACTTCTTGAGGATCCACTAGATTCACTTCTTCATCATCAGAAGAATCACTGGATGAGGATGTTTGATTAGCTGGTGGCAGATATTCTTCATCAGACAAAGATAGTTCACTTTCATCATCGCTTTGAAACATAATCGCTTCAATCTCTTGGTCAGTCAGACACTTGGAGGAAGACTGTGCCATTGCTGACTAGATGTTAGAAAATGAAACAGATTTCCTCTCAACAGCTTATCTTATCACAGGTCCTTCAGCAATTAGCTCACAGTGTATACTGTCCTCAGTGTTCAGAGGACCTGAGGTGATGTCATGGCCTTATCACTCCCTCCAAAAATCACATGACATCCTCACATGTTATTATCCACACCCTGGCCCCTCCACCAGCATTACTGAGTACAAATAAAGTAACTTGAGACACAAACACTTCTGAGAACATGATAAAAACAGGGGGGGCCTAAAAGGCCCCCAATTCGTACAGATGTAGTTTTCACCAAACAAGCATTGTTACACCATAATGCCTATGAAAAAAAATTATATGAACAACTGGATATTATCAACAATGACATACTTGAGTAATACCTTGAGTTTCAAAATTCTAACTAAAGTAATTTTGCAGATAATAGCAAAAATGTAAGCATGGGGGCCTAAAAGGCCCCCAATATGCATTCTAGGGTTAAGAAGCATCCAGGGGCATCGGGCTGTGGCTTTGTGGCCCAATGCTCCCAGGAGAGAAAAATACAACCAGCTTTTGGCAGGTAATATTTTTCGAAACATAATGTGGCTTGTGATGTTCAAGTTACATAGTAATGAACTATTTTACATGCATTTGCATACTTCGCATCTTATATACAATTCGCAGTACCTCATATTAATGTGCATCATGGTAAAATAATGCACAGCAGCGTTGGACCTAACTTTTCAAAATAATTGAAGGTGCTATACCCATGTCCCTTCCTGGACACAGTCAAGGAGTTTGCTGAAAACTGGGGGGTGTTCTAGCACCCACAGAGCTGGCTCCTGCGCATGGTATTCCTTTAACATGTATTAACGTAACTCCCCCCTCAATATTTTACTTAGAGGGTTTTTGCTCAGAGACTCCGATGATCCTTCTTTAAAGCCCTCTTCAGTAGGTTAGCCAGTCTGCTGGAGAAGATACTTTGTCCTGTCTTCAATAGGTGCCCAATATCTAGCCCTTGGAAAATCATCCTGTGGTCCAGGAAGCTGAAGAACTCTTGATGACACCATCCATGCAGTCATGCATTCTTCTCCAGGATGCAAACCTCTCTGCTTTTGACAGGGAGAATCAATGAGAGCACCACTCTCTCTCCCAGAGCCATGAAGTCAAGTGATTTGTGAGTATTGTCCACTACATGATGAGCTGTTTGGTATTGTAAATAAAGGCAAATGAAGAAGCAGCACTGCAGATGGACACCCCTTCTGTCCCCCCAACACACACACACAAATTGTACAATTTTTTTTTTTGGGGGGGGGAACTAATAAATGTGCATCTCTAACATGTAGATAAATATAGACAGATATAGATAAATATTTTAGGGTGCATATATTCAGTGGCGTACCAAGGGGGGGGGCTGTGGGGGCAGTCTGCCCCGGGTGCACGCCGCTGAGGGTGCCGCGGCACGCACCTGTTGGCTGCGAGTTCGCTACGCTAAATTCTCTCATTCGCTGCAGCTTCCTCCCTCTGCCCTAGAATAGGTTACTTCCTGTTCCGGGGCAGAGGGAGGGAGCTGCAGTGAACGAGAGAATTTAGCGTAGCGAACTCGCAGCCGACAGGTGCGCGCCGCGGCAGCCGCCCCCAGCGGCTTGCACCCGGGGGGGGGTCATTTCGCTGGGGGGGCACTGCACCGGGGGGGGGGGGCGCATCGGCAGTCCGCCCCGAGTGTCGTCGAGGCTAGGAATGCCACTGCGTATATTTTGGTTTATTTACTTAGGGGTCCTTTTACTAAGATGCACAAAGAAATGGGCTTAGCATGTGGGAAAATCCCACTTTAAACTGTGTTAAGCCCATTTCTAGCATGTCCCTACAATAGGGCTTTTAAAAAAAAAATTTGCAGGTCCCATACTCATTTTTCCATTGGTTCAAAAGACCTGCAAAAATATTAACATAGGAGCACTTACCTCTGCCTCTTTAGTCAATCCACTAGCTAGATAATATTTCCATGGCCATTCTCCACCCATAACATGCCCCTTCCCAAAAATATTTTTAAAAAGTAAATAGTGCAGGATTAGTGTGTTCTGACAGGCAAATTACTACAAAACGCTTTAAGTGTATTATGTGTCAAGCCTTTTTTTCTCTGCACTAAACAAGCAGTTACTGCATTTAACTTAACACAGTTTAGTTTTTTTAAAAAGGCCCCTTGGATCAGAGGTATATTTTTGTTTTAATTTGATTGGCTGAATTTATCTTCACTTTTGAGGTAATCTTTAAAAGAATCTCTTTTAAGATAATTATTAGGATAGTAAATAATCTGACACACACACCTTTTTTTGGTTTGAATTGCACATAATCATTCTCATTGGGTTTTTCTTATGTTCTACAGGAATTGGAGTTACCTGACCAACTAAATTACACTCTGGTGTTCATTCTTGAAGCAGATGAATGTCTCAAAATAGCCAAAAAAGTCCAAAGGCTGAAGATATCCAAATCATGATTTTCAAAAGGCAGAATTTGGATGTTTTACATTGCAGTATGTCCAAATAGCAAGGGGATGTGTTGGAGTTATGTTTTGGGTGGGATTAGGGTGGGCCCAAAATTAGGACATCGTACTGATAACGGAACGGGAAGAAACGTCCAAGGCAGAAAAGGACATTTTTATCTAGACCTGATTGAGCAGCTGACCCCTGGAGGGGATGAAGACATGACCTTTCCATCTCCCAGTAGTTACTGATCCCCTTCCACCCCCCTAAGAAATGAAAGTGATAGTAGATACCAGTCTCTGACAGCTTCAGGTACTATGGCCATTCCTAATAGAGCAGTAAGCAAGTGTAAGGAATAGCCTAGTGGCCAGAGCAGTGGACTTTGAACAGGACCCGGATGTATCTCCTGCATTAACACTTATTTTTGTATAAATATGTGAGCCCTCTTGTAATTTTTTCCAAGCAAGCTTATCCTAATGGACCAACTTAATTCTACCAGCCCACCTACACTACTCCTGCTCTGACACTGACACCAATTATACATCTGACCCTATTTTTATGTTTAAATCTATTTTATTGACGACAATAACAATACAAACCATTATAAATATAAATACAAAGTGTCAGACTACAAGAACAACAGTCCTCCAACATTCTCATAATGTCAATGATTTTCGTTTTTCACCCCCCCCCCCCCCTGCTTCTTATGTTTCATCGATTATGTAGTTCAACAAGTTTTATTGATGACATGCCAAGAAGAAACATGAATAAAGCTCCTTATGTAACTGGCACAAGTGTTAAAAAAAAAGAAAAAAAAATCCCCATTTCTCCCCTCCCCCCACCCTTCCCTTTTCGTCCTTTTTCCTTTTACCACTATAAATCAAAGTCCATCACATTTTTGTAATAACATTTTACATAAAAGAACATAGGCAGGAAATCTTAACCCTCCCTCCGCCCACCCTCCCCCCTGAGGAGATGCCCGAGTCTTCAATATGTATACCAAATAAATGGGTCACTCAATATATCATATCTAAAGGGAGTTCACCACCAAGCTTCTCCCTCTGGCAGACAAACTTTGTATATATGGCCCCCAAACTTCCAGAAACTGCCTCCGTCGCTTAGGGGAATTACCCACCCCCTTCTTTTCAAATAACAAACTCGTGTAGTTTGTTTCTCCAGTGCCAATTTTTTAAAATCCCCCTATACTCTATCTCCAATCTTCTTCTCCTTTTTACCATATCCCTCCCAGTCTCCTTCCCTTTTACCTATCCTATCCTTGTCTACCTTCCCTATTCCAATTAATATATTCTTGGCCACTGTTGCCATTGTGTTATCACAGTTTATAATTTTCTTCTTACATGCCCTTTGTAATGCTTTTTTTTACTATGTCAGCCGCACTGAACCTGCTGTATGTGGGAACGAGCGGGATACAAATGTAATAAATAAATAAATATAGAAATACCTACTGTACCTGAAAAGCTATTATAGTGATGTTCCTTTAGGTACAGTAGGTTTTTATATGTTCCTGGAGGGCTCACAATCAAATATATAAACGGCAAGTGACCATACTCACTTGCAAATGCGCAGTACAGACTTCCCTCTCTGTCCCGCCCTCGCGTCAAGACATCAGAGGGCAGAACAGAGAGGGAAACGGAGTTAAATTGTCGGACGCCGCCATTGCCACCTGGAAAGGAACATCGCATGAAACAACCTCCACCCTCCCCCCCATCCCCGCCACCGCTCCCGCCCCCTCTGTATCGGGCCCCCTGCACTGACCTGACAGCGCCTCTTACCTCTGTGTGGAAGCGCTGCAGGCAGCAGCAGAGCAATCTGCTGCTGCCCGTAGCGCTTTCACACGGAGGTGAGAGGCGCTGTCAGGTCAGTGCAGGGGGCCCGGCACGGAGGGGGGAGGGAGCGGGGGCGATGAGGGTAGCTGGACATGGGGGGAGGGGCCATGGTTGCTGGACTTGGGGTGAGAGCAGGGCACAGAGGAGGGTTGCTGGACATGGGGGGAGGATCGGTGGACGGGGTGAGGCCGGGGAGAAAGGAGAACTGCAATACTCGCCCGTTTTTACGGGCTTAACGGCTAGTAACATATAAAGGAATTAAGGTGGGATTTGTACCTGGGTCCTGTTTAAAGTTCACTGCACTGACCACTAGGCTGCCCCTCTGCTCTGCAGGGATGTCTTTGTGACCATTTTTGTGCAAATGATGCCAGACAGATGTTTTTGTACCTGCTTTTTTGGTGCTCATATTTTAGATATTTCATTTTGGAAAATGGCTGTTTGTTTTGGATGTTTTCAGCGCAGGAACATCCTTCTCACGTATTTTCAAACAGGAAATCCTGATGTTTTTCCCTGTTTGAAAATGGCTGTTAGATGGACAGCTTTTAATTCTGACTAGGACATTCTTTCAAAAATGCCCCTCCATGTATAATCAGGGTATATTTACCTGTTTTTGTTATTTTAAGATTCTTTTAGGTTTAAATCATCTTTAATGAGCGTTAATAAGAAACGATTATTCAAAGGAATAGTCACAGCAAGCATTGAAAACAGCTCAAAATATGTCAAATAAGAACTTGCAAAAGCCCCCACCTTGGAAGGGAAAAGAATCCCAGCAAAGCAGACAGCTAAGTCTGTCCCCGACTGGAAATCAGGGTTGAATCAGTGACACTGCTGCTGAAAAATAATGTCTTCTGCACAACCACATCCATGCAGCTTAGGTAGGCTTCAAATATAAATTATATTGCAGCAAGTACGGAGAGTGCCCCCAGTATGGTATGTAGCTCCCAGGAGTCCCAGCTGAAGTGGGCAGTCACTGAAAAGTATGTCGTCTCCCTCAAAGCACAAGACACAGTTAAATATTGCAGATTAAGTAGTTCCAATCCCTCATGTAACCTGGGTTTTTGAATGACAGCAATGGGAAGCCGGGCCTTCCGACCCAGCCACAGGTATGTCTGTAGCGCTCTATGCAATTTTTGTTCATCTTTTACTGTCAAGTACAGGGGGAGCAGTTAAAACACAGACCCATTGTGGGGCTTTGATCATGTTGAACAAATTGATGTGCCCTAACAGTGAAATAGGGTATGGGTTCCTAATGCCTCTTGTAACTTATGAAACAGTGGCTGAACATTACTAGTATACAGCACAATAAATTAGATGGAATGATAACCTCTAAATATTTGAGCTGCCCAGGGGCACAGCTTAATATGAAATCCCCCCTCCAATCAGAGCGGATGTTATCATGGGTGGAGAGAGCCTGCGATTTAGTTAAATTTAATTAAAACTCCAATAATTGCGAGGACTGAGGCTCAGACAGGGTCAAGAGCAAGTCGTTGGCAAAGGCAAGAACCTTGATGACTGTGTCCTGCACTTCCAATCTGCACACCTCTACAGAGCTCCTAAGATGACACAATAATGGTTCCAAAGACAGAAGGAATAACAGGAAAAGCAGGCACCCCTGCCTAGTCGCACAATAGATAGGAAAGGAAACCGTATGAATCCTATTGATCAGCAAGGATGCATGAGGACTAGAATACAAAGCAGTAATGGCCTGTTATAACCAGAGGTCTATTTCCACATAGGACAAGGTCTCAAAAAGTAAAGGCCACAGTACTCTGTCAAAAGCACGCTCTGCATCCAAGCTGAGAAATCCCCCTCCACCTCCCAACAGATAAAAATAGGAATAGGGAGCCTCCGGAGCACGACTGCCTTCCCCAATCATTTTTACTGTCCATCCCCCCAGCTAAGGCCAGGTACTCATTTAGAGCCAGATCAATAAATTGCACCAGGGGAGTAGCTACGTGGGGCATGCCTAAATTGGGGTACCATATATAGAATCCAGGGGTTACTGACTAAAGGTGGATAAATTCATTTGAGTATTTATATACCGCTTAGATCTAAGCAGATTATAGGTACTACTGGGTCTGTCCTTAGTGGGCTCACAATCTAGGTAGTACTTTGTACCTTGGGCAGCAGAGGTTTAAGTGACTTATACCTGGGGCAACAGAGAGCTAAGTGACTTGCACAGGGTCACAGAGCCACGGAGGGCATTGAACCTGGTGTCCCAGGATCTCAACCCACTGCCCATCAGGCAGCAGCAGGAATCAAACCCAGTTCTCCAGGTCCAGAACCTGCTACACTAACCATTAGGTCACTTCTCTACTCCATGACTGAGATGGTCATTGCTGGAGTGCAGGCTTCAAACTCAGGTTTTGGCTGCAGCAAACAAGTGATCCAGTGGCGTTCCTAGGGGGGGGCGGTGGGTGCGGTCCGCCCCGGGTGCACGCCGCTGGGGGGGTGCCACGCGCGCCTGTCCTACGTTCGTTCCATGCTTCTTCTCTGCCCTGGAACAGGTTACTTCCTGTTCCAGGGCAGAGAAGAAGCATGAAACGAATGGAGGACAGGTGCGCGCGGCACCCCCCCAGCGGCGTGCACCTGGGGGGTTCCTTCGCGGGGGGTGTCCTTTCGCCGGGGGGGGGTCCGCGCTGCATCCGTGGGGGGGGGGTCTGCACCCAGGGGGGGCGCATCGGCGATCCGCCCCGGGTGTCAGCACCCCTAGGAACGCCACTGAAGTGACCTACCAATTGCACCTTGGAGCCCTCTTAAGACTTTATGACAGATCTCAAAATAGTACAATGTTGACTCATAAAATCCTGTTTCAACTAACATGAAAGTGACCCTTTAAGTTCATAGAAACTAAATCTTGCTACTACTAAATATTTGAGGAGGACTCTCTCTTGAAGCAGTAATTATTGGTTAAAGATTGTTGCCCAGTTGCTGTAAGGGACAATAATGTCCAAGAATGACTTTGCCCAGACATTCCTATTAACAAAAATAGATGCAGTGTAAAACTTAACATTGCTGATCTTTATTTAGATAAGACTTGATTTTACAGTGGAAACTAGGGGATTCATATGAGTCTTCAAATTTAATGGCTTGTGAAGTTTAATCATTAGCTCATACTTCATGTCACAATGTTAAAATTTGAATCTGAAGCTGAGGCAGTTCCTTATTTTGAGGGATCATCAGGATCATGCCATCTGCTCTTTTATACAACTGAAAGGCAGTAATATTCAAATTTCTCTTCAATCAGCACTGCTGCCTATTCACTGCAAAGTTTTATTCTGTAAAGTTTACAAGGCTAAGGGCCTCTTATCAAGCTGTATTAGTGGCTCCTGGTGTGGTAATGCCAGCATAATGGTCCTTTTACTAAGGTGTGCTTACAGATTTACAAAGCTGCAATAAACACCAATGTGTGCTTACCACAGCAAAATAATGACTTATCGGGAGGCATGCTAAGGCTTCCTGTGGATTTGGGGATATGTGTGTGCGTGCACTACCATATGCCAAAAAATAAAATGTATTTTTTAGTACTGGGGTGGGTCTGGGGGCAGAGAGTGGATGTATTCTGCGCTAATCAGTTAGCACATGGGCATTGCCGTGCGCTAACTGATTAGCATATGAGTCCCTACTGCCTACAAAATAGGTGGTGGTAGGAGTTCATGCACTAATGGGAAAATTAGTGCATGGCCATTACTACTAAAAATAGGAAAATCGGCCATTTTACCCCAGCGGTAAAAATGCCATTAGCACATGGTAATGACCTGCATAAGGGTGCACTAAAGCTACTTTACACAGCTGCTTGGTTAAAGGGCCCCTAAATCTGTTAGCACACCTTAGTGAAAGGAGCCATCACTGCACACCAAATCAATTTAACACATAACCTATGGTTTTACATTCTTATAATCTGTTTATACATGTTATAAATTTCTAATGTAAATTTAAAATTAATATTTGCAATGAGCTGAAAAATGCCCCAAAATCAGAAGACAGCCTGAAAAATCCAAAATGAACCAAAATTTGCATGCTTGTACATATTCCTGAGATATTAGTTTACTTGGTTTGGATATGATCTATTGCTTTCATTTAAATTTAATGGTTTTCTTATTGCTATTAATATTTTTTATGCTGTTGCTATATCACATATAATTTTTTTTATTTGAGTCTATTAGTTATATGGAGGGGCATAATCAAACGGGCGCCCAAGTTTTCCTGAGGGCGTCTTCACAGGACGTCCCCACGAAGGGGCGAGGAAACCCATATTACTGAAACAAGATGGGCGTCCATCTTTCGTTTCGATAATACGGTCGGGGACACCCGAATCTCAACATTTAGGTCGACCTTAGAGATGGCCGACATAAATGTTGAGATGGTCGACCTTAGAGATGGTCGTCCCCAGTTTTCGGCGATAATGGAAACTGGGGACGCCCATCTCAAAAATGAGCAAATCCAACTCATTTGGTCGTGGGAGGAGCCAGCATTCATAGTGCACTGGTCCCCCCCGACATGCCAGGACACCAACCTGGCACCCTGGGTGGCACTGTAGTGGACTAAATGATGCACTAACTGAACGGAAAAAGCCCTTCCCTTACTGATCCCTTAGCGATCCGGAAAGGAACGGGCATGCATGAAGGAAATCGCATGCAAATGAGCTGCTCACTGTTAGCTCATTTGCACACGATTTCCTTCCTAAGGAGGGGAAGCCAGTGCAGAACAGCCAAGCATTATGTGTGGCTGCTCTGCGCATGCCAAAGATGCCTTCAAACATGCAGACAAGCTGCGTGTATAATAGCCGTCTACAACCTTAAATAAATTGCTATCTACAACCTTAGAAAAATACAAGTCCAGGTGAAAACATCCAAGTGCTCCTCAGCGTCTTTTTTTTTTTTTTTTTTAGAGTATGGGTGAAGGACCTCTGTCCAAAATGTGGATGTTTCTGTGAGAAGGACATCCATGCCTGCTATGCCTCTGGCACCCCCTTTATTTATTTGGATTTTAGATCACAAGTAGCAGCAGTGGGATTTGAACTGGCCATCTCTGGATTGCAAGACCAGTGCTCTAACCACCAGGCCACTCCTGTCCCTTGAAATTTGGCTGTCCCTGTGGAGGGGGCCATTCAGGACGTCCAAAATGTTTGAAAGAAGGATGTCCATGCCTTCGCTATGCCTCCGCTGACACACACATACCTCCCCCCCCCCAGGGACCTGCATGCTGCTGTCAAAAATGTTTTTAAAGTTGTTTTTTTTCAGGGTGGGAGGGGGTTAGTCACCATTGGGGGAGTCAAGGGAGGTCATCCCCGATTCCCTCAGGCAGTCATCTGGTCAGTTCGCACACTTTTTTGAGGCTTGGTCATAAGAAAAAATGGACTAAGTAAAGTCGCCCAAGTGCTCGTCAGGGACGCCCTTCATTTTTCCATTATCGCTCGAGGATGACCATCTGTTAGGCACACCCCAGTCCCGCCTTCGCTACGCCTCCGACACGCCCCTGGGAACTTAGGTCATCCTCGCGACAGGAAGCAGTTGGGGTTGCCCAAAATCGGCTTTCGATTATGCCGATTTGGGCGACCCTGAGAGAAGGACGCCCATCTTCCCATATGTGTCGAAAGATGGTGTACAAACAGTTCACTTTGAACTATAGTTGATAAAATGGTCTAGAAAATGAAAAACAAAAACATCAATATTTAATGGATGAGAGAGATTGTGCTACTAGTTTTTAGGAAGCACATTATGAATCATTTAGTTGATGCCTATCTGGAAGCACCTGTATATGAAAGTCTATGTGCTCCATTTCCATTTAATGATAGGTTCCTAGTTTTCTGCAATTCTGCAGATTAGAAAAGTGATAGAATGAGTTGATTGCAGTAGATTCTATTATTTTAAAATATTTGAATTTAATAAAGTGTGACAAGAAAGTAAACAAGTGGCAAAAGGTCAAAAATTAGTCTTCCAGAGCAGATTTGGAGGGGGGGGGGGCGGGGGGGAGGAGGGGAAGGGGTGGTGGAAATGGTACCAGAATTGAAGTGTTTGAGATATGTATAGAAGATCCTAAGATGTGAGGAAGTACAAATAAACTAACATTTGGCCACACCCTTTCAAGAATGGTTTCTGTGCCTGATGTATGAAGGCAGTGAGTGATATAGAAAGTGATCATACACTCTGGGGTTGATGGAAAAGTTGTCATGCCCATTAGATCACATGTAGTTGGTATATTATACATTTTGCAGTAGATGATTATTGTCCCGTTAAGTATGATGTCAGTCTTTTATTTTGTGTGTTGTTACTCTGTGCATGTTTGTATCCTTGGCAAATTACAATCAGGTTGTGTAGAATATACATTTTTGAATAAGTTAAATAAATATCCACATACTTATCTCCTGTTAACAGGTCCAATGACGAAGTAAAAGCTTCTTTCACCCTTCAATTCCCCATATGTAAGGAACAGTAAAATGTGTTTCTTGGCTCTTGGTCAGGCCTTGGCAATTCAGGCACTGTCGGGCATGTGTGTTAAACCCCACTGTGAGTGAGTCTGTAAGAAATGACTGCTCTCCCTGCATCCACAGAACCCCCAACAGTGGATGCAGAGCTAGGGCATTTCCCCATAAAAATCACCATACAAACATGTTTATTGCTAGTGTTATCTCAACAGACATATTGTAAAGTAATACAAAAATATAGAAAATAAAAAGTCACCCAGAACCTAGAGCAAATCTACCATACCAGCACTAACTTTCAAAACAAAAGGTAGTAACTTAGCTTGTTCAGTTTTCTCAATAGATACATTGATATTTTAGGGCCCTAAATATTACAGTAGGGCCCTAAATATCAATACATCTATCGCGAAAACTGAACAAGCCAAGTTACTATAGAATAGTACATTGAAAATTCATGCTAACAGAATACCTTGGTCACAAATGCCAAATACAGAATAAGTGACCACAACCATAAACATAAATTAAATCAAAATCCCAAGAAGCCAAACCTTGCATGTAATACATCATCAGATACTTTCTCCTACACCGTGCAAAATATAATGATAGCACATGCCAGGGATAATGTTAGATGGGTACAACTAGGGCAACTGCCCAGGGTTGGTCTTAGTCAGGGGCAACAGGGGCGGTTGCACAGGGCCTTGTGCTCCTAGGGGCCCTGCATCTCTGGCGTGTCTGTCCTCCTGACTCATAACACCTCCCCGTCCCATACCTTAATGTGCATCCACATTTCTGTAGAGAGCATCAGGCAGTGGCAGTGATTTTCATATTCTGCCATCTGCCGAGCCCAGATCCTCCTCGCTGCTGCGTCCTGCCCCCTTTTGATGCCACTTCCTGCTTCTGCAAGGACGGAATGCAGCAGCAAGGAGGCTCTGGGCTTGGCAGTTGATGGGATATGAAAATTGCTGCTGCCGCTGTCTGCCGCTCTCTACTGAAACGTGGTGGATGCATATCAAAGTATGGGGTGAGGTCGGTTCCGAGAGCTCTAAACCTCCTTTTAAACTGATAAATTGGGGCTTATGGTGGCATGGGCAGGGGGGCCCACTGAACTGGTCTGTACAGGGCCCCGCAATTGCTAAGACCGGCCCTGCAACTGCCCTTGGCCCCCTGGCCAGAGAGCGCCCCAAGCCTGCCAGAAGCTGAAGAAGGTGCAGCCTGGTAGTAAGCTTTGGGGTCACCAGTGGCGTACTAAGAGGGGGGCAATGGGGGCGGTCCGCCCCGGGTGCACGCCGCTGGGGTGGTGCCGCACGTCCGTCGGCAACGCTCGTTCTCTGCTCCCTCTGGCCCCAGAACGGGTTATTTCCTGGAATGGGGCAGAGGGAGCAGGGAACAAGCGTTGCTGACAGACACACGCCACCCCCCCCCAGCAGGTAAAGATGCACCGGGGGGGGGGGGGGTGTCATTTCGCTGAGGGGAGCTGCCCCTTTCACGTCCCCTGTCCCGCTCCTTCCACACCCTCACCTCACCCTGTCATCTCCCCTCCCCTCCCCTTACTCTGCTATCCCTGGTGGTCTAGAGATACCTCTTCGAGGCAGGAAAGAGCCCCCTCTTTCCTGCCTGGAGCTGCTAGCTGCCCTGCATCCTGTCCTGTGGTGAGTCCAGCTCTCGGCATTTCAAAATGGCTGCCGAGAGTTGAAGTCTCGCGAGGCTGCTTCAACTCTCGGCGGCCATTTTGAAACGCCGAGAGCCGGACTCACCACAGGACAGGATGCAGGGCAGCTAGCAGCAGCACTCTGGGCAGGAAAGAGGGGGCTCTTTCCTGCCCCGAAGACAAAGAGGTACCTTTAGACCACCAGGGATAGCAGAGTAAGGGGAGGGGGATAGTCCCGCCCCTGCCCCCACGTTTGTGTCCGTCGTTTCGCCGGGAGAGGGGGGTCGCGCTGCACCCGGGGGGGGGGGAGGCGCATCGGCGATCCGCCCCGGGTGTCAGCCCCCCTAGGAACGCCACTGAGGGTCACCACCCAGATTTCTGCCCTGAGTCCCAGCTATGTCTAACACCAGCTCTGGCAGGATGTACATAAGTACATAAGTATTACCATACTGGGACAGATCAAAGGTCCATCAAGCCCAGCATCCTGTTTCCAACAGTGGCCAATCCAGGTCACAATTACATGGCAAGATCCCCAAAAAGTACAAAACATATTATGCTGCGTATCCCAGAAATAAGCAGTGAATTTTACCCAAGTCCATTTTAATAATGGTCTATGGACTTTTTCTTTAGGAAGCCGGCCAAATCTTTTTAAAACCCTGCTAAGCTAACCGCCTTTACCACATTCTCTGGGAACAAATTCCAGTTTAATTACACATTGAGTGAAGAAAATGTTTCTCCAATTCTTTTTAAATGTATTACTTTGTAGCTTTTGAAAAGAGTAAACAGACGCTTCATGTCTACCTGTTCCACTCCACTCATTTTATAGACCTCTATCATATGTTCCCTCAGCCGTCTTTTCTCCAGGCTGAAGAGCCCTAGCCACTTTAGCCTTTCCTCATAGAGAAGTCATCCCATCCCCTTTAACATTTTTGTCACCCTTCTCTGCACCTTTTCTAATTCCGCAATATCTTTTTTGAGATGCGGTGACCAGAATAGCACACAATATTCGAGGTACGGTTGCACCATGGAGTGATACAAATGCATTGCATCCTCATTTGTCTTTTCCATTCCTTTCCTAATTCTATTTGC
The DNA here is from genome assembly GCF_901765095.1 of Microcaecilia unicolor. NCBI lineage: Eukaryota > Metazoa > Chordata > Amphibia > Gymnophiona > Siphonopidae > Microcaecilia > Microcaecilia unicolor. The sequence goes on from NC_044031.1 coordinate 534,954,861, forward strand.
TTTCTTAGCTGCAGAAGCACACTGAGCAGAAGGTTTCAATGTATCATCAACGACGACACCTTGCATTAGGTAACTATAATTCGGGTTCCTCTTTCCCACATGCATCACTTTGCACTTGCTCACATTAAACGTCATCTGCCATTTAGATGCCCAGTCTCCCAAGGTCCTCTTGTAATTTTTCACAATCGTCTTGCAATTTAAGTTTGAATAGCTTTGTGTCGTCAGCAAATTTAATTACCTCACTAGTTACTCCCATCTCTAGGTCATTTATAAATATGTTAAAGACCAGGAGATATGCATGGGAACATCAAAGCATTTCAGTGACAGTCTAACCCCCACCCTGTTAGACTGTCACTGAAATGCTTTGATGTTTCACTTATATATACTGTCATCTACCAACACTTGCTTATTTCCGATCTGACGAAGAAGGGCAACCTTCAAAAGCTAATCAATAAATGTATTAAGTTATGTCCAATAAAAAAGGTATCATCTTATTTTCTTTTCCATGTTTTAATTTTATTGATTACCTTTATAGTTATCACAGAAAGGTGGTATATCAAATTCTATTCCCTTTACCTTTCCTTTTAAGCTAGTATATACACAGTTAGGCTAGTATTTTATAAGGAAAATAGGCACTTACTTTCCCTTATAGAACAGACTCCTATTAGGCAGGGCCATTGCAAGGATACTAGGTTCCCTAGGGAAATCTTCAATCTTGCAACCTCCTCAATTAACTTCAAGGCCCCTAGGCCTTCCCTTAGGCATGCCACTGCCATGGCTCCAAGAACAATCCTGTAGAAAGGCATAATTAGATATCATACATTTAAATATTAAACTTTATTTAGTATATACCTAATGAGGACAATTCCCAAAAGCCATTTACTTGTTTAAAATTTTTGGAAATTTCCACTTTCACTGTACATAAAAGTACATGCTGATTTTTTTTTTTTTTTAGTTTTTGTGGTGGGTGTAGCTCCGTGTCCATTTTGGATGGCCCAGAGGTGGACTGAGGGGGCCAGATATTATCTCCCCTCCCCATGCCTGCCACCACTTCTGCCTCTACATTAAGGCATACCTTTGCTAGTGGGCTGGAGTATCATACCCCTCACCTCTGTAGTCGCCAGTAGCATTCCATGCAAAGAAAGATCTATTTACTTCCTGGAAACCTGGCACTTCCTTTATAGCTCTGCAAGAGGGCGCTGACTGATGTCATCACTTCCTATTTGGTAGTACTTTAGGAAGTTCCTGTCTCCCAGCCAGTGCCCTTGCAACAGGTCTCGTAGAGTTGTCTAGTGTGTGTCGTTGCTGTGTTCTAATTTGTTTCCTGTTCCTGCCTGTGTCTTGGTCTAGCCCTGCTCCTGCTCTGTGTTCCAGCCTTGTTCCTGCTCTGCTTCCTATCTTTCAGCTGCAGTCCTGTCTTCAAGCTCCAGCCTTGCCCTGGTGTCTCACCTGCCACCAGTCGGGGTCTAGCTAGCCCTCAGGTTGGCAAGGTAGTATCAACTCAGCTGCGGCCCAAGGGCTTGCCCTGAGTTGTGACACAAAGCCCCACCAGATGAAGATGTCTCCTGCATGAATCCTGCTTGTGCTGCCAGATCAGCGCTCAGGTCAGCGGTTCACTTCAGCCACCAATGTTGACACTCCTCCCACACATGCTCAATTCAGTTGCTGAGCTGAGCATGCACAAGAGAGCCAGCATTGGCATCCAAAGTGCACCTGCTGACTGCTCAGACAGCATAGGCAGGACTCATGCTAGAGATCTCTGGCTGACTTCACATTCCCCAAACTGAAGGTGAGGGGGCCCAGGCCCCTGAGGGCATCCCCCAAACCGAAGGCGAGAAGTCCCAGCCCCCAAGGGACCCCTTGGCTATGCCACTGATTTTCAGGATTATTGCTTTGCTTTCACTTAGCAGCTGCTTTTTGCTCCACCCCTCTCCCCCTTGAAGATGCTGCACTATTATTATTATTAGCATTTGTATAGCGCTACCAGATGCACGCAGCGCTGAACACCTGACACAAAGAGACAGTCCCTGCTCAAAAGAGCTTACAATCTAAATAATACAGACAGACAAGACAGTTACGGGTGAGGGAAGTACTAGGTGACATGGTTGGGTTGACCCTGCTACCAGGTGACCTGTTACAGAATCAACTTCTAGATTTAGGCAGCAAGTATGATCTTAAATGTCAATATTCTAGTCATTTATGTGTGGGAGGGGCTTGAAGGGTAGAACGTGGTTAGCATGACTTTACTTTGCTTGGCCCTTTTAAAATGCTGCTCAATGCTCCCAGGATGGTAAAATTACCCCAGCGTTTTGTTGGCATTATTTTTCTAGTTGTAAGGCAGCATGTGGTGCTCATAGCAAGTCGAATAATACATTTACAAAGCAATATGAGGTGTGTGCATGTATTTGCATCTCATTCCTATGTAACCATTAAGGGGCAAATAGCACAGCTTGCTAACTACCCCATGTAATGTTTTGCCTTGAATGCCTCTGCTTTTTGCTGCTTCCAGAAGCTGCCACTCAAGGCTACCACCTAGTTTGCTTCATGATTAAGCCAGCCCTGTGGGTACTTGTGATGCTGTCATGCTGGACAAGTTGGCTCTGAAGGGAGAAGGTAGCTGTCTCTTTGATATATATGTTTATGTAAGGGAAGGACTTAGAAACTAGCATGGATTTTTTTTTTTTTTAGCTAAGAGATGGTGTTTTAATAGACTCCTAATGAGTTTGGGACTAAGAGATGCTGTGGTCACCCTAAGAAGTATATAGAGTGTTGCTTTTGATCAAATTGCCTACATTTTTGGACAATTATAAATTGTTCAGGGCTTCAGGAGTTTTTTTTTAATTTTTTTTTAATTACGTTTGTACCCCGTGCTTTCCCACTCACGGCAGGCTCAACGCGGCTTACATGGGGCAATGGAGGGTTAAGTGACTTGCCCAGAGTCACAAGGAGCTGCCTGTGCCTGAAGTGGGAATTGAACTCAGTTCCTCAGTTCCCCAGGACCAAAGTCCACCACCCTAACCACTAGGGCACTCCTCCACTCCAAATTTGAGAGATGTACTGTATTTTTTGTGTATGAATGAATGAGAGACAAATATAGAACCTGGTTTCATACCTTTTCTGCTTTACTGTATGTGATTGAGGCAGCATATTTTAAAATGAGTGGTAGCATTTCTTAGAGAATGGACAGTTTAAAGTTTATAGCTGTCCTGAGAGACACTGTTAATATAGTAATAGTTCTGACGACTCCATCTCTCTTCTAGATGTATATGATGTCATCAGAGAGGAGGAGACATGTAAATAATATTTTTTGATTAAGAGCAGAGGCAATAACTGAAGCTGTGCAAAATCGAATTACACAAAAGTGCTGGAATACATGATATGTGGTGCCATGCAGCACGAGTTCTGAATTCAGAAATCAGAATGAAGTAGATTTCCCAAATAATATTGACCTCTGGAGGATGCATACAAGCAGATGATTAGGGTTTCCTGAATAGCAACTGCCAAAAAAAGGAGATACACATAGCAAAATTACAACTACTTTTCACACATAACAAAATTATAACTATTTTTCTCAGCTTGAAAAAGAGATATTTGATTTGCTCCGCGGGCAAAACCACTATAGGTATTTCATCAAAGCCTAAGTCTGTTCTGTTATTGAATGTGCCTGCAAACATGTATTCATCTGCTTAAATGTCTGTCTTGCATTTGCCCCTGTGTGCCCACAGTAAACCAAAACAGATTTACTTCTGCTGCGGGTTAATAGCCATTTTGTTTTATGGGAGTGATCTTGACCCTGATTAAATTGCTATTAACGAAAACTCCTCAACATTTTCATGCATCAATGCTTGTATTCCAAACATTTAGAGCTATAGCTTATGAGTTCAACAAGATCATCATTCTCTGCATAGCACACATCTAGTACTGAGAGAAAAAAAATAACATTCTGATATTAATTCCTGTGAACGTAACGTTTTGTAGCTTGTGGATAAGGAAATAATAATAATGATTAAACATCCAACTTTTATAGCATATTGTAGCTTATCTGTGCATTTTGTATTTTGATCCCTTCCTAAAAATGTGGATGGTGAGGGTTATTTTAAATAAGTGAATACATTTTATAAATAAACAGATGAGTCCTAAGATGATTTTTTTTAATTTTCATCAGATATAAAATGAAAAACTAAAATACACTGATTTTTTTTTTAAAAAGGGACAATTACAACTATGGGCTTGTATGGTTTATGATGCTTTTGACTCCTATTTACATTTATGCATTTTCTGTCTGTCTAACAGAAAGTTATATTTAAATCATTTTTATTGATGAAGAAAAGAACAAAGAAAATACAAGTGGCATTCAGACAATTATCATCATCATCTTCATCATATATTTTCCAACATTAACTCCCCCACTATTCCCCTCCACCTCCCACCCACCCCTTCTGATACATTATGCCGATCTGGTCTTTACATGTTGATTAGAGTTAATCTATTTTATAGCTCAATCTGATTACACATCAACTACTAATTGCCACCTGTTCTCAATTTGAAAACTAGAAAGTCCAAAAAGTCCAAAACAGTGAACAACTATAGAGAACAGAGACCATCTTCATCCAATTCTATACCCCTCCCCAATTCCTCCCCTAAGACTGCCCCCCTTCCTGCGCACCGCTCTTCTCTCTAACTATTACCAACCCACATTTTGCCAAAAGACATCCAAAGTAGTCACATCTAACATCTAGCAGGGCGATGGCGGTACAAAACTGTAGGTATGCCACCCAGTTCCTGTCTAGAGAAGGAATTCCCTCACTAATATCGTCTTCAGTGAAAGGAATGTGGTACCAAGCCCACCTCGAGTGCTGTACAGTACATCAATAATTCAGTATTCTATTGCGTGCCACCACCGTCAGGGAGTCCCAAAATGGAGACCACATGTGACAATAGTCATCTCCTCTGGGCGAGGCCAAATCACCCACCTCCCTACGTTCCATCGAACAGAGAAAAATCATCCTAGATCACCACTGGAGGAAAGCCGGACAGTCAGGAGTTATCCACGAATGAAGTATAGTTTTCTTTCCCCATTAAAGCTGCCTTCCTTAGAAAGGGCTTCAACCCTTTTGGCGAGAACTGGGAAAGATGGAACTTATCAAACAACAGCATCGGCCTTCTGTGCCAAGTGATTCCACAAAGGTTAGACACATAGTGTCAGGCCTGTCTCCAAGATTCTATGACGCTTGGACAACTCCAGAACATATGTCCCAGATCTGCCAGGGAATGGTCACACTTCAAGCATTTGTCATCTCCCCTCATATGTATTCTCCATGCCCTGTGCGGGGAAATGAATATCCGTGTAAAAACCTTGTAGGAAGTCTCCCTCAACGCCACACTCTCTGATATTTTTGGAATGGCCAAGATGCATGCCTTCAAATACTCAGGCTGGAGGGTCACCCCCAACTCCCTATTCCATTGCTGGGCCAATCAATCATAGTCATATTCCCCAAGGTGTTCTCTAAGAACCATATGAAAATATTTCAGGGGAACTGCCAACTGAGCATCTAATGCTAAAATCACCAAAAGCTTTTCCCAAACTTCCAGGAGGCCTGGGGAAGGAACCGCAAATAATGGCATAGTTGAAATAATGCAAAGAAATACCCTCTGGTTACCCTAAACTCTGATGATAAGTCTTCTAAAGAATTCAGCGTCCCCTCTTCCGAATACAGCTGGTGCAGATACTGTACACCATGGGAGGCCCAGTTCACGAAAGTTACTGAGGTTGTGCCTGGAGAGAAATGAGTATTACCTCATAATGGTAATAATGGGGAACTTACTGCAGAGAGTCTATAATAATGGCATACCCAATGCCAAGTCTTCCCCACAGGCATTAGTATCGGTGCAAAGTCTGGTGGAGTTTTCAACTCCCGCACTGGCGCATGAAGCCAGAAACTAAAATGGCTGTGAGGCAGATTTGGCTGGCAACCCTGATATTTTTCTTTGGGTGCCTTAACATAGCTGAGCTGCCCAGGATCCTCACAAATAATTTTAGAGGGTCACAGCAGCGGGTTGAGGGTAAGTGTGTCAGGTTGGGATGGGCCAATGAGGAGATGTGCTGGGGTCAGCGTGAGCCATTGGCGGGCTTAGAGGCTCTTTTACAGAGTGGCAGTAAGTCCAATGCAGGCTTGCCACTCGCTCTTCCGGGACTACTGCCGGCCCAATGTGGCCACCGGTAGTAGTCCCACCCTGAGCATGCACCATTTCCAGGGGAAAAGAAAACCCCTGGAAATGGCTTGTATGGTGCCCCTAACCCAGTGGTAATTGGGCATCGCTGCCCAGTTATTGAAGGGTTAGCATGGGATCCCTTATCGCCACCTCAATGGGTGGCGGTAAGGGCTCCCTGTCGCATGCCCATGCGGCAAGAGTTCTCTTACTGCATAAGAGATCTCTTACCATATGGCCATGTGTGCCTGGGGTCTTTTTACCCGCCATAGTTAAAAGGGCCCTGGCTCGTAGGAAAAATGGCCTCCGCCGCTAGCTCAGGGCCCTTTTTCCCACAGCTTGGTAAAAGGACCCCTTAGTTTGGTGAACAACCTGGGCGGTTCAGCATACTTTGTGCAGTCTCTAGTTTAGTTTGGCTGGTTTTCTTACCGGGTTCATGAGTAGAGAAGTTTTCCTTCTTTTTAGGCAGCCCGGGCTTGGAGTGTTTCTCTGTGTTGCAGAGCAGAGCCTTGGGAGACAGTTAATCCCAATCATTTGAGTACCTTAGGAGGTTCAGCTGGAACATTTTCTGGTGGGCAGAGGTCTAGTTCTGTGCATGCGGGTTCTTATCCTTTGGTAGTAATTTGGTGCTTCTCAGGGTGGTGTGACAGTTCATCCGTGTTTTCATTTTAATGTGGGTAGGTGTGACCAATCAGCTTGCTGGCTTTGGCATCACTGACTGCTCCCTCGTCAAGCTGGGTTTGCAAGGAGACAGAGCATGTGACCAGAGATGGGGGGGAGGGGGCCCTGGAATGTTTCTGCAAAGCTCCTTTTCCCATTAAATTGGGAGCAATTGCGATCTGGTTGCTGGTTACCCAAACCAGAGTACGGCTGAGTTTTTTGGGGGATGGGTTTTGTTTTGGGTTTGTCATTCCTTATGTTGGCCTCTGCTTGCTCATAGTTGTCATAATGCCCCATCAGTGGCTGCTCATAAGGATGTTGCTCATGACAAGATTCAGATGGAGTAAAAGTTGGGACATTTCGCTGGCCCCTTGTGCCTCTTTTTCTGAATTTGGTAATCTCCCTTTTTGGTTTGGTGCCTAAGAAGGAGCCTGGCTCCTATCGTCTTATTCATTACAGAGTGTTAATGATTTTATTCCTTCTGAATTGTTTTCTGTGCAATATGCCTCATTTGACCAGGTGAGTCAATTGGTGCGGTCTCAGGATCAGGGTGCTTTAATGGCAAAAGGGGATATTGAAGCTGCATTTCGTTTTTTGCTCATTCACCCTGCTTGTTTCCTTCTTTTAGGTTTCAAATTTGAGGGGCACCATACCTCTATTCAGGAAATCTAGACTGCCCCAACTTGACATTTCGTCCTTTAGATTGTAAGCTTCTTTGAGCAGGGACTGTCCTTCTTTGTTAAACTGTACAGCGCTGCGTAACCCTAGTAGCGCTCTAGAAATGTTAAGTAGTAGTAGTAGTAGTAGTAGTTTTATCTTGATCATTGCATGCCTTTGGGTTGCTCAGTGGCGTGTCATGTTTTGAAGTCTTTGCCATTTCTTTTTACAGGGGGTGGTTCAATGTGTGTCTGGTAATGATCATATAGTTCACTACTTAGATGATTTTTTGTTTGTAGGGGCGGCAGGGTCTGTGGCATGTAACAATCTAATGGAGTCTTTTCAGTGCGTGGCTGGGGAATTGGGGCTGCTATTGGCAATGGAAAAGTCAGACGGTCCAATTACAGCCTTGACATTGTTAGGAATTGAATTAGACTCTGTAGTGATGGGATCACTTTTACTTCAGGCAAAAGTAGATAAACTACTTTAAGCAATTGAAGAGACTTGTATGGCTAAAAAGTTGACTCCAGCAAGTGCAATCTCTTATTGGGTTGTTTAATTTTGCCTGTAGGATTATTCCTCTGGGCAGTTTTTACCCATTGTTTGATTTGTTTGGTGTTAGAAAAAAGCATCATTTTATCAGAATATCTCTGCAAGAGGATTTGCCTATCTGGCTTTCCTTCCTAAAAGATTTCAATGTGGTACGCATTTGGCTGGGTCCTTCCTTGTCATCTTGGGACCTGGAGTTATTTTCTGATCCTTCTGGTGAAACTGTATTTGGAGTGTATTATCAAGAGGCCTATTGTGCAGAGAAATGGCCTTTACATTGGAAGACTAAGGGTTGGTGTTGGAATGTGGCTTTTTTTGGAATTGTTTCTGGTATTAGTAGCATTGTTTCTTTGGGGTGACCAATCTAATATAATAATTTGTACCGTCAACGTTCCATGGATGGCTGGCTGGCTGGGTTTGTAACATCCTGATGTCAGCAAGCCTCCAGCGTTCCCTTCCCTCTCACTGTCCCGCCCTCACATAAAGATGAAATGACGTCATTTGGCGGAACAGTGAGAGGGAAGGGAACGCTGGAGGCGAGCTGACGTCAGGATGTTACGAACGCAAGTAAGACAAGTGAAGGCAACGGAACACTGTACATGGAGGGGAGGACAGAATATAGTTACATCGAGGGGAGGGGAGGGCAGGGCAGAGGAGAATCGACATGGATGGGATGGGAGGTGAGGAGAGAATCGCGGGACACGGATGGGAGGGCAGGGCAGAGGAGAATCGCTGGACATGGAGGGGACACCAGAATCGCGGGACACCAAGGGGAGGGCAGTGCAGAGGAGAATCGCGGGACACAGAGGGGAGGGCAGGGCAGAGGAGAATTGCTGGACATGGAGAGGATGCCAGAATCGCGGGGCACGGAGGGGACGGCAGGGCAGAGGAGGATCGCTGGAAATGGAGGGGAGGCCAGAATCGCGGGACATGGAGGGGACGGCAGGGCAGAGGAGAATTGCTGCACATGGAGGGGGAGTTCAGAATCATGGGACACGGAGAGGAGGGCAGGGGAGAGAGGAGAAATCGCTTCAATGAGAGCCTTAAAAACATAATCAACATTACAAGATAGCCTTGTTAGCACCCATTTCATTTTTTTGAGAAACGAGCCTTTTTTACTAGTTAGCTAATAAATCGGTGGTGTAGAGATCTGATAACAAGACAGTTGTTCAAGCTTTGAATAAGCAGTCAGCTTATTGTCCACTAATGTGTGAGACTTTGAGAGTCATAGTGCTTCACTGTTTATATTTAAAGATATCTTTGACTGCTAAGCATATTCCTGGGATCACTAACAAAATTGCTGATGCTTTTTCCCAATTTCAGTGGCCTTGGTTTTGTGCTTTAGAGCCTGCAGCGGAGAAACTGCCAACATAGGTTCCAGAAGGTGTTTGGAGTTTGATTCAACAGTATTAAAGAGCTTGTTGCGTTAATCTTTGGCCAGGAATACCTGGAATTCGTATGAGACTGGATGAAGGTTTTGTGATTTCTTGCTGTTTGCTGAGGAGACTTTTGAATTTGATTCCTATGCAGAGGATCTTGGATATTATGTCTTTTGCTTTTGATTGTGGTTGGTCTGCATCCATGATGGTGCCCAGTTTGGCTTCTGTGCATTTCCTTTCTAAGCTCTGTGTTCACTAAGATCCAACTGCATCCTTCATAATTTGGAAACTACAACATGGGTGGCTTTGTGCTCAGCAATGTGTTGTCCAGTATAGACAGCTTTTGCCAATTCTGCATAACCAATTGTGTGCTTTATTTACAGTTCTTCAGATCTCTTCTTCACAGTATGAAATGTATTTGTTTTAGGTGGAATTCTCTCTGGCCTTTTTTGGGGCATTGAGGATCTCTGAGTTGGTGTCAGTGAACAAGTCGGATAATGGTTCAAGAGGCCTATAAGCAGCAGACGTTCTTGTCATGGAGTCAGAAATTCATTTGCAGACTTGTAGGTTGAACACTGACCAGCTGGGTTGAGGATGTGCCTTAGTTTAGCATCGTGTCCCAGAGTTGATTACCTGCCCTTGGTGTTGTGCTTCTATTTTTCATGCTCAGCATCCTATGGATGCTTTATTTTGGTTGGCATGAAGGCAACTCTCTTTTAACTAAATTTCAATTTTCTGCGGTTTTTAAATGCAGTGTGAAGGTTTGTAGATGGGACCCTATGAAGTATGCTATCCATTCATTTCACATTGGGGCTGCAACATGTACTGTGGCGGGGGGAGCTTCAGCTGCTTTAATTAAGCGAGTTGGTCGCAGGCATACACACAAGTTTTTGAGTTATGTGAGGGATATCCATAATTGTGTTTAATTTTTGTTCAGTTTCATTTTCAGAGCCTCCAGTTCCTGAGATCTGCGTGTAGTTATGTGACCACTGCATTGTTTTCTGGGCACAGAAGAGAGCTCTGGAGTCACTATGGGGCGTTCATCTTGCTCTTACTCAGTTTGGTGTCAGAACTCAAAGACTTGGAATTCGGGGGACATGCTTTAGGAACAGTTGCTGCCTTCACTACTTCATGCTCATAGTTTTTCTTCACCAGATATAATTCAGATTTATCTTGGAGGCATTGATTTATGTGATATGGTGTTGAATTAATTAGGTAGATGAGCGCTGCGTATGCCTTGTAGCCTATAGAAGTGATAAGTAGTAGTAGTAGATGAAGAGGCCTCTTTTAGTGACACACTGTTATTTTCCTTCAGCTCTGCTAATTGGTCAAAGATTTTGGTCATAGAGTTTTCCCAGCTTGTATGGAGGGGAGCTCGTAAAGGTAAAGCCATTGAGAGACTTGAAGTTTCACGTTTTGTTTCCAGGTTGGGTGGGTTAGTTCTGGTCCATTAATTAATTACTTCAGATTGTCCAAGTTGGTTTCGTGGAGATGGTATTCACCTCTCTGATATTGGGCTGGACATATTTTTGCCAGAGAAACAAGATTTGCTTGAAAATTGTGTGAAGCCCAACTTGTCGCAGCATTTTTTGGTGAGGGAGTTGTGACAAGCTAAGCTGTCACCGCTAGTGACAGAAGTGTGAATCAATGTATTATTATAAAGTTAATTATTGCAAAGTTCAGTTGGATGAGTACAGTGAAAGGGAGTTTGAACTGTTCATGTGTGGTACTGTCATGGACCTGGGTCAGGGGTATGGGAGTTTGGACTGGTGTTACCACAGACCATGATTAACTGGGGATGGTGAAATATATGATAAAAATTTGAATTGGTCAGTTTGTTATTGCCTGATCAAAGAACATGTTACAATTGGAATGTCATTTAAGTTAAAGTTATTTGAAAGTTAAGTGAAATGTTTCAAAATGTCAATAAAGCTGCGACTAGTTTGTGTCATAAGTTGTGTCAATTGCAACTTTTTCCAACTTGGATGTTGAACGTTGAGGTGAAGGGTGTGAAAATACCTATGTTAGGTAGAGAAGAGTAGCAACCTGTGTTTTTTTTTTTTTTTTAATTGAAGTTTTATCATTTTTACAAGGAAAAGTAAGGCAAAGAGAACAAACCAAAACAACAATTGACAAACATATTACAATGTCTAGTCCACATCAAGGAAACCTGTAAAACCTATCTGGAGATACAAAGAACATTTTTACATGGTACAGGCAAGGAAAATGTAAATTAAATTTAGCACAACCTGTGTTTTTAATACCTCCATTCTTTACTCCTTACATGTATACTAAGTTGATTGGCTTGTTTTCTTTTCTATTGCCTGGCTATGACTTTTTTTTTCTGGAAATTTGGTACAGACACAAACCATTTACAGCTTTTATGTTTTGTTTTCTGGTTTTAAGAATTGGAGCACCAGCTCAGGTGATACCTTGAAGTATCACAGTTTTGTGATTCTGTTATTTTCTTCCTTCTTGCATTAGTGGCTCCATTACAGTCGTTGTCAGACTTTTCCATGTCTGGCCAGGTTCTGCCATTGTCAGACACTGACATTATCTTCAGGGTACTTCTCTGCATCTGTTACCTTTACACAGCTAATTAGGCTATCAATCACAATGTGTTGTGTAGAAAGGAATATTTAGTAATTTTCCAAAACTTAAATGTTCCAGGACAGCAGCTGAACGAACATGTTAAAGTTTAATGAAAATGCTTTTAAATAGGAACCTGTCTCACCACATCCAGGAACTGTGAACATCAAGTTGCAACAGGATCGTAGCAAATAATACCAAATGTTCTGTCCTTTTTGTGGCTGAGAGCAATTAATGAGCTCTGGGTAATGAAGGCACACAGCTTTTGCAAAATGACTACTGCAGCAAGCCTCAGATCTAGCCCAGCACGGAGTTAGATGTTCACATCCAAATTACTTAGATGCCATCCCCTTTTCAATCAGATGTGGACAGCCGCCCACACAACCTCACTTCCAGCCAAAATTACTGGACTGCTCTGTTTACTGGGATTTCTTGCAATACTATATCTGCATATGGAAGCCTGCAGCTGTTAGATAATTCAATATAGATTATATTCTAGCTTTGATCAGAGAAAAAGCATTTATGATATTCTATTCATGTTATGTCAGTTTTCAAGACTTCAAGGTGAACAAGTATACTGAAAGGTTTTAGTGCTGATAGTACTATTAAACTGTTTAATCAATTTTAAGGGATAACAGGCTGTTTTAAAAAACAGAAAAAAAATGAATTTCTGGGTCATGGATAGAGAATTCTCTTAGGGGCCCTTTTACTAAGCTGCATAGGCACCTCTGCACGCCCAACGCACATCAATTTGGAGTTACCGCCCGGCTACCATGTAGCCCGTGTGGTAATTTCATTTTTACATACGTCCACTACGTGCGCCAGAAAATATATTTTATTTCCCGATGCACGGCGAAAATCAGGCGGTAAATCTGACTTGACGTGCGTAGGTGACTACCGCACGGTTAGCGTGAGAGACCTTACTACTAAGTCAATGAGTGGCGGTATGGTCTCAGACCAAAATGGAGGCACGCCAATCTTTATTTTGCCGGACGTCCATTTTTGGCAAAAAAAGGCCTTTTTTACAGGTGTGCTGAACAATGATTCTCCGTGCATCCATAACATGTGCCTACAATACCACAGCCCCATTTTTCAGCGCACCTTAGTAAAAGGACCCCTTACAGTATTCTAGCTCATTATGGCTTCAAGAATATTTGAATACAAGTATTAGGAAATGATAAATGATATCCAAAACTGTAAATCAAAGTGGGCTATTAATAATCCCCCATATATTCAAAGTGATTTAAGTAGGCAGGAAAAGCTCTTGCTTGCTTAAATTGCTTCAATCCGCCCAACCTCTGATATTCAGCAGCACTTAAATGGGCAATGCTGCTGAATATCAGCTCTGACTGCCTAGGTAGAAAGTGAGCAGGTCAGAGGCGGTACAAGTGGCAGTATTGGGGAGGATCCAGCAGTTATGTGGGTGCTACTACTACTACTTGACATTTCTAAAGCGCTACTAGGGTTATGCAGTGCTGTACAATTTAACATGGAAAGACAGTCCCTGCTCGAAGAGCTGGCAATATTTAGTGCCGACATCCACATAAATAACCTGGCCAATGTAGGACAGCTCAAAAGCTGTGCTAAATAGGCTACATAGCTATGTGGGTGCAGGCATTGGATATCAGCTGGGACCCGAACTGGAAACAGGACAATTAACTCTGGATATACAGTGCCTGTGGCCGCACACAGACTGGCTTTGAATAAGTGAAGGTCTTGAAAGGGCAGAAAAACAAGATAGGAGTTCTCTTCTGACAGTTCAGCCTAAGACTCAGGGCAGAGTTGTCTATATTTTGTTTTGTGACCATCTTTCTTATGATATTATATGCATACTCAGGAAACATTGGCCTGTTATCCGATCTATACCACATTTTCCTGACAAAGATATATTAGTAGTTTAGATAGAAGAATTGAAAAGATATCCTTGCACCATCAGCGCTTCCAAAACCTCAGAAAGAAAAGGAGGATATTTTTAATGTTATGTCGTTATTTGACTCTTTTTAGCCTTTAAACATTCCTGTGGGGTTTTTATTTCATGAGTAGAGAGTCCCTGTTGCTCATAGCACTTCCTGGTTCCAATGACATCATTTTCATCATTGGAACTGCATCTGAGGTGGTCACTGGAATGCATTGGATTTTTAACTTTTTTGGCATTTTTCTAGTGATTTTTTTTCAGCAGTTAAAAAATAAATAGCAATTCCAGGTTAGCAAACTGAGCTTTATCAGATTTTTTCATCGTTTTTTTTTTTTTTCATTTGTGGTCATTAAAAAGATTGATGTAATTTGATCTTTTAAAGCACTTCAACTGATGTTTTATATCTCCATGAATATTTTTTAACATTAGGGTAATCAAATTTTGTGATCCAATGCAGTTTTGGAATGGTAGCTCTCACTAGTTTTATAAGGGGGGCTTTTACTAAAGGTTAACTTGAGTTATCTGCAGCAGGTCCCATTTTATTCCTATGGGCCCTGTTGCAGATAACTCGAGCTAATCTTTAGTAAAAGACCCCCTTAGTTATTTGTTCATTGTGAATTGTGTCCTCTGACCTCTGCTGGAGACATTTAAGCAAGCACTCTCCACAGTATAGCAGATTTTTCATTTCTGCCTGTGGTGTTGAAATGCTGCTGCTTTGGACAAAGAGTTCTTCTCTGTATAAAATGTGCTGAAACTGTGAGTACCTTTGAGCTATAATATTATCTATGTGCTTTTGATGCCGCTCAGTCAAAAGTTTTCTTATAAATCTTTTAAAACTTATTTTTAAGCTGTTTTGGATGCACATTTGCTAATAAGGGGAAAGCTTGTTTTAGTTCCTCTTTAGGTATGTGTCCGCTTTGGTGCTGCTAATGTTTGTTTGAATGGAAAATTTTTGTTTGTTTATAATCACCGGATGAAACTGAAAGAAGCCAAGAGAGAGGTACGTCTGGCGAAGGCGCAAGCGGAAGAACAAATGGCTAGAAATGTACGGAGGGGAGACAAAAACTTCTTCAGGTATATTAGTGAAAGGAGAAAGACTAAAAAGGGGATTGTGAGACTAAAAGATACAGCAAAACGCTATGTAGAAAATGATGAAGAAAAAGCCAATTTGCTAAATAGATACTTTGTTCTATTTTCACTGAAGAAAATCCTGGGGAAGGACCGAGAGGGACTGGCAAAAGTACACCTGAGAATGAAGTGGATAGAGCACCGTTCACGGAAGAGAGTGTGTATCAACAACTTGGAAAGCTAAAGGTGGACAAAGCCATGGGGCCGGACGAGATCCACCCCAGAATACTGAGGGAGCTCAGAGAGGTTCTGGCGGGTCCTCTTAAAGATTTGTTTAATAAATCCTTGGAGACGGGAGAGGTTCTGAGGGATTGGAGAACGGCGGAGGTGGTCCCTCTTCACAAAAGTGGTGATAGGGAGGAAGCTGGAAACTACAGGCTGGTAAGCCTCACTTCGGTTATTGGAAAAGTAATGGAAGCCATGCTGAAGGAAAGGATAGTGACTTTCCTGAAAGCCAATAAGTTGCAAGATCTGAGACAACATGGTTTCACCAAAGGGAAATCGTGCCAAACGAATCTCATTGAATTCTTTGACTGGGTGACAGGAGAATTAAATCAAGGACGTGCTATGGACGTCATCTACTTAGATTTCAGCAAGGCTTTTGACACGGTTCCCCACAGGAGGCTCTTGAGTAAACTAGAAGGGCTGAAGATAGGACCCGAAGTGGTGAACTGGATTAGGAACTTGTTGACGGGCAAACGCCAGAGGTTGGTGGTAAATGGAGTTCGCTCGGAGGAGGGAAAGGTGAGTAGTGGTGTGCCTCAGGGATCGGTGCTGGGGCCCATTCTGTTCAATATATTTGTGAGTGACATTGCCGAAGGGTTACAAGGTAAAGTTTGCCTTTTTGCGGATGACACCAAGATTTGCAACAGAGTGGACACCCCGGAGGGAGTGGAAAACATGAAAAAAGATCTGAAGAAGCTGGAAGAATGGTCTAACATTTGGCAATTAAAATTCAATGCGAAGAAATGCAAAGTGATGCACTTAAGGAGTAGAAATCCAAGGGAGGCGTATGTGTTAGGTGGGGAGAGCCTGATAGACACGGACAGGGAGAGGGATCTTGGGGTGATAGTATCTGAGGACCTGAAGGCGATGAAACAGTGCGACAAGGCGGTGGCTGTAGCGAGAAGGTTGCTAGGCTGTATAGAGAGAGGTGTGACCAGCAGAAGAAAGGAGGTTTTAATGCCCCTGTATAAGACATTGGTGAGGCCCCACCTGGAGTATTGTGTTCAGTTTTGGAGGCCGTACCTTGCGAAGGATGTTAAAAAAATGGAAACGGTGCAAAGAAAAGCTACGAGGATGGTATGGGAGTTGCGTTCCAAGACGTATGAAGAGAGACTTGCTGACCTGAACATGTATACTCTGGAGGAAAGGAGGAACAGGGGTGATATGATACAGACGTTCAAATATTTGAAAGGTATTAATCCGCAAACGAATCTTTTCCGGAGATGGGAAGGTGGTAGAACGAGAGGACATGAAATGAGATTGAAGGGGGGCAGACTCAGGAAAGATGTCAGAAAGTATTTCTTCACAGAGAAGGTGGTGAACGCTTGGAATGCCCTCCCGCGGGAGGTGGTGGAGATGAAAACGGTAACGGAATTCAAACATGCGTGGGATAGGCATAAAGGAATCCTGTGCAGAAGGAATGGATCCACAGAAGCTTAGCTGAAATTGGGTGGCGGGGGGAAGAGGGATTGGTGGTTGAGAGGCTAGGATAGGGGAGGGCAGACTTATACGGGGTCTGTGCCAGAGCCGGTGATGGGAGGCGGTACTGGTGGTTGGGAGGCGGGAAATACTGCTGGACAGACTTATACGGTCTGTGCCCTGAAAAAGACAGGTACAAATCAAGGTAAGGTATACACATATAAGTTTATCGTGGGCAGACTAGATGGACCGTGCAGGTCTTTTTCTGCCGTCATCTACTATGTTACTATGTTACTATCATAATAATGGTGGATTTTTAGCCACTGGTTTTACATTTGCCTGTTACTTCATGTCCTGTTACACATTTGCCTCAATTCATGTCCTCTTGTTCTACCACCTTCCCGTCTTTGAACCTTTTTCGAGACAGGAAGGAGTCAGAAGAAGAGGATATGAATTGAGGTTGAAGGGGGGGAGACTCAGGAGTAATGACAGGAAGCATTTTTTTTACAGAGAGGGTGGTGGATATGTGGAATGCCCTCCCGCGGGAGGTGGTGGAGATGAAAACGGTAATGGAATTCAAACGTGCTTAAGATAAACACAAAAGAATCCTGTTTAGAAGGAATGGATCCACAGAATCTTAGCGGAGATTAAGTGGTGACGCCGGTAATTGGGAAGCGAAACCGGTACTGGCAAACTTCTACGGTCTATGCCCTGATTGTGACTGAATAGATATGGATGGGCTGGAGTGTAAATTTTAAGGGGTTTCGACATTAGCTTCAGAGCTTAGTACAAGAACAGTGCTGGGCAGACTTCTACGGTCTGTGCCCTGAGAATGGCAAGGACAAATCAAACTCGGGTATAAAGTATCACATACCTTGTAAAATGAGTTTATCTTGTTGGGCAGACTGGATGGACCGTACAGGTCTTTATCTGCCGTCATTTACTATGTTACTTTTTGCACTTTTAGTCAATATGAATATTTGATACACATTTTATACACTTATTAATGTGGTTTGTTCTTAGGCAGACTATATGATTGTGGTATGTCATGTTCTCGTTTTTATTTACCATTGTACTATTATATTATAATAATTTCTTATGGATGTTACATTGAAATTAATTTTGATATGATTTATTAGTATGTTATTAATTAATTTAAATGTCTGGCTTAACAGCTCTACCCCTGATGCATCCTATTTGGGTGAAATGTGGTCCCATCAGGTGTTTGTTTTAATAAATTGTCCACTTCCACTCCTGTTGGTCTGTGTCTTATTGTTTGCTGCCTCACCAGCTCACAGATCATTGCCTTTTATGTGTGCTTGTGTATAGTACAGTGGTGGAAATAAGTATTTGATCCCTTGCTGATTTTGTAAGTTTGCCCACTGACAAAGACATGAGCAGCCCATAATTGAAGGGTAGGTTATTGGTAACAGTGAGAGATAGCACATCACAAATTAAATCCGGAAAATCACATTGTGGAAAGTATATGAATTTATTTGCATTCTGCAGAGGGAAATAAGTATTTGATCCCCCACCAACCAGTAAGAGATCTGGCCCCTACAGACCAGGTAGATGCTCCAAATCAACTCGTTACCTGCATGACAGACAGCTGTCGGCAATGGTCACCTGTATGAAAGACACCTGTCCACAGACTCAGTGAATCAGTCAGACTCTAACCTCTACAAAATGGCCAAGAGCAAGGAGCTGTCTAAGGATGTCAGGGACAAGATCATACACCTGCACAAGGCTGGAATGGGCTACAAAACCATCAGTAAGACGCTGGGCGAGAAGGAGACAACTGTTGGTGCCATAGTAAGAAAATGGAAGAAGTACAAAATGACTGTCAATCGACAAAGATCTGGGGCTCCACGCAAAATCTCACCTCGTGGGGTATCCTTGATCATGAGGAAGGTTAGAAATCAGCCTACAACTACAAGGGGGGAACTTGTCAATGATCTCAAGGCAGCTGGGACCACTGTCACCACGAAAACCATTGGTAACACATTACGACATAACGGATTGCAATCCTGCAGTGCCCGCAAGGTCCCCCTGCTCCGGAAGGCACATGTGACGGCCCGTCTGAAGTTTGCCAGTGAACACCTGGATGATGCCGAGAGTGATTGGGAGAAGGTGCTGTGGTCAGATGAGACAAAAATTGAGCTCTTTGGCATGAACTCAACTCGCCGTGTTTGGAGGAAGAGAAATGCTGCCTATGACCCAAAGAACACCGTCCCCACTGTCAAGCATGGAGGTGGAAATGTTATGTTTTGGGGGTGTTTCTCTGCTAAGGGCACAGGACTACTTCACCGCATCAATGGGAGAATGGATGGGGCCATGTACCGTACAATTCTGAGTGACAACCTCCTTCCCTCCGCCAGGGCCTTAAAAATGGGTCGTGGCTGGGTCTTCCAGCACGACAATGACCCAAAACATACAGCCAAGGCAACAAAGGAGTGGCTCAGGAAGAAGCACATTAGGGTCATGGAGTGGCCTAGCCAGTCACCAGACCTTAATCCCATTGAAAACTTATGGAGGGAGCTGAAGCTGCGAGTTGCCAAGCGACAGCCCAGAACTCTTAATGATTTAGAGATGATCTGCAAAGAGGAGTGGACCAAAATTCCTCCTGACATGTGTGCAAACCTCATCATCAACTACAGAAGACGTCTGACCGCTGTGCTTGCCAACAAGGGTTTTGCCACCAAGTATTAGGTCTTGTTTGCCAGAGGGATTAAATACTTATTTCCCTCTGCAGAATGCAAATAAATTCATATACTTTCCACAATGTGATTTTCCGGATTTAATTTGTGATGTGCTATCTCTCACTGTTACCAATAACCTACCCTTCAATTATGGGCTGCTCATGTCTTTGTCAGTGGGCAAACTTACAAAATCAGCAAGGGATCAAATACTTATTTCCACCACTGTAAGCTGGATAGTGGAATTAGAAAAGGTACAGAGAAGGGTGACAAAAAGGAGGAGGGAGAGAGGAGACATGATAGCAATGTTTAAATATCTCAAGGGCATTTATGTACAGGAAGAGAGCCTTTTTCAATTTGAAGGAGAGCTCTGGAATGAGGGGGCATATGACAAAGATAAGAGGGAATAGGCTTGGAGTAACCTAAGGAAGTATTATTTCACAGAAAGGGTGGTGGAGGCGTGGAATGGCCTCTCGGTGGAGGTGGTGGAGTCGAGGACTGTTCCAAAATTTAAAAAGGCATGGGATAAGCATGGTGGATCGCTTAGGAACAGGGAGAATTAGGGGTTACAGAGGATGGGCAGACTGGATGGGTCATATGGCCTTTATCTGCCGTCATGTTTCTAGGTTTCTAATGTGTACAGCACTGCGTTTGTCTAGTAGCGCTAAAGAAATGATTAGTAGTAGTAAAGAACAAGCAAAAATCTTTTGAAAATAAATGTGGATTGAATCAAGGGCTGGTAGCAACACTGGAAGACAGGTGTAGTGAAGCAATTCAAATAGGGTTCTTGAAGTATTCTATTAAGAAGACTTTGATAGCATTATTGCCCAAGAAGTCAAAGACCTATAATTTGCTTCTAGTCTGAAATTGTTGCTTTGTCTTCTGAGTACTGTCTGGGACAGAAGCGCACTGGAAGAAGCTGTCTGGATAAGTTGGTAAATTTTGAAAAATTTCTGGCTGCTTAACTTCTTTTTCTGTCTCTTAATAGTTCTACCTGCTTAAAGTTTGTCTGTTCCTTTCTGTTAGTTGCTCCAAAAAATTTGACTTATCTGTTTGTGGTTAATTGTGAGTTTTTGAAAATAGCTTAAGTCTGATCATTACCAATTTCTCTTTTCCAAATTGCCTACCAGTTTACAGATATGTAATTTTTCTACAATGCAGCTGGCTTTCCTGTCTGTGAGTAATCAGAAGCTGTAAGAAAAAAGCCCCAATATCGGCCTTTGTTATGAAAATAGCTTTAAAGAAATTACTTTGGCTTGCTTGTACTTCTATTACCATACGGGGGGGGGGGGGGGTCTCTGTTTGTGAAATTCAAACATAGCTTATAACCAACCCTTCCCCCCTGGATTCTATATAGTGCGCTTAGATTTAGGTGCCTAAATTGATGCGGATCCTATAACACCGCACTTAATTAGCTTAACAAGTTAATGAGTGCTGAGAAGAGCACTTAACAAGCAACGAGCACAAATTGACACTGATTAGAATTTAGGTGCACAACTTGCTTAGCATATTCTGTAATGATGTGCACCAAACTTCTAATGCACAGTGGCAAAAGGGGCGCGGTTATGGGTGGGGAAATGGGTGTTTCATGGTTATTCCAATATTTAGGCATCTAGTTATAGAATATGGCCTATCCCAAAGCCCACAATACTATTTAAACCCCTATTTCCGTTTTGTTTGATTTCCCGCTTTTTGCCTTATGTCTGCTTCCCTTTGTTGCTCCTGTTTTCCCATCCGTATTCTCTTAATTAGCAGCGTACGTTACTGTATTTGTTAATTTTTTATATAACTATTACAACCTGCTGCATTATGTAATTTTCTTGTAACTTTGTTAGCCACATTGAGCCCGCAGAAGCTGGGAAAATGTGGGTTACAAGTGAACCAAATAAATAAATAAATACATACATACATCTATGCTCTGAGATTTACACCAGGTTTTCGTTGGTGTAAATAGATGTGTACAGATATTGGTGCTGAAATATCAACTAAGCATATTCTATAATCGGCACCTACATCTAGGTGCCGATTATAGAATACACTTAGCACTGATTTCAGCACTGATTTTTTTAGGCGCCAAATATAGAATCTCCTCCTTTATGTTTTCGAGTATCTAAGCAGATTTTTCACATATAATCCCTCCCATCCCACCCCTTAAACTTG
Organism: Microcaecilia unicolor; assembly: GCF_901765095.1. Taxonomy (NCBI): domain Eukaryota; kingdom Metazoa; phylum Chordata; class Amphibia; order Gymnophiona; family Siphonopidae; genus Microcaecilia; species Microcaecilia unicolor. The sequence continues at coordinate 534,976,448 of NC_044031.1, forward strand.
GCTTCCCTATATAGTTTTCCCAATACAAATAATCAATATTCTTCAGTCAAGTGATAATCAAGTAGTCCTGCTGATTGCTAAAGCCAGGCAGTACATCAAACTTTAATAAATGATAAAGTGAGTTTCAGTTACACACCACTGTGTGCTGTGGATTTATTTCCGAGAACACCTGCAAAGGACTGCAGAGCTTTGGAAATCAGGATATTGAGTTGGCATGCATGTGAAAGGTCTTGGAAAAAAATCTCTTCTCCTTTGCCCTCTGGATCCATAAAAAATACATAGATTGTTCCGTAGCCTCATGAACACAAAAGGAGCAGACAAGGCCAGGAGAGAAGGCGAACACCTAAATTGTCACCGAGGATAACTTTATCACTACAGTAAGTTTTGAGACCCTTGACGCATGTAGTTGTGCCGAAACCCAGATGAGTTGGGTCATTTCTACAAAAAAGTTATCCTCGGTGATGGGGAGACATGATAGAGGTATATAAAATAATGAGTGGAGTGGAACAGGTGGATGTGAAGCATCTGTTCACGCTTTCCAAAAATACTAGGACTAGGGGCATGCGATTAAACTACAGTGTAGTAAATTTAAAACAAATCGGAGAAAATGTTTCTTCGCCCAACGCGTAATTAAACTCTGGAATTCGTTGCCGGAGAACGTGGTGAAGGCGGTTAGCTTGGCAGAGTTTAAAAGGGGGTTAGACGGTTTCTTAAAGGACAAGTCCATAAAACGCTACTTGGGAAAAATCCACAATTCCAGGAATAACATGTATAGAATGTTTGTACGTTTGGGAAGCTTGCCAGGTGCCCTTGGCCTGGATTGGCCGCTGTTGTGGATAGGATGCTGGGCTTGATGGACCCTTGGTCTTTTCCCAGTGTGGCATTACTTATGTACTTATGTACTTATATCCTTCTCTCCTGGCCACTGCCATTTCTTTTGTGTTTGTGTGGTTGCTGTGGAGGTTTCTTCTTTTGTTTTTCTCTGCAGCCTCATGAATCCATCTCTCCAACCAGGTGGCTCACTGGAGACTGACTACACTTAGGGGTCAATATTTAAACTCCATGGCTGGTGTTTATTTTAAAGGACAGCTGTGGCATTTAAATTATTCATGGATATTGAGTACTGCTATGTGGATAGCTAACCAGATAAAGTTAGGATAATTTTACTGCGTAATTTCATCCAGATAGTTATCCAGATTGCTGTCTGAATATCGCCATTTTACCAATAATATCTGCTCTACCTTACTCCACCCATGTACTGCCCTAGATAGTGTCACTAAATATCCATGACCAGCTGCCATTATCTGGATAAATGCCTTTAAATATCAGGTCTTTAAAATACATCCTTAAATTGTGGACTGCAGACTTGCTTCTTGATTATCTTCTTTATTGCTTTTTATCATACTTACAACAATGAAATTTGTGATTTATACAAATTAGACAGCAGTGGTCTTCAAATATTGAAGTTAGAGGTACAGAGATCACAGTAGAAACAATTTGCTGGAATAATTAAGATAATCAAAATGTGCAAACAGTTTATAAAATGGAGTAAAGTCATTTTGTGACAACAGTTTTATGAAAAATGAAATATATAGTGCTATGCTGAATATCGGTCACGATTAGTTGAACCATACTAGAATATTATACAAAAGATAAAGGGTGAATATTGCCCAGTTTCATAGCAGATGAACATGAATAATCAACGTGCCATATATTAATTACAAAAACATTGATGTTGCGAAAGACAACTTCTTTTTCTTGCATATCTCATGTCTTCTTATGTTGGGGTGGGGGTGGGGGGGTTCATAAACTACTCTCATGAGGTACAAAATAAGTAGACCAACCCTGGAGTTTCCAAGCAGCTACAACATTGCTTCTATTGGAAGAATTTATGGGGGATTCCGGAGTCTATGAGCGCCAAAGTTCTCTATATTACTGTACTCGGATCACAATAGCCTGCATGTATTCATGTCTATTGAAATCAGTACTTCTATGCCAATCCTTGAATATCTTCCTGTAGAATCAAATCCCATGATTCATGTTCAACATGTGCTATATGGCAGTAATTTCAGTGCTAGATTATTGAAGCTTATCTTATCTTGTTGAAATCTTCAACAAGTGAAAATCAGAACTGCCCTTTAAGTACTAAACTTGAGGAAGAAATATGTTTACTGAGGACCACAGTTTTATTAGAAAGAAATAATACTTTTTGAAAGCAGTTCTATAACAGTATACCTGTATTTAGGTGCTTAGAGGGTGCCTACATAATGGAAATTAGGTGCCTACTTCCCTTTATAGAATTAGGATAACATGTAAAATATATAGTACACCTATAATTTAGGTACAACTGCTTATGCCAGCCCTGGACCTGGTGTGTTTACACCTGCAAGGCAGAGAGACCTGTGTAACATAGTATTCTATAGATTTTTGACACTTATGTCCCAGTATTTTAATTATTTATGTGCATCAGAGCAAGCAATGGGTCAATGGGTCAGTGGGGCGAGTGGATCAAAAAGAGGATAGGTCAGATGGGTCCATGGGTCTGTATATTCAAATCATGTCCCATCTTTTTAAAGTAGGGCTATCTATGCAAGCTGAATTTCAAATATTTCACAGTTATCTACTACAGTAGTCATTATAAGGGGGGGACAGTGGGAATGGTGGGCCCACAGTTAGCAAGATGGCAGAATGCTTAGAAATAGCAGTCTCCTTGTTAAAGGTCTAAGACTTTAAGTAGAGCAGTTGCTGAATTAATCATCTTTGATTATATTCAATATATTGTGGGTAGGTCAAGCATAATGGGTCACATAATTGATGGATCACTGGTCACATGGGTAAATGGGTCATGGGTCAGCTTGCATGACCCATTACTTGCATATTCAGCATGTAAATGTTAGTGCCATATTTATAGAATTATTCACTTATTATTCTCCAAAACTCATGTTCCAATGACCAAGTGAGCACTAAAAGTGATGGCCCTTACTTTAAAAACCCTATTTGTGATTTGCACATGCAAATATTGGCATATAAATGGACGCCTGTGGAAAACTCAGTTTCAGAAAGCCAGGATTTACACATTTGAATCTGAACTAAATGCATATGGCAGAACGAAAAAAATACACTTATATTTCCTATTTCAGAAGGAAATGCATGTCTATGATCAGAGAGATCAATGTCAGGAATTAGAGCTTCTCCTGGCTATGTATAGATTTTGTAAAAGTACTTGTTTTGCGCAATGCTCTACAGTGCTTTTCCCCTTAAAATCGATAGTGCTAATGATTGTGACCTCTATATTCAATTGAGAGCATTTAGACCTGTCGGATTCCAAAATGGCAGACATACACATTTAAGGGGGGAAGTTATCAATGTGGGCTACTGTTAAGACATGTTATTTTACTGCTAACCCCAGTTATTAGTAACTAGGTCTCACTGCATAAAATGGGACCTGTGCTAAAACAGCACAAGTTAGTGGTTAAGCAACAGGTCTTAATGGCAGCTCAAATTGATAACTAACCTCTTACAACTAGTTTCTGAAATACCTACTTACACATATAAGTTGCCTCCATTAATGTTTTAGATGTTGACATGTATAAAATGGTTGCTCCTGTTGCACATAGCCAGTACATACACATGTTTTCCTCCACTGGCAGATCCTTTTCCAAAATGCTACCGGAATTGCACACAGCCCAACCTGGACATTTCAATTCCAATTTCTGTGTTCTGTCTAAAATTGTGCTGGATATCTGCATTCTCTGTAAAGTTGTTTTAGTCTTAGCATTGTAGTATGTTATCAGAAACCTCCAAATAAACACATTTGAAATATATGAACTTTTGATTATTACAGCAAACTACAATGCAGCTTTTTCCAATCTTTCTTCAGCTGTGTTTGAGAAAGGAAGATCAATTTTAGCTCATTTTATTGAATAGATGGGCCAAGCAGACATTCTTTTACCAATATTATAATTACAAAAACTGTACATTACAAACAGTGTAGAAACCAACTGAAAAGAATCTGCCACACACCTGGCTAATTATCTATATGCAATTAAATTTACAGATATATTAAGAAAGTACAGCCTATTCCCTCATAGTGCACAGTTATTTTGTAGATAGGTTTTCACCACCAGGGCAGATGAAAGTAGGTCTTTAATTTTCATCGGCACATAGGACAAGTGCAAGCTCTGTTCTGTAAAGCTTTCCTCCGTCAGACAAGGCCATGATGCTTTTTTTGTAGGTAGCAATGTTGTTAATGTCTAATTCCTATTTAGAGAGAGAGAGAGAATGAATCACAATACAGTTTAGTTATTCATATGCATGTGAGCTAAGAGGTCCTTTTACAGAGCAGCGGGAAGTGAAGGATTAGGTGATCCCTAGAAATGGAAACTGATTTCCTAGGGTCCTATTTACCAAAGTGCTATAAGATTTTGAAGTTATACTACCTATAAAATCCGCACAGTAAACATTTTCACCTAAGCAAATACTATAAGTGGCACCTAGATTTAGGCATGCTATATATATATATATATAGTATGCTATCCCAGTGCTTAAAACTACATGCCTCCATTTACACCAATGAAAACATGGCGTAAATCCCTGCATGTAGATTTACACACGCTGGGCCATATTCTATAACTATGTGTGTAAATTTTGGAATGCCCATGAAATGCCCATTTCCCAGCCCATAAATATACCCCTTTTGAACTGCGGGTATGAAAATTTAGGCACAGTTCATTACAGAATCCGCTTAGCAAGTTCCAATTATTGCCAATTAGTGCTCATTATGGCCTTGTTAAGTGCTGTTATCAATGCTGATTATCTTGTGAAGCCAATTAAGCTATGCGTGTTGTTATGGAATACGCTTAGATTTTGGCATGGAACACTAGGTGCGATAAATGGAATCTGGGGGTAAGTGCAAAACTCTTGAATTAAGAGGGTGATGATATAAACCAATTTCCCATTTAAAATGCAGACTTATGCATGTAAATGGGTTCATATAACATTTGGTCACACTTAAAAATACATGTGGTGCAGGCCACATGTATAGCATAGTAGCCAGTAGTCATGCTCAAGGGATCAGTATGGGTGGAGCGTGGATATCATGATGCATGCAAGTATTTCACATGCTAACACCAAGCAGGTGTAAATGTCCGTTCCGTTGAGCTAGGCATGGTTTCTGCAGAATTTCTGCTAGTATTTTGTACACAAACAGGTGTCTATGAGGGGCATAATTGAATGCGAACGCCCATCTCCATGGGTGTCTATCTTTTTTTCTGATAATATGTTTTGTGCCGGGCAAATGCATTGGATTTGTGCGGATCTGAGCTGGGCGGTTTCGTTTTTCAGCGATAATGGAAACCGAAGGCGCCCAGCTAAAAAACGAACAAATCCAAGGCATTGGGCCGTGGGAGGGGCCAGGATTCGTAGTTCACTGGCCCCCCTCACATGCCAGGACACCAACCGGGCACCCTAGGGGGCACTTGTAACAATAAAAAAAAAAATTAAAATACCTCCCAAGTCCAAAGCTCCCTTCCCTTGGCCCCCAAATCTCCCTCAAAACCCATTGCCCACAAATCTACACCATTACCATAGCACTTATGGCTGAAGGGGGGCACCTAGATGTGGGTACAGTGGGTTTTGGGGGCAGTCTGCAGCGCTCCCATTTACCACCACAACTGTAACAGGTAGGGGGGGATGGGCCTGGGTCCACCTGGATGACGTCCACTGCACCCACTAACAACTGCTCCAGGGACCTGCATACTGCTGTGATGGAGCTGGGTATGGCATTTGAGGCTGGCATACAGGCTGGCAAAAAAAAGTTTTTAAAGTTCTTTTTTTTTGTGGGGGGGGGGGGGTAGTGACCACTGGGGGAGTCAGGGAAGGTCATCCCCGATTCCCTCCAGTGGTCATCTGGGCAGTTGGGGCACTTTTTGGGGACTTGTTCGTGAAAAAAAAGGGTCCAAAAAAGTGACCCAAATTCGTGCTAAAAATGCCTTTTTTCGATTATCAACCGATACACGCCCCAGTCCCGCCTTCACCATGCCTCCGACATGCCCCCGTCAACTTTGGCCGTTTCCATGACAGATTGCAGTTGAAGACGCCCAAAATCGGCTTTCCATTATACCGATTTGGGCGCCTATGGGAGAAAGACACCCATCTCCCGATTTGGGTCGAAATATGGGCGTCTTTCTCTTTCAAAAATAAGGCTGTATGTGTCTTTATAAAATTGGCTAAAACTAGGCACCCTTCTGCCCAATTAATCTAGGCACCTTGTTATAAAATTACATGTTAAATGTTGGGGGTCTTCCCAGCAGTTAATGTAGAGGAAATGTCATTACTATACATGTCATTATAATACAGAAAAATATATTAAAAAATGTACCCCCAAAAAACTGGTGCTCAGAAATACGCTACACTGTTTCTGAGCACCAATTTCACCTTTTTGGGGTATTTTTTTGCTATTTTTCTGTGTTGTTTTAATATTTCATTAGTGTTGATAAAATTGAAACCTCTACTTTTATAGTGTTTGATTAGTTTTTGGAGTCTTTTGTTGAGATTTTGTGATTCCCATTTTTTGTATTTTTTGACTAATTGAATTATTGCAGAAAATACAATACAGTTAGGTTTACCTACTTAGATGGTATTGACTGCTCTGCATTATCTGCTACATTAATACTTAGGGGTGAATTCTATATATGGCGCCGAAAAAAGCTCTATTTTATAAGCTGCGCTTAAGGCTAGGAGCGATTTACAGAATAGCGCTTATGCCTAGGGATCGTGCTTATGTTTAGGCATGGCCATTTACACCAACCGAAATATGGGGCAAATGTACGCACCCACGTTAGGCAAGTAGCCCCCCTCATTCCCATTTCCACACCCCCCCTTTTTGAACTTGTGTGTAAAATTTAGGCACAGATCCCATGCCTAAATTTATACACATATATTTTAATTAAATCTAATTAGTGTAAATAATTGGTTGTTAAAATCCAATTATCTGCTAATTATCTTGTTATTCAGTTAAATTGCACATGCAAATTGAGCACGCAGTGAAATTTGCATGCACAATTTTTAGTGACTTTTATAGAATTAGGGGGTTAAATGTCAATTCTATATGTGACGGCATAGATGTACCCCCTGTGCATATAAATATATCGAGTACTAGCACTTACACATGCAAGTGTACACTTACCTGTAAAAGTGCCAGCAGGGCGCCTAAGCGTTGTTATGTGTATCTACATAAGTACATAAGTAATGCCATACTGGGAAAAGACCAAAGGTCCATCGAGCCCAGCATCCTGTCCCTGACAGCGGCCAATCCAGGTCAAGGGCACCTGGCAAGCTACCCAAACGTACAAACATTTTATACAAGTTATTCCTGAAATTGTGGATTTTTCTCAAGTCCATTTAGTAGCGGTCTATGAACTTGTCCTTTAGGAAACCGTCCAACCCCTTTTTAAACTCTGCCAAGCTAACCGCCTTCACTACGTTCTCCGGCAACGAATTCCAGAGTTTAATTATGCGTTGCTTGAAGAAAACTTTTCTCCTATTTGTTTTAAATTTACTACACTGTAGTTTCATCGCAGGCCCCCTAGTCCTAGTATTTTTGGAAAGCGTGAACAGACGCTTCACATCCACCTGTTCCACTCCACTCATTTTATATCCCTCTATCATTTCTACCCTCAGCTGTCTCTTCTCCAAGCTGAAAAGCCCTAGCCTCCTTAGTCTTTCTTCATAAGGAAGTTGTTCCAACCCCGCTATCATTTTTGTCGCCCTTCGCTGCACCTTTTCTAGTTCTACTATATCTTTCTTGAGATGCGGCGACCAGAATTGAACACAATACTCAAGGTGTGGTCGCACCATGAAGCGATACAATGGCATTATAACATCCTCACATCTGTTTTCCATACCTTTCCTAATAATACCCTACAGTGTGCTGTACCCACCACCACACTACTCTAGAGACCTGCATGCTGCTCTAATTGACCTGGCTAAAACATCTGAGGCTGTCATAAAGGCTGGTGAGTACTATTTTTATTCACATTTTTGGGTGGGGGTGGGGTGGGAGGGAGACAGTGACCAGTGGGGGAGTGAGAGGGGATCATCGCTGATTCCCTCCAGTGGTCATCCGGTCATTTAGGGCATTTTGTGTCTTATTTGTTCTGACAACAGGTCTAGACCAAAATGTTGAAGTTTTCGCCCTAGCCATTTTTGTTTTGTTCCATTATGGCTGTAAGACATCCAAGCGTTAGGCACTAACGCTTGGATGTCTAACACCCGCCCTAATCCTGTCTTTGAAACTCCTCCAACATACCCCCTTGTGATTTGGATGCACTGTAGACAAAATGCATAGATAGACATCTGCAAAGCAGGTTTTGAAAATACCAATTATTAGAAGAAATGCATCCAAATGGTGCTTTATGACACTTTTTGGACGTTTTTCTCTTTTGAAAATGAGCTCCATAGGTACCTCTGTATCTTTACAAAATAGTGCCTCATTCATGTGATTCTCTTTACAAACAAAATTAAATGTAATATAATATCTGGAATAGTTCAAAGCAAACCAAATCATATATAATATCACCAAAAGTTGTCCTTTCCTTTCTCAGCACACTACCAAAACCTTTATCCACACTCTTATCACCACTCGCTTAGACTATTGCAACTTACTTCTCACAGGTCTCCCGCTAACCCATCTCTCTCCTTTTCAATCTGTTCAAAATTCTGCTCATGACTTATATTCTGCCAGTGTCGCTATGCTCATATTAGTCCTCTCCTCAAGTCACTTCATTAGCTCCCTATCCATTTCCGCATACAGTTCAAACTCCTCTTATTGACTTACAAGTGCATTCACTCTGCAGCTTCTCAGTACCTTTCCACTCTTATCTCTCCCTACACTCCTCCCCGAGAACTCCATTCATTGGGTAAATCTCTATTATCTGTACCCTTCTCCCCCACTACCAACTCCAGACTCCGTTCCTTTGATCTTGCTGCACCATACGCCTGGAATAGACTTCCTAAACCAGTTTGTCAAGCTCCATCTCTGGCCATCTTCAAGTCTAGGCTAAAAGCCCACCTTTTTGATGCTGCTTTTAACTCCTAACCATTACTCACTTGTTCAGTAGCCTTATTTTATCACCCCCACCTTAGTAATTCCCTTATCTCTTTTCTGTCCTGTTTGTCTGTCCTAATTAGATTGTAAGCTCTGTTGAGCAGGGACTGTCTCTTTATGTTCAGTGTACAGTGCTGCGTACATCTAGTAGTGCTATAGAAATGATAAGTAGTAGTAGTAGTAAAGGATCTTTCCTACTGTTAGAACTATTCAAAGTCCTTTTGCCAGTAACTCACCTTTATTATTTATTTTTACCTGGTTTGACTTTAAGGACCCAATATTCAAAATGTATTACCAAAATCCATAAAAACAACACATGACATAAATAATTTCCGAAAATTACTGAAAAGCAATCTATTCAATAAGGCATACCACAAAGATCCATCCTAACTACCAGTAACAAAATTTACACCAGAATTACACAAATTGTAACTCTTTATTCCTGATTGCTCAAGCTAATCTATCACGATTGAAGTTTAATCGAATGCCTTTTATTACTTATTATGAAAATGAATTTTCTTTATCTGACTACCTAATCCACTCTGTTACCTCCATTTTACTATGTATTTCTATTTTCTGGAATTGGTGATCACCATTTCTGAACAACGTAAGCCACATTGAGCCTGCAAATAGGTGGGAAAATGTGGGATACAAATGCTGCAAATAAATAAATAAATAAATAAATAAATAAATAAATAAATAAATAAATAAATAAATAAATAAATAAAATGATTTAAGTGGGCAGAAGAAGCTCCTGCCTGCTTAATCATGCTCAGCAGGCCAGTCACTGATATTCAGCAGGCAGGAGTTAAATGCATAATCTCCAGCAGGAAACTCTTAGCCAATGCCAACACCCGGACCTGGCTTGGCACCGAATCTAATTCTGTCTGTGGCGGTCAGTGCATGAAAAAATGCTGACTGCCGTCAACTGTATATCGACTGGACAAATGTCATTTAAATTCCAATTGCTTTTCTACCACCTAAAAATTTCAAGAATTACCTTTTTGTTCTTTTCACAGAGATCTTTCAGCAATGCCTCTAATTCATTTTCATCGATGTATCCGCTGCCATCCTGAATAATAAATAATGACAAGCAAAGTGTTGGAGTCAAAGCAATTCCAGTTTAAATTTCTGATTTTAATGACTGGCACCAAGATGATCTTTTAACATGCTGATTTTATCTTATTATCTCAGATTTGGCATTAGTCGGCTGTCAGTGATATTTTGCTGCCTACCCTAACTTAATATGTTAAAAATGAGTTTACTGCTGCCTTGATTGTCTGAGTGACAATGCCATCTGCTACAAAGCAAACAATTAAGTTCTATTCTTGGTATAGATTACCATCTCTTGAACTTACTGAATTTAGAGGAAATGGAAAATATAGCTTCATCAGGGCTGGCGATGGGGGTGTGTGGTGGCAAATAGCGTACCTGCCTTGAGCCCTACAGCTCCAGGGGGCCCCTGTTGTATGGCATCTCTTCCCTGTCTACTTCATCTTCCTGGTCTATCTTTAACACATTTCTTGTTACACGGGGCTGGAGACATGGCAGCGGGTCTCCTGAGCTGCCTGCAGCTCCTTGGAACCTTCCTTCCGCCGCATTCTACTCAGGTGGAAACTGGAAGTTGCATCAGAAGGGGGTGGAAAGTGTCAGAAGGAAAGCTCCAGGGCTGCTGCAGGCAGCATAGGAGACTCACTGCCATTGTCTGCACCCAGTGTGATGAGAAATGTGTTAAAGGTATACCAGGAAGGTGAGAGAAACGGGGAAGAGATGCTGGAATATGGGGGCCCCTGGAGATGTTTTAAGGTTGCTTGGTGGGAAGGATTATGAGAAAGTAGGGGATATGCCAGACTGGGGATGGAGGGAGGGGTCTGGAGGAAGAAATAATGGGAACAGAGGGGAGGGAGAATGAGATGGTGGACAATGGGATGGAGGAAAGGAAGGGAGAGGGATAGATGCTGGATCTGGGGTGGAGGTGGTGAAAGGGAGTGATGGAGGGAGAAAGAGATGCTGGATGAGAGGGCAGTCAGGAAGAAAGAGAGGTGTTAGCCCTGGGCAAGGAAGGAAGGGAGGGAGGGAGGGAAGAGGAGAGGAGGAGAAATATTAGACCTAGGGGCAAAACAGAGGGAGGGAAAGGAGAGGGAGGGATGTTGGACCTGGGGGGTGATGAGGAAGAAGGGGAGAGAAATGTTGGAATAGAGATGGCAGAAAGAGAGAGGTGCTGGACCTGGGCATGGAAGGATGAGAAGGAGAAATGTTAGATCTGGGGGTAGAAGAGAGGGAGGAAGGGAAAATGCTGAACAATGGGAGGGAGCAATCTGGATCATGGGGGCAGGAGGGAAGAATAGCAGGAAACATGGAGGGAATGATGTGAGACCATGGGGGGGGGGGGGGGGGCTGGGCAAGGAGAGATGATGGACCAAGAGGGAGGGACGGGTGGAAGAGAGATGGGACAGGAAGATGCAAAGGAGTGGAGGGAAAGGGGCAGGGATATGTTTAACCATGAGAGTGGGGTGGGGAGAGGGAGAGAAGATGCTGGACTATAAGAGTGGAGGGAGAGAGAAGGAGGGAAGATACTAGAAAATGGTGGAACCATGAGGAAGAGGCCAGGAGAGGGGGAGTGGCAAGGCGGTGAAAGGAAGATAGTGAGTACAAAGATAGAAATGTAGTAATGGTGAGTAAATGAAAGAGAAGGGAATAGGAAGAAGTGAGATGGGAAATGAAAGAGTTAGAGCATGAGAGAAGGAGATGGAAGTTGCTAGGTAACTGAAATTTGATAGGACAGAGAAGCAGAAAAGAGATGAAAGAGAAAGATCAACATGTCAGAGACAGGTGTAATGAGAGAATTAAACAAGACAGGAGAGAGAAAAAAAGACAAATGGAAAACAGACACTGGGAAAAGAATTAGTAGAAAGAGCAGAAAAGAGGAACTGGGACAAACAAGATGGCACAATAAAATGTCCTGACAACAAAGGTAGAAAAAGTGTTTTATTTTTCATTTATTAACTAGAACATGCTAGCTTTGGGCTATGTGCATCACAAACGTCTTTGTATTATGTTTAGTGGCATAACCAGATGGCTGATTGGGAGGAGGGAAGGGGAAGGGCACCACATTTTCTCACTCCCTCCCTGCCTGAATACAAAATGTAAATACCTGAGCTGGCATGGATTCCCAAGCCCCAACAGCTGAAGACTTCTTACTGCGGTCCAGCAGCCAGAACTTTCCTAGCTCTGCAACCGGTAGACGTATCCCTGAGTTGCTGCCATCACAGCTGCTGCTGCTTCCCCCATATGAAACCTGAGCATGCATGAAAGCAGAGGTGGCAGAAGCATGGGGACACTGCTGCCAGTTGCATAGTTTGAAGAGTTCTGACCATTAGGCCAGAGGTGGAAGGTCATCAACTGGAGGGGCTTGGGGATCCCTGCCAGCCACAGCAAGAGAAATGGCTAGTTTGGAGGGCCTGAGCCCAAGAGGGGGGCAAATTTCCTCTGTGGCTGCACTACTAATTGTGTTCAGTACAAAAGGAAATGCATTTCTGTTTTTATTTCTCTTCTGTTATAGTATAGTACTTGCCTAGTTTAACTTCTTAGGATTCCCAGTTCAATTTTGGTCTTCATATTTATATTTCTAATGTGTGATCCCTTGTTCTGTATTTGGTGAAGGTCTATCTGTGTTTTGTGTGTGAAGAAGTCACAAAGTTGTTTTATGTTTGGTAGTAATGATGGGCGGGGAAATTGGGGAAAGGGGCAGGGAAAGGAGGGGATCATGGGCCCCCTCCTTAATTTCTGCCTTTATAGTAATACTTGTTAGCTCTCAGGGGTTATAGTCTGTGTTCCAAAGAGAAGACTGCTGCCACAATGCATGGGATATGGGCTCAGATAAAAGGGAAGCCCCATTTGGAGGCTATGAATGAAGCTTTATAGTAAGGCTTCTACATTTACAAGTGGTTAGTGTAGTGTAGGTGTAAGACCACCTGTTCCCTCGATATGATCCCTTCTTCCTGGTTGAACATGAACTCCCTCGGTTTGTTCCCTAAGTCTTCTCTATGGTCTCCAACAGGTTGTCCACTGGTACTGTCCCAGCAGCTTGGAAGTCTGCTCTGTTTAAGACAGTCTTTAAGAAGCCCTCTTTGAATCCCTGACAAGTTTCTAATTATAGGCCTATCTCTAACCTTCCCTTTCTTTCTAAACTAACTGAACAGGTTGTCCTCACTCAACTCAAACATCACTTAGACTCATCATGTTCCCTTCACCGTTTGCAGGCAGGGTTTCACCAGGGTCACTCAATGGCGATGGTCCTGGCTGCCCTTTTGAATAATCTCCAGTCAGCCCTTGATCATCACTGTTCCCTTGATATAAGCACGGCTTTTGACTTAGTTACTCCCTTCTTCTGCAATGGCTAGCCTCCCTGGTCATCTCTGGCATAGTTCTAATGTGGTTTTCTTCTTTCCTCAAAGATCAGTCATTTGCTGTCCAACTCCCCTATTTGTGGAGTGGAGGAGTGGCCTAGTGGTTAGAGTGGTGGACCTTGGTCCTGAAGAACTGAGTTCAATTCCCAGCACAGGCAGCTCCTTGTGACTCTGGGCAAGTCACTTAACCCTCCATTGCCTGCTGCATTGAGCCTGCCATGAGTGGGGAAAGCACAGGGTACAAATGTAACAAAAATAAAGTAAAAAAAAATTTTCTCCTCTTCTTCTGTCCCCCTCTGGTGTGGTGTCCCACAAGGTTCTTCCCTTTTCCCTGTTCTCCTCAGTATTTTTCTCAGCCCCTTGGTGACACTTAATCATTCCACCTCGGTCAAATTGTATATCTATGTGGACGATATTTCATTGGTCTTCCCCAGAACTCCTCTTTCATCGACCTTTCCAGTCTTCAGTCATGTCTCATAAAATCGATGCCTGGTTGTCCTCAAATCATCTGGTTTTGACCCCTTCAAAAACTATTGCTCTGGGTCTCTGGTCTGTTACCCCCTCCCTGCATAATTCCCCCATCCAGTTGGTTCAGTCCTTGAAGTACATTGGGGTGAACCTCAATACTCAAGATATCTTTCAGTCCACATCTCTTCTGTTGTAAAGGCTTCTTTATTTTCTCTCTGTTTCATTCGTTCTCTTCATCTGTACATAGATGACTCCTCCTATGCCACCCCCCTCTGTTCTTTGGTCCTCTCTCGTCTATATTATTTTAATGTTGTTTACTCCGGTCTCCCTCAGGTTTTCATCAAATAGCTTCAGATGGTTCAGAACACTGCCATATGATTACCTGCCTACGCCCACAAGTTCAATCATGTCTCTCCCTTGCTGGCTCATCATCACTGCTCCCTGTTTCCTATCATGTTCTGCTTAAGATTCTCACCCTCACTCATATGGCATTGTACAAGGGTACCCCCTCCTATTTATCTTCCTTGCTGCCCCCCTACACCTCATCTTGCACTTTGCATTCCACCCTCTCCTACCATATCCCCCGCCCATTCTTTTCACCTTGAGTCTATCTGGCACTCGGCCTTTTTATGCCTAACCCCCTCCCTTTGGAATGCTCTTCCCATCCTCCGTGTAGAGCACTCCTACCCCTCGTTTCTGTAAGATGCTAAAAGTCCATTTTTTAGCCTTGGCTTTCCCTACCTTTGCTGCTACACCTTAAACCTAGCCTGCGGTCCTGGATTACTCGCATCTCTGCTTATTTGCTCAGTTTTGATGGAATTCCTTTTCCTTTTTCCTTCCTCTTGTTTATTGTAAGCCGTCTTGATATTCTATGAAGGGCAGTATATCAAGCCTATAATAAACTAAACTCATGATTCAAAGGGAGGAAAAAAGCTTCTGTAATATGAATGATTACAATTTATCTGTAAAAACTTACCTGATCATACAGCTCAAAAACTTTATTGAATTCTTTCCCACTCATTTTTACTCCCTAAAGAATGGAAAAAAGTTCTATTAGAACAATATGAAATAACGGTTTAAAAATGCATTTGTTCAGGCATATATGGGAGATAAAATGATATACCTGAAATTTAAGAAGAAAATTTTCCTGTACAGGGAGTAACCTATGGGGGATAAACATAAAACATTTACAAGGCCAATAAGCCAAACAAGTAACAATATAACTCTTAGACAAAGTAACAGACAGCACATATTAATTCATTATAAAGCAACTCCCAGTTTCATGCAAGGGTGCTAGAAATGAGGCAGTAAGCAATGTTAGCCAAGCTAGCAGTTTTCCTGTCTGACATTTCTGTTGCTTACAAACTTACAATTAATATTTAAAATGCTTATTTTTTTTCTGAAGAATAATTTACGGTCTGCTATACATGTGTTAGCCCAAAGCACAGACCCTCCATCTGTAATATTTACATGAATTTGGCACAGCATATTAGTAAGTACGCTGAAATTCAAAGCTAGTTATATGTTGTGGTGGTAATTCTATAAGGATTCACTTTATTTGCAATGGCAGGAACACACATAAATGATGGAATTCTAGTCATTTACATGTGCAAGTGGCCTTCTATAGAACACTGACCAGCAGAAAAGTGTGCACCATGTGTGAATAATGTATACTTTGCCAGTGGGCATGTCCATGGGTGATGTTAGAGCAGACATAAGCACAGCACACAAATACATAAACATACAATGGAGAGGGTCAAAGTACACAGCACAGATGGTCCAATAAGAAGCACAAAGGATTCTCAAGAATGGAACCAGTACACTTTATTATGACTCAACACGGGCCATGTTTCAGAATGAACCAAACCCTGCCTCAGGGGTCAATCAAACAATGCTATATACTAAAGTTGTTGCTCACAATATAGTGGTTCATCACAATGAAAATCCATCCTGAATATAGAATGAATTCCGAATACAGAATGAATTCCTAATGCTACCCTTATGACAACTTTTATACATGGCTTATAATATCAAGCATACCTGGCCATTTCGGTCAATCCCAATTTCCCATCATTGTTTGAATCAAACATTCTGAGCTGAAAAAAAAAAAGACAGCTCGTTGTATACATTGCACATGCATGGTAAAGAGCACAACAACAACAACAAAAATTATAGACAACAGTATTGTATTTGAGAAGACATGTTGATCCAGACCAAAAAAAACTTTATTCTTTGACATCTGAAGAAAGGAAAAGGATTCATGTGGTTTTAGTTAACGCACAGCTTATGTTTTTGCTATAGATGGTATCACAGACTACAAAGAATCCTCTAAACAGTGTTTCCTAAGTCTGGTCCTGGAGCACCTCTTGCCAGTCAGGTTTTCAGGATATCCACAATGAATATGCATGAACTTGATTTGCATACACTGCCTCCATCATATGCAAATTTCTTACATGCATACTCATTGTGCATATCCTAAAAACCTGGGCAGTTAAGCGGAACGAAGATCCAAGATGGCCGCTAAGCACTTGTGACTAGCTGCACGCTCAGATTCCTTCTACCAACATGCCTAAACGGAGAGGGAAATGTACTGCCCGAACTACCCCATTACCTCCCTCGATTCCTGGACCGATGGATCGGTTCTTGAGCCTGCAGGGGACTGCGGTACAGGTCGGGAGTGGACCCTTGACGGGCGCTGCTATTTTGGAGGAGTCGACGGCGTCCCTCGGGCTGGATACAACTTTGAGCCCCGACCATAGAGCTCCGCCCCCGCAACCGCCGATCACAAGCTCACCGCTCCAAGGAGAGCAGGGGCTGACGCAAGAACGCGCTACGACCCCGTTTGCTCTGGGGAATCGATTTCATCTTGATGAGAGCGGACGAGCTGGATCGACTGAAGTAACGGGGGAAAGAGACGATGGAAGAGAGCTAGAGGAGGAACAGGAGGACATATTTCCAGCAGAATTAACCAACAAACCAACAGAGGTAACTTTGGATTCCCTTTGGGAGTTACTGTCCCAGCTGGGGAAAGTATTTATTTCCCAAACAACTAAAGGGGCTCAGAAATTAAAATCTTTAGAGCAAAAAGTGGAAGAAATTGATAATTCTCAGCAAGCTTTGGTAACTCGCATGGATAAAGTAGAACAAGAATCAAAAAAGATAGAAAATCTTCAAATGGCTATGGTTAAAGATATTTCTAATTTAAGATTGAAAGTTGAAACATATGAGAATCATATGAGAAACCTCAACTTGCGATTTGTAAATTTCCCAAGAGTTCAAATGATTCAACCATATGATATGCTGAAAAGATATTTGCGGGAAAAACTTGGGAATTCCGCAGGACAATATTCCACCTTTTACTAAAGTTTATTATCTACCCAATAAACAAGTTATTCAGCAAAATCAACAGGAACAGAGACTTGAAAATTTGTCACAATTTCTAGAGACATCAGACACTGAATCAGCCACAGCGGCCACTTTGGTGGCAACTGTGGCTTTACCACATGATAAACAGTGGTTGTTCTCAATGTTTTTTAAGCATAGGGAAACCCTGTTTTTGGGTTTAAAAATTTCCTTGTTTCCTGATCTCTCTAGAGAAACTCAACGTAAGCGAAAACAGTTCCTTATTATGAGACCAGCAATTCAACAGTTGGGAGGTGTTTTCTTTCTGAGATATCCATGCAAATGTATTGTTAGGATTGACTCTGTTAAGTATGTCTTTTTAGATCCTTCTCAGCTCTCGGCCTTTATTGCGTCTAAAAGAACATCTAGTAGCTTTAAAGAAAGTTAGCATTCTCTTCATAAGTACTTGATTTCCTATTTTGTATTTCCTGAATCTCCTCATAAACTAGGATCTTGGATCTTCTTTATTGTTAGGACTTGAGTATTGTATCAGAAAATATTTACCTAGTGAATAATGATTTTTTTCCCTTTTTCCTGTGATATAATACTATCCTTCAAGTTGTATCTTGAATAATTGTTTGTAAAATTCATAAATAAATAAATAAATAAATAAAAAAACCTGACTGGCAAGGGTACTCTAAGACTGGACTTGGGGAAACCCTGCTCCACAAGAAGGATCAGCAACCCTTGGCATGGAACACTTTCCTAGCTAGGATAACCAGTGTAAATTAATCATAAACGGCATAACACTCTTGAACTTCCCTTTACAAAAATCAATCTAGCAGCTGTATTCTGCAACAGCTGCAGCTGCTTTTGTAATTTAAAAACTATATAGTTTGCTATAATGCATTACGATAATCTAGTTGCAATAAAAGAATCGCCTGTGCTCAGGTTCTAAAATTTTGTGACTGTACTGATGATCAAATAGCATGAAATATGCTCAGTCGAAATAAAAATGTCTTACTCAATGCAGTAATTTGTTCGTTAAAACTCAATTGTCTGTTTTGCTTATGTGACCGAGGTATGACATTCTGCCAATGTTACTTGCTCTAGAGTCTGGCTTCTTGGAGTTTCTAGTTCTGTTTTTCACAGCACATTATGATTTGCATTTTGTAGTTACTTTGTGTATTGTGAGACTGTATCTATGGTCTATGTGTATGTGACCAAAGTGAGGTATTATGCTGATCTGTAGTTTCTATGGAGAGAATCCTGTTTCCTCTCTTTTCATAAGTACATAAGTATTGCCATACTGGGACAGACTGAAGGTCCACCAAACCCAGCATCCTGTTTCAAACTGTGGCCAATCCAGGTCACAAGTACCTGGCATGATCCCAAAACAGTACAATATTTTATGATGCTTATTATAGAAATAAGCAGTGGATTTTCCCCAAGTCCATTTTAATAATGGTCTATGGACTTTTCCTTTAGGAAGCCATCCAAACCTTTTTTAAACACTGCTAAGCTAACCGCTTTTACTACATTCTTGGCAACAATTCCAGAGATTAATTACATGTTGAGTGAAGAAATATTTTCTCTGATTCGTTTTAAATTTACCACTTTGTAGCTTCATTGCATACCCCCTAGTCCTAGTATTTTTGGAAAGAGTAAAAAAGCGATTCACGTCTACCCATTCCACTCCACTTATTATTTTATCGCCCCTCAGCCGTCTTTTCTCCAAGCTGAAGAGCCCTAGCCGCTTTAGCCTTTCCTCATAGGGAAGTCATCCCATCCCCTTTTTCATTTTCGTCACCCTTCTCTGTACCTTTTCTAATTCCACTATATCTTTTCAGAGATGCAGTGACCAGAATTGAACACAATATTCGAGGAGTGGTTGCACCATGGAGCAATACAAAGGCATTATAGCATCCTCATTTTGTTTTCCATTTCTTTCCTAACAATACCTAACATTCTATTTGCTTTCTTAGTTGCCGCCGCACACTGAGCAGTGGGTTTCAATGTATCATCAATGATGATGCCTAGATCTCTTTCCCAGTCGGTGACTCCTAATGTGGAACCTTGCATTACATAACTAGAATTCAGGTCCTCTTTCCCAATAAGAGACGTGCTCATGTTCCAGGGACTGGTATATTATTTGTGATGCTGCTTTTTTATATGCCCAGTGGCAGACAATAGCAGGAGTGGCTACTCTGGAGTGTGTGGTAACTATGGGGGCGGAGCCATGGATAATCACCCCACCCCCTTTGAATGGCCCTATAAGAGAACCCGCACCCTTTTTCCTAGAAAAAAAAGCACTGGCCAGAAGAATGATAAATTGTTAATATAAATTGTTAAAAGTCCTGGTAGAACAGAAGCAACCATGTGGCTGTCTGGTAGGTTGTGATGGTATAATCAACTAGCACCTGGCTCTGTCTGGCAGACTGCATTGATTATAATAACTAGAAATCCTAATGGTATACACAGATGTTTCCCTACAGTCAGATTTGTCTTGCAGGCTACTCAGAGAACCTAAGAAGCTCACTGGTTACAGCATCTATTTGAATCAGGTTATGATGCTCAGATCAAACTATTATACTTGGCCTTTTTGAGAAGCTGCAAGTACTTGATAATCTGTTGACTTTACCTCCATCTGTCTTTTATGTTTAAAATCATTTTTATTGAGATATGTAACTGCAAACACAGCAATCATAACTAACAAACAAATATCTAATGTAAAAGACCAACTCCCCTCTCCCCTCCCAACTACCCCACTTCTGTCTTTTAAAGAACCCCCCCCCAAAAAAAAAAAAAAAAAAATCCTCTCTCTTCACTTGCAGGGGTTCTGACTCTTTAGTCCCACCCTGAGCACCCACCCCTAGATTAACTTCCTCTATCACCCACCAACACCTAGGTTAACTCCCTTTCTATAGGAATATCAAGAGGCAAGTATCTTCAATATACCCTAATTGGTCAATCCTACTCATTCATATCCCTTAATCCAGTTCACTTTTTCATACTTGTGAATCACATCAGCATGACCTTCAGTCAATGCAATGCATGTTGTGCTTCAATCCTAAGGCAAACTTCTGGTACCTTAGAGCTTGCCCCACCTGTCTTCAATTATCAGCTATGAAAGATGAGATCAACAACCTCAAGAAGGAATTGGCTACAATTAAGGAAGCATCCAGGATTACCCAATTCCCAGCCCATTTACCACCAGCATTGCCACAGAGAATAAAGCAACAGAGGAATCATAGGCGGTCGGTGGCCCAACTGTTTGGGGAGGCTAATGGGGGCGGGGGTTAGGGGTGGGGCCAGGGGCGGAGCTTACTTCATAATTGTCTGACAACACAGAAAAAAAATAAGTAAAAATAAAATAGTCATAGTTAATACCTTTTATTAAATTTAGATATTAGATGTCAAAGAATAAAGTGGTTGCTCAAAGCATATACTAACCACAATTGCTCAACTGCAAAACACTATGCACAACTTTGTGCAAACACACACTCAGAACCTTACTGTACCATAAATATTACACTGGGCAGACCCTAATACACCAATATACCACCCATAGGGAAAATGCAGACCGTCAACAATACGATACAAGGGATCATATCACAATTCTCATTTAGAGCCACAAAACACCCTTTTAGGGTAGATAGTGTTCACAATGAGCTCCTTTTATTAACGACCATATGTAGATCCTTCAAGAGGTAGTGTGTCATGATTTACGCTGTACACCCTTTCTGATGTTTTGGTGCCACCTCAGTAAGCCCAACACACAATCTCTCCACTGCAAAACACTATACACACACTTGTGCAAAAACACACTCATAGTCTTACCAAACCATAACAGCACTAATTCCAAGGACAGGACGAGCTACAACCTTTATGTGTGGAAAGGCAGGACTATAATTACATGGGCTCTAAAACACCAGTACACAACCTAGTGAAACAAAAACAAAACAAAAAGGGCTGCAAATACTACATGCTAGCAGAATACTGCATCTTGATCACACATGAAAAACACATGACAACAGATATGAAGGCAAAATACTGAACTGGAAAGTTACCTCAAGAAGTCAGACTCAGCATGCAGCAATACTAGAAAAATTGAAACTTACATGCAAAATATCACAGATGTACATTTCCAAAAGCTGACATATTCCAATTAATAAATTCTGAATAAAAAATGTTTTCCACCTTTGCTGTCTGAGCATTTAGTTTTTCTATTAGCTTTGGTCCCAGTGTCTTCTTTCCATCTGATATTTTTTTCTCTCACCATGTCCACCATCCTTCTGTGTCCTTATGCGTCCTATCTACCATCTGTAGCCCTGACCCTATCCTTTCTCCAGTTTCAACATCTGCCCTCAAAGTGTTCCAATCCAGCCCTTAAATTCAGCAATTTCCCCTCCATCCATATAAAGCATTTCTCCTCACTCCCCTCCCCTCCATCCATGTGCATCTACTTCCTCTGTCTTCTCTCCCCTTCATCCATGTCTAGCATTTCTCCTCTCTTCCTTCCACTCCATCCGTGTGCATCTCCTTTCTTTATCTATCTTTCCTTCCCTCCATCCTTGTCCAAGATTTCTCCTCTCTTCCCTGCCCTCCATCCATGTCCAGCATTTCTCCTCTCTTCCCTCCCCTCCATCCATGTGCATCTCCTTCCTGACTTCCCCCTCCATCCATCCATCCATGTCCAACAAATTTCCTCTCACCCCTGCCTCCTCCATCCACATCCATGTTGTCCAGCAATTCTCCTCTCTCCCCTGCCCTCCCCTTCATCCATGTCCAGGACCTCTCCATTCTCCCCTGCCATCTCCTCCATCCACCTATATCCTGCAAATTTCCTCTCTCCCCTGACCCCATTCATCTATCCATGTCCAGCAATTCTCCTCTTTCCCTTGCCCTCCGCTCCATCCATCCATCCATGTCCAGGAACTCTCCATTCTCTCCTGCCCTCTCCTCCATCCATCTCCAGAAAATTTGCTCTCTCCCCTGTCACCTCCATCTATGCTCAGCAATTCTCCTTTCTTCCCTGCCATCCCCTCCATCCATGTCCAACAATTCTCCTCTCCCCTGCCCTCCTGTCCAGCGATTTCTTCTCTCCCCATGCCCTCCCCTCCAACAATCCAAGTCCAGTAATTCTCCTCTACCCTGCCCTCCCCTCCTCTACAGCAGTCTGTTCTCTCCCCTTGAACTCGCCTTCTCTCCACATCCAGCGATTCTCCTTGCCTCCCTCAGCTCCCCAACAGCTCTCCTCTCTGTTCCTTTCTGATCCCCCCCCCACGCAACCCTTTTCCTCTCCGTGGCAGCGGTTTTGCGAGGCAGCTCTGGCTCTCCCTCCTTCCTTCCTTGGTTCCCGCTCTGACTGGCTCCCCGAATCGATCGGCAGCCCCCCCCCTGCACGTTTTAACCTTTACTTTCCGACGTGGCAGCGACGTCAATCAAAGAAGAAGAAGGGCACAACAGGCTCCCTCCCTTCCAGCTTCTCTCTTCACACAGTGTCCCGCCTTCAGCAACAGTGATGATGCATTTCCTGTTTCCGCGAAGGCGGGGCACTGTGTGAAGAGAGAAGCTGGAAGCGAGGGAGCCTGTTGTGCCCTTCTTCTTCTTTGATTGACGTCGCTGCCACATCGGAAAGTAAAGGTTAAAACGCGCGGCGGGGGGGGGGGGGGCTGCCAATCGATTCGGGGAGCCACAGAGCGGGAACCAAGGAAGGAAGGAGGGAGAGCCAGAGCTGCCTCGCAAAACCGCTGTGCTTGTGAGGGCAGTGGGGAAATTGGAAGTCCACGATTGGGCTGGGGAGGCTTAGCCTCCCCAAGCCTCCTATACGGGGCGCCTATGAGAGGAATAGATGGATCACAGTAAGCTCAGGTAGATTACGACCTGTGACACAGAAGCATTCAACCTCCAACCTTTGCCTCTGTATAATTCCTTTGCTGCACTGGATGATTATGATGCTCAGAAAAGTGCTGATGTGGAACCAGAGGCAAGGAATGTAACACAGTCCAAGAGATATCCCCAAAACAATGTCAGATCTGTGCAAAGTGGAAAATTCTTACTGCTAGGAGACTCCATTAACAGTGGCATTAACTTAGGAACACAGTTCAAGGGTCTCAACCTAGTGAAATGTCTTCCAGGATCTTCAGTTACCAGAAGTACTGACCAAATATTGAACGTGATCCAAGAAGAGAGCAATGATTCTAAAACTGATGTTCTAATCCACATGGGGACAAATGACCTGGCCAAAAATAGCAAGGTTAAGGCACAGAGAGCATTCCAGAAGCTTGGGGAGGGACTGAAGTCTTTGATTCAGACTGCAGCTTTTTCTGGAGTAATTCCCACTTGTGGGAAGGGAGAGGAAAGACTATGTAAAACTGAGGAATTCAATAAGTGGCTTGAATCTTGGTGTAAAGAAGAAGGTTTTAGATACATAGGAGGATTGCCCAAGATCAAACCTCTGTCTCTTCTTCCCCTCTACCATCATGTCTAACATCTCTCCCTCCCCTCTACCCATATGTTCAACATTTCTCCCTCTCTCACCCCTCTTCCCTCACCATGCAGCTACTCTCCCTCCCCTCTACCTCCATATGCAAGATTTCTTTATTTCTCATCTCTCTCCCCCTTGCCCAACAATTCTCCCTCTCTCACTCCTCTCCCCTTGCAGCATTTCTCTCTCAGTACCCCACTAAAAGATTGTTCACTATCTCATCCCTCTTCACCCCTTTGCTGCACTTCTTCCTTCCTCCTCCTCTACCCCAAGTACAGCAAGTCTGCCCCTCTCTCTCTATGCAGAATCTCTCCTTCCCTCCCCCACCCCACCCCAACTCTCCCTTTTGCTTCAATGGGTCGCTGGCATAGGCAGCAATACCCAGATGCTGCCTGCTGCTAACCCGGAAGCCTCCCCTATGTCGTGTCCTGCCCAGGCAGAAACAGGAAGTTGGTGCAGCAGAGAGGAGGCTTCCGGGTTGGTGGCAGGCTGCATCTGGGAATCACTGCCACTGCCGGGGACCCATTTAAGCGAGAGTGACGCAGAACCATGGGATCCCACCCTGCTCCCTCCGCACCAGCACTGTCAATGGTGCATCGCTGCTGGGTGAGCCCAGGCCCACCTGTTCCTACACCCCTGAGGGAGACCAATGGGGTCTAAATTGAATGGTTATTGACTGACCTGGTGCCAAAGAATGCCCTGTTATATCCAAATGTCATCATAAGAGCAAGAAGAGAGCATATGGATCCTGAGACATGGGTAGACTGGATGGGTTGATGTGTTATGTGCTATGTTCAAATCTAATGATGTAGAAGTTTGATAAATCTTGCAATATATTATAGTAGGGAAGGAAAATAGGACTATATGTGTATGTGTATCAAAAAAGGCCATATTCAAAACATTTATGCAGGTAAAATTGGGCTTTACTCACCTAAATGTATTTGAAACCATTTACAGATAAAATCATTCAGAGTGATTAACAATAAAACAATGTAAGAACAATGAAAAATAAAAAGACAAAACAATACTGAATAGTGATACCATGTCATAAAGTCCCTTCTCTCCACATCCAAAACTCTTCAGTTTTTAAAGAACATAAAACACACACATCTGGCTCTTTAAAGATTTTCCCACTTAGTTTTCATAAGTACTCTGTAGTTAGCCTACTTGGTTTTTCAAAGTTTAATGAAAGAATATATAATATTTGTTTCGCCAATGAAATGAATCACAGTCTAAGAAGAATCCAAATGCTGGTTAACAACACTTTATTGCTATATACCATTACCAGAGGCGAAACTATACCAACTGGGGACATTTATGTTCCAAATGGAGTGAGATTAGAGTGATAGTTTACAGCATTTCAGCTAGAATTACACAGTAACATTTACCAGTGATTGGTTTTCAGTTCAAGAGTTATATAGTATGGAGTCTAGTGGATAGCAAATCTTACCATTGTTTGTGTATACTCTTCTAGTTTGGAGTCATCATAAGACTTTTTCGCCTTCTGTAGCAAATCTTTCAGAAAGCTCTGTTAAAATATTAAGCAGAATTTCAGGTAAACATAGTCACAGAGAGAGAGAGAGAGAAAGTATTTGAATTATTTAATGGGCCTACTTTGCAAGCATTGCTGATACCTTTTCCCCTTATATAATGAAATGAAACATTTGTAGCAGCTAATTATAAGAACTGCCATAAGTGATCAGATCAAAATTGAACCTAGCCCAACGTCCTGGCTCCACTAGGTCAGCAGCAGTGTGTAAATGGCACAGCATGTCTAGAATATTCTCTACTATGTCATACTCTGTCAGTTTCTAGCAGTTATAGTCTAGGAACGCACAGATGTCCTTGAGTGTTATTTTTAACAGCCTATGATTTGACCGACCTTGCATACATTTGTGTAATCCTTTCTTGAGCATGGTTATGCTATATACCTTATAACGTCACTTGTCTATGAGTTTCACAGGTTGACTGCATTATGATATGCACCCATTCTTTTGTTTGTTTTAATTCAATAATGAAATCCAGGCAATATCTAATAGTATGAGAAGGCTGCTAAATGTCACAACTAATGCAGAAATTTTAAAAAGTAACGCTTTGTACTTTTTTTTTTTTCTAATTCCATTTTCTAATAGCATTGATCCTCATGGCGTCAAGTTCTGTTGACAGGACACGGTACTAATGACTAGATTCACAACAAGGATAGATTTTGGATGAGATTCTTGTTTCTGCTTCTTAGACCAAAACAGATTAGATATATGGTAAATGTAATAGTCTGAGCCTTCAGCTACAGGACAAGTAAATGTGAGCATAGCTTACTAACTAGAATGCAGTGTTGTGAGCAGGGGCGTAGCCAGACTTCGGCGGGAGGTGGTACAGAGCCCGACGTGAGGGGGCACATTTTAGCCCCCCCCTGGTGCCGCCGACCCCCCCGCCATTGCTGAATCCCCCCCACCAACTTTGACCCCCCTGCCATTGCCGAACCCCCTGCCACCAACTTTGACTCCCCCCCTGGCGATGACCCTCTTGACCCCCCTCCCGCTGCCAACCCGCCGTCGCCCACCTTTGCTGGTGGGGGACCCCAACCCCCGCCAGCCGAGCCAAGGTCCTATTCTTCCTAATCCCGTGCAAGGCTTCGTTCTAGTCTGACGTCCGACATCAGACTAGAATGAAGCCTTGTGCGGGATTGGGAAGAAGAGGACCTCGGCTCGGCTGGCGGGGGTTGGGGTCCCCCGCCAGCAAAGGTAGGCGATGGTGGGTTGGCAATGGGAGGGGGGGTTGAGAGGCAAATCTACAGGGCCCAGGCACCCGTGGCCCCATACTGTCTACGCCACTGGTTGTGAGAGCCCCTGAAATTTCTTGCATCAAACATAACATTCCCCATACTTAAGTATGTGCCCCTGAGGATGGAAGTCACTGAGTCTTCCTATGATCACTTTCTCTCTGATGTCCTTGATTTATAGTTCGGTACAGAATTATGATACATCAATAGTTTCTTTTTTTTTTTTTTGGGGGGGGGGGGGGGTAAAAGCACTCCATGTAGAATACCAAGTCAAAAAAAAAGCAAATGCAGACAGCCAAGCAAGTTTCCAGAACATATAGGGCTAGATTCTATAAATGGCACCTAAAAGACCCGCTTAAGAGTATTCTATAGGCCACACCACAAGTTTGTCGTGGTTTATAGAGTAACCCGTAAGCGGAGAGGTTGTATGTAAACTTAGGTGCCACCATGTGCACCAATGAAAATGTGTAAATGGCTGAACTAAATTTATATGTGGAGCACCCAGAATCTATAATTATGTACGTAAATCAAAACCACGCCCTGATCGCCCTGAAACACCCATGACCCTCCCATTTCCATGCCCTCTTTTTTAGACCGCAAGTAAATTATAAGTGCAGATCCCATGCCTAACTTTACACAGGCGAGTCCCAATGAATAATTAGTTCTAATTGCTTGTTAAAAAGCCAATTATTGGCACTAATTGGCTTGCTATTCTATTAAATTGGTGACTTTTATAGAATCCGGGGATAAAGAGCAATTCTATAACTGGGCGCCCACATTTACACACCACTTGTATGCATAAATACAGAATACCAGTCCTTTTATGGATGAGTATACACATATGTGTATTAAGTGGCATGACAGTCATCTAAGTACTATTCTGGGAGGGTGTGTGAAAGTGGCATAGAGCTGGATTCTATAAATGGTACTCAAAATTGGAGCTGGAAAAGATTGGTGCTGTGCATAATTCTATAAAGGGTAGTGCCCTTTTTGGAATCACACAGTACCCATGACCTAAGTTTGGGTGCCAGACTTATACTTGCTGAAATCTGGTCTAAATGCTTTCACCCAAGTTGGGCATACTGACCCATTATTCAGTAACACTGCGTGCAACTTTTTGGAATGCCCCCGGCACACCCATGGCCCTCCCATGGCCATGTCCCCTTTTGAGTTGTGCACTATGGGATTTTGGTGCCGGGTATTATAGAATAGTGCACAGCCAGATGCGCGCGCAAATCCCAATTCGTGCCAATTAACGTCAATAACTAGTTAACATCCAATTTTTATTGGTAAATTGCTTGTTAGCAAATTAAGATGTACGCACATCTCAGCAGTGCATCCAAATCTGGATACCATATATAGAATCTGGGGGATGATGTGTGGCAGTGGCCAAAAAAGCAAACAGGATAATAGGAATGATTAGGAAAGGGATGCACAGTAAGACCAAGAAAATTATAATGCCTCTGTATCACTCTATGGTGCGACCTCACTTTGAGCACTGTGTTCAATTCTGGTCACCATATCTCAAAAATATGTGGAGGGGCATAATCGCAAGGGACGACCAAGTTTTTCTGAGGATGTCTTCACAAAACGTCCTGGTGGAGGGGGCGGGGAAACCCGTATTATTGAAACAAGATAGACGTCCATCTTTCATTTCTACAATATGGTTGGGGACGCCCAAATCTTGACATTTAGGTCGTCCTTAGAAATGGTCGTCCCTAGACTTGGTCGTTTCTGATTTCCGGCGATAATGGAAACCAAGGACGCCCGTCTCAGAAACAACCAAATGCAAGCCCTTTGGTCGTGGGAAGAGCCAGCATTCATAGTGTACTGGTCCCCTTGACATGCCAGGACACAAACCGGGCACCCTAGGGGGCACTACAGTGGATTTCACAAATTGCTCCCAGGTACATAACTCCCTTACCTTGTGTGCTGAGCCCCCCAAAACCCACTACCCACAACTGTACACCACTATCATAGCCCTTATGGGTGAAGGGGGGGCTCCTAGATGTGGGTACAGTGGGTTTCTGGTGGGTTTTGGAGGGCTCACATTTACCACCACAAGTGTAACAGGTAAGGGGGGAGGGGCGGACCTGGGTCCACCTGCCTGAAGTGCACTGCACACACTAAAACTGCTCCAGGGACCTGCATACTGCTGTGATGGACCTGAGTATGACATTTGAGACTGGCACAAAATATTTTTAAAGATGTTTTTTGAGGGTGGGAGGGGGTTAGTGACCACTGGGGGGTAAGGGGAGGTGATCCCCGATTCTCTCCGTTGGTCATCTGGTCAGTTCGGGCACCTTTTTGTGCCTTGGTTGTAAGAAAAACAGGACCAGGTAAAGTAGTCCAAGTGCTCGTCAGGGACGCCCTTTTTTTAATTATGGGTCGAGGAAGCCCATGTGTTAGACATGCCCAAGTCCCGCCTTTGCTACACCTCCTACACGTCTCCATGAACTTTGGTCGTCCCCTCGACGGAAAGCAGTTGGAGGTGCCCAAAATTGGCTTTCGATTATGCCGATTTGGGTGACCCTGTGAGAAGGACGCCCATCTTCCGATTTGTGTCAAAAGATGGGCGTCCTTCTCTTTCGAAAATGAGCCTGATAGGAATTGGAAAAAGTTCAAAGAAGAGCGGCCAAATTGAGAAAGGGGTTGAATTTCTCTCATATGAGGAAAGGCTAAAGAGGTTAGTGCTCTTCAGCTTGGAAAAGAGATGGCTGAGGGGGGATATGATTGAGGTCTATAAAAGCCTCAGTGGTGTAGAAGGAGTAGAAGGGAATCAATTTTTACTCTTTCAAAAAGTACAAAGACCAGGGGCACTCAATGAAATTACATGGAAATACTTTTAAAACAAATAGGAGGAAATATTTGTTTTCACTCAAAAACTAGTTGAGCTCTGGAACTCACTGCCAGAGGATGTGGTAATGGCGGTTAGTGCATCTGGGTTTTAAAAAAAGGTTTAGACAAGTTCCTGGAGAAAAAAATCCATAGTGTGTTATTGAGATGGAAATGGAGGAAGCCACTGCTTGCCCTAGGATTGGTAGCATGGAATATTGCTACTAACTGGGTTTCTGCCAGGTACTTGTGACCTGGATTGGCCACTGCTGGAAGCAGGATACTGAGCTAGATGGATCATTGGTCTGACCCAGTATGGATGTTTTTATGTTCTAAATGTAAAGAGGGTGTTCACCTGGGTGAAGCATGGGCAGGTCCTAGGTGTGTCTCCCACTTATGCACATAACTTAGAGAATACTGTAGGATGTGCATCTGTGTTACATTTAGATGCACATAATCCACAATGATATCGACTATTGTATCAAATATATTTTTTTATTAATAGGAGGAAAAACCTCAAATCGTAAAGGAACCCTCCTTCATTGATAATATCAACAGTAGGGAGGACCTTTAAATCATCACGGGTAAAAACCTCCTTTTATGTTGTATATTTGTTATTTTTAACAGTATGTGGCTTCTGCGCCTTTGTTTTAAACTTTCAAAATCATGATCATCGTCTATTTAAACGATAGTACGGGATAATTGCGCTTATCTTTTTTGTCTACAGTCAATCTGACACCTCCCACGGCCCGACTTTGGCCTCAGTTTCGAATCCTTCCTCAGGGTACCGTGGTGTCTGACTGCTCAAATCTGCAGAAAAAGTGCAAAAAAATCTCAACTTGATTTTCCAATAACATTGTTGAAGTGCCCAGCATTTTAAGCTTTCAAAAGCGTATCCTTCTTTATTGCAATGAACTGCCAAAGGTGCTGTAGTTTTCTTAATGTTAATATCACTTTTATGTTCAGTGAGTCTGACAGATAATTTTCTGGATGTTTGACCGATATACAATTTATTGCAGCTGCACATAATACAATATACAACCCAATCTGACCAACACGTAGTATTCTGTTGTAAAGTGTATTTCTTTTTTGATTGAGGATCTTCAAATTCATATATATCTAGCATGATTTCACACATATTACACTCCCCACATGTGTGCTACGGCATTCTACAAGGGTCAATGAAGTGGCAGAAGCGATTAAGACACATTGGCATGTCATACAGACATTACCTGGATTCGAGCAAAGTAAACTAAGATTAGCGTACAGTAGAGGTCGAAATCTAAAGGAGATTTTAGCACCTTCACAGTTTGAAACAACTGATAAATATACAGGATAATAAAAATGGACATAGAAGATGTGGGGAGTGTAATATGTGTGAAATCATGCTAGATATATATTTTTTGTTACATTTGTACCCCGCGCTTTCCCACTCATGGCAGGCTCAATGCAGCTTACATGGGGCAATGGAGGGTTAAGTGACTTGCCCAGAGTCACAAGGAGCTGCCTGTGCCTGAAGTGGGAATCGAAGGTCCTCAATCAAAAAAGAAATACACTTTACAACAGAATACTACGTGTTGGTCAGATTGGGTTGTATATTGTATTATGTGCAGCTGCAATAAATTGTATATCGGTCAAACATCCAGAAAATTATCTGTCAGACTCACTGAACATAAAAGTGATATTAACATTAAGAAAACTACGGCACCTTTGGCAGTTCATTGCAATAAAGAAGGACACGCTTTTGAAAGCTTAAAATGCTGGGCACTTCAACAATTGAAATGGCAGGTAGGAGGAGGAGACAGGAAACTCCTCCTACTGAGACAAGAACAGCATTGGATTTTTCGATTACACACTTTAGATCCTTTTGGGATAAATACTAAAATAGAATGGAATAAATTTTTCTGAAAATCCCTTTAAATAATTTTTTTGAAATGTGAGATTGTAATTGGAAATCTAAAATACCTCCTCCAGTTGATATTGGATAGGAGGGGTGCGTTATGTAGGCATCTGATGTCACCATTAGATCAAGCGCAGCCATTTTGAGAACTGGTTTGTGAGCGCAAGCAGACCGAGATCGAAAGCACTCTGTAAGGACAAAGAAGTTAAAAGCGAAAGTATATATTTGTAGAGTCATGTTATTGGAAAATCAAGTTGAGATTTTTTTGCGCTTTTTCTGCAGATTTGAGCAGTCAGACACCACGGTACCCTGAGGAAGGATTCGAAACTGAGGCCAAAGTCAGGCCGTGGGAGGTGTCAGATTGACTGTAGACAAAAAAGATAAGTGCAATTATCCCGTACTATCATTTAAATAGACGATGATCGTGATTTTGAAAGTTTAAAACAAAGGCGCAGAAGCCATATACTGTTAAAAATAACAAATATACAACATAAAAAGAGGTTTTTACCCGTGATTATTTAAAGGTCCTCCCTACTGTTGATATTATCAATGAAGGAGGGTTCCTTTACGATTTGAGGCTTTTCCTCCTATTAATCAAAAAATATATTTGATACAATAGTGGATATCATTGTGGATTATGTGGATCATATAGATTTATAGATATCCAAGCAAGCTCTTTATAATTGTATTCACATTTAGATGCCACAGTTACACCACCTCTGTGGCATATAAATGTAAGGCGTACATATACCAGGTTACCCTCGTATTCGGTATCGGAAACTAGGTGCCCGGAATTGGGGTGCCTGCTTATAGAGTTGCCTCCATTGTGCTCTCTTTATAAAGATATCTCTATGCAATGGAGCCGATATCTATTGCCTTTGTTAGAGATGAAACTTTTCAGAGGGCACAGTACCAATGACTAGATTTACTAAAAAGTACTGCCGCATGTTAACACGCATTAATGTGCATTATTTGTTGTAGCGAGAGGAAATCCGCTGGCAAGCGGAGAACTCAAACGCCCCACGTAAAGACAACAAAACACAAAAAGTGGGATACCCAGCAGCGCGTGCAGCAGTTTGACGAAACCACGCGATCATCTTTAGAACAGTCTTTAAGACTATCACGCCATTATTGAAGAACCATCCTCATCATTATCCAGTTATATTTTGTGCAAGAAACTGTTGTGACATCTTCAAAATCTCCTTCTGCAACACCCTGCACAGCAGACTCCTGATGCAGGCCTGACGGCCGAAACACAACGTTGTGTGGCATCTTCTAACTTTCAATAAACTTTTAATTAAAGAACATCTTCCAGTTTCTGGTAGCCTTGGTCGCTCTCCCACTTTTTGTGTTTTGTTATTTGTTGCAGCTCCATTTTATTTGATAGGATCTATTTATTAACAATGAGCACTAAGTCAGTAGCACACTAAGTCAGTAGAAAGAAATCGGGAAGTAAGCAGTGTAGCACATCAACAATAACTCCCAGCAGCCCTTACCTGTACCCTGCTTCAGTATATTAGTGCCAGATGACCTGGATTTTCTAGTATTAAAATAAAAAAGTATGGGGCGATTCCGATGAAAACTCAAAATTAGAATGACTTCACACCAACATGGATATTCAATAAACATGCCTCTATATATTTCCCCTCCCCTATGGTCTCTTTAAAGTTGCATCTTTTATTGCATTTCCAAGATAACCTGAGCTCAAGCTTCTGCAGTGCAACAAGTGACCATTTGACTATTGCCAATTGACAAGTCTCTCATTCTGAGCTTCAAAAATCAGTCTTGTGTGGAAAGGTACAAACATGATCCTTAAGGGACACAGGACAGCCATGGTGATTATTCATGATGCATACATGCATATATTTGGTCTAAGAGCCAGGTTAATTTGCATAGCTTGATTACTTGAAAAACAGATCTGTTGATGACCCTTGAGGACCTCTAGTCCCATAGATGCTTGCATTGCAAATCATCCATTTTTGAGTACTATTTAAATTTTTCATTTGAACAGATGTCTAGAATATTTCATGTTTTCCGTCCTGCAGTTTCTTCCTTCTCCATTTAGGCCAGCTCAATTAAAAGTTCACTTTTTGGGGCTAGTGTGCCATGAACCTTCTTTCTAAGAGCATGTTTTATTTGGGAATTTCTCTTACTGAAGTTTATCACCTTGCACCATCCCTTTGGAATTTCTTACCAAAATACTTTTGTTTAGAAATACCTTTTCCAAAATTCAAAGCTAGTTCGAAAACCCATCTACTTTCAAGTGCACATGAGTCTTAACTCCTCTGTCCATCTTACTTCAGCATCTCTACTTCTGTCTGTCCCTCCTGTTTCTTTAGTTCTGCCCTTACCTTTTCCTACTGTAGGTTTATAGTTCTTTTCCTACTACTGAATTGTTTGTATTGCAAACCGTCTTCCTGTTAGTTACGAAAGGTGGTATATTAAAAATCTATAAACCATAACTGTTTTCACTGCAAAAAAGTAAATGAAACTTGGAATCTACAATATTAAAGTAAGAAAGGAACATCAAAATTATAACAGGATAGAAGTCACTCGCAGACAAAAAAAAAATAATCAAGAAAACAACAGATCATTTCTCAGGGAGTAGGGTTCTCATCCAAATTAGCATAGTCAATGGTCCAAAGGCCTGTTCAAACAGCAGAGGCTTTAACCATGTGGGGTTTTATGCTTTAATATCCCTTCCGAGTTCATTTGACCCAGGCACTGCAGCAACAGTTCTCTGCTAGGGGCTCCTGCAGACCTTGGACTGGCTGCTACATATCATGGTTAATGCATAACTGGAAATCCATGTGCTGTGAACACTTCTGCTTATGCAGCATCCATGGCTGGCTTATGGAACAGAAGGCTGGACCCAGACATCATACCCAGGGCTTTCATGTGGCAGCACATAGCTACCAGACTATGCCAGGAATATTCTTAAACAAAAAATACAGATATAGCATGGACATAAAGACTCATAATTATAGTAAAATTGATTAATCAATGGCTATGCACATAGCCATTCAACATGAATCTCTGTTACCAAAGAGTAAAAATACATAGAGGCAACCCTATCAATATTTATACTATAACCTTGAAAAGTTTAGTAGCATTTATTTGTAGTGCAGAAACCACTTGATATGCTGCAGTCCCTTTATAGGTAATGTAATGGTGTTTCTTCCTTCTATTTTGTGAACATTCATAATAAAAATTATTGAACTATGAAACTATGTTCTCCTCTGTCAAGTCAAAAAAAAATTCCTCTGGATATAAAAACTCATCTTGTTCACTATAAATGCTCCTCAACCCTAGCAATTTATGCTATAATTTCATCTATTCTTAAACAGAAAGGCAGCAAGGAGTTTCAAACTTAGAACTAGTTAGTTTGTCCCTGGGTTTTAGCAGTGGTCAATATGGAGCAGTAAGGGGAAAAATGTATAAGTGGGCAGCACATTTTAGGTGTCCCAATGTCGTGCTGTGAGAGCCAGTTCTCCAATGGCATCTGCATGGGCTGATTCCGTTATCAAAATGCTTCTCATCCCAGTCCTTGTCAGGCTTTCAGGATACCTACGATGAATATAAGCCAGCTAGATTGGTATGAAAATCTGTCTCATTGTGGATATCCTGAAAACCCAGGATGGCTGGGTGTGCCCCAAAGACTGCATTACAGAATACTAGTGTAACCTATCAGTGTGCCTAATATTCGTGTGCCTGCAGTTACCCTAGCCAAATGTGGCACGGGCACACAAAGCTAGTAGTATTCTGTAATTTGCATGTATAAGTGGCAGCACCACCTATGCCCCTCCCTTGCTCCACCCCCTTGTATTTACACTCAATGGGGACTTTTACTGAACTGCGGTAAAAGGGGCCCTGTGCTAGTGGCAGTGGCTGTGTTTGCCGTGCGCTAGGGCCACATTTACCGCAGTGGGTAAAAATGGCCAAAAATGAAATGGCTGCGTGGTAAGTTCACAGTTCCTGTGTGGCCATTTTGGGCAGAGCACTTACCTGCCACTTACGTTGCGGTGGCAGTAAGGGCTCTCGTGGTAACTGGGTAGCACCGTGCGGAAATATTCCTCATATTTCCACTAGTGCTGGAAATGCTGCACGCTGGGGGTGGAACTACTGCAGGTGCACGTGTTGGACCGGTGGTAGTTCCAGATTGCCTCA
Organism: Microcaecilia unicolor; assembly: GCF_901765095.1. Taxonomy (NCBI): domain Eukaryota; kingdom Metazoa; phylum Chordata; class Amphibia; order Gymnophiona; family Siphonopidae; genus Microcaecilia; species Microcaecilia unicolor. Next base: position 535,011,944 of record NC_044031.1, read on the forward strand.
TGGCAAGCTCACGGTGGGCTTAGTAAAAGGGCCCCTATGCCTCTTAGGCACACCCTTACAGAATAGCGCATAGTTGCTTTCCCCCAAATTCTGTGAATGGCGCTGAAAACTGTGTGCCCAAATTTGGATGCATGTCCAATTTGCACACGCAATTTAATTAACAAGGCAATTAGTGACAATAATTGGGTGTTAATAATCAATTATTGGTGATAATTGGCACAAGTTTGAATTTACATACGTATCTTGCTAGACAATGTTCTATAAAGATCACGCGTACATTTTTTAGTGCGCAACTGAAAAGGGTGTGTGGCCATGGGAGGGTCATAGGCAGGTCAGGAGCATTCACTTAAAATGTGCACAGTATTAGAGAATACGGGAGATCTGCACCTAATTTAGGTGTGAGAATCTACACCAGTTTTCAGTTGGTGTAAATCCTTGTGCCCAAAATTGGGCAGGATCCCAGCACTAAGCGCTATTCGATAAATGGCCAATTTTAGAATACCACTCAATGCTCATTTTTTTTCAGTTGCCAAATTTAACCACCATTTACTGAATGCAGCCCTTTCCTACCACTTATGAATAAGTGTACACCCACCCACAAATGTACTGATATGCTGTACATTTACGCCCATGTGGAACTTTTTCCTCTGCTTCCTAGAAGGATTTTGAATATTTGTTCACTAATATTGACAATGAGTGAAAACTAAATTGTAGTGAACTGTTCTTCATTTTTTGTGTTATACTAAATGTGAGTGCCCAAATTGGGTTCAAGTAGCCATAAAGCAGGTGTGATCTGGCTCATCTATAAACTATAGCACTATTATTGGTTCTAATGAAAGCAAATACTCCTCCTCCCCCAAGTACAAGTTGCCCAGTTCCATTTTTCTGCATCCTATCACCATCAATGCCATGGGCAGATGCAATGACTGAACCAGACTCTGTAGTGTTACCATTACTATTACTTAGCTACGCACAATGACAGAGCTCACCTACAACAATTCAGAACATTCATCAACTAGTTATTTATTTAACTAAAAATGACTTTCAGCCTCGTGTTCACTCAGGTGAAGTGCAACAACTGAGGGTTTCAGTGGCAACAGACTGAGACAAAGCTATGAGCTGCATGCACAACTCTGGAAGCAATTAGAAAAAGTAAAGGAAGTTCCCAGGAAGTATGAGGACAAACAATGATTAAAGAATCTTCACAGTGAGAGAAAATATCTGGGTCTCAAACACATGAGCAGAAAGACACCCACCAGCAAGTGCGATCACAAATTCATGGAACCCTTTGTAATTCAAGACAAGTGAACCTGGAGGCATTAAGAGCACAACTTGAACAAGCCTTCTCATTCAGTGTTCCATGTGGACCTCCTATAAGCAAAATCCATTCTCAGATCAATGTCCGCCCCTGTCCCCCCAATCACTGCCAGTAACAGTAAAGGGGCACCAGGAGTTCATTGTTCAACAAGCCTATATTCAAGGGACATCCATGGTTTATTACACTACCTGCTCAACTAGAATGCATGTGGTCTGTAGATGCACAGCTAGGAACCTTCCAGAATTATTCATATTAACAAGTTCATTTTTATAGAGCATACTCATTAAAACCAGGCCCTAGGAAGTGGGTGTTCTGTCCAGTGGTGTACCTAGATTGGCTGCCACCCAGGGCAGGTTGCCGCTATGCCCTCCCTGGGACATCGCACTTCCCCGGCGCATCACCCCCCCCAAATTGCATTACCCATCTCCCCTCTGAAGTGCATCATCGTCACCACCTGAAGGTGAACAGAGCAGTTGCACGGCTGTCAGCTTCGCCGGTCCCCTCCCCTGGAACAGAAAGTATTGTCAGAGGGGGCAGGGAATTGGCAGAGCTGACAGCCACGTGACTGCTCCATGGAGTGCCAAAGAGTGTAGCCACCTTTCTGATAGTTTATTATCTCTTTGAAACCCCCTCCCATGCTTAGGGTTTTTTTTTCTTCTTCTTCATCTTCCCCTTTGTTTGTCATGTGCTACCCTGCCATCTCAGCCTCCAACTCAGGGGGTCTCTGATGGGAGTGGGGAGATTGCAGGTCAGCTATTGACTACCCTCAAGACAAGGTAGTCAACCTTGAGCAGGTGAGGCAAGTGAGCAGAAGGGATGAGCCACAGAGGGATGTAAACAAACTAACAAAGCCCAGCATCTGGCTCCCTCTTCCATTTGCAACCAGGTGAAGGACATCCTTCAACCCCTTGTAGTGCCCTTGTGGTAATGAGTGATACACAGCACCTGTGGCTGCCTTCCCTAGCTTTCCTTATCTCTAGAGGGGATCTTGCCAGGTACTTGTGACCTGGACTGGCCACTGTTGGAAACAGGATGCTGGGATTGATGGACCTTCGGCCGTCCCAGTATGACAATACTTATGTAATTGTAGGAAGGGTTTCAGGACTCAGCTTTGCAAACTTTCTATGCCCCCCCTCTGTTGCTTGTCGAAGACATAACATTCATATGTCTGTCCACCTAGACGGCCTGCCAACAAGATCTGTGACACATTACATCCTCCTGCAGGCAAGGATGAGTAGTCGTCCTTGTGGGAGGTGATGAGGTGAGGGACAACATAAGTGTATTCTATGGAGGTAGGACCTTTCATGTATTCAACACTATGGAAGAGGCGTGGTGCTTCCAGCACTGCCAGTGCAGACACATTGATAAAGTGTATTTACTTTATACTGGAGTGGTAGTAATCATGAGAACCAATTCTCCTACTTTAATAAATGTTGACCCTCTCTATCCTCCTCTTCCTCCAACTCCAGGCTCGCCTATTTGTGCAAGTGAAAGAGGACAGTGGAAGACCCCACCCCTTTGCTAAAGATCCTACCTTTTCCATAGGAAGGGCAGGAGATAAGGGATGGTGAAAGGAGTCCAAGCCAGTTCCCAGAACAGGTTGGGAAGTAGCTAGCCCGCACACCCCAGGCTGCAGGAACATCTCTCCAAGAAGGATGGAAATTCAAACCAGGTCTGCTCTCCCTGATGCTACACTTGGTTAACTGCCCACATCCTGCCCCCACCCAAGAAGCATATGGGGAGTTTCTTTATTCTGAGTTCATCATCGATCATGGAAGCAGCAGAGTGGAAGAATAGCTAGGGTTACCATTTTTTGTCCTTAAAAAAAGAGGACACTTGCCCCGCCCCATTTCACGCCCTCACCCCGCCCCTTTCACACCCTCTCCTACTTTTTTTTCTTACATTCCTCTAAACATAGCATAAGAACCAAGAAATTAAAAAAAAACTTCACAGGTGAAGGACAATTAATATTTTGCACCAAGGTCTCTGTCTATTTCATTATCCTTGTTAAAACAAAGTAATTATCATTACTTCACAATATGGTAAATAACCATTTCTGGTTATATCTGTGAATAATTTGTCAGTTTACCTTTAGTTCCTCGGTCTCGATGAAACCGCTATGATCAGTGTCATATCGTCGCCATGTCTATAAGAACAATTGGGAGGACGTGTATGAGAAGTTGCTAACCTGCAATGACCTTCCTATTCAAGAATGTCAAAGACAGCTTTGCGTACCTGCATGAATTCTGCACTTGATTTTAGCTGTTGTCTAAAGAACAGTAGGAAGTTCTCTTCTGTCGGCAGTATTTGAGCAAGCTGAAATAGATTGACAATAAGTGGAAAGTTTAAAGCAATACTTTGTTTTTCATAAGCATAAGCAATGCATTTTAAGTTTCTCAGTGAATTAAATGCTACTTATTTATTTTGGGGGATTTATTAACAAAGAGAGATTCATCCAAGGCAGTGTGCAGCAGGTACAGTTTAATATTAAAAATTTTTACAATTTTGTTAGCAGCATACCAATAGTAAAATAACTGAGAATAAACATAAACATAATAAAAGAGGTAAACTTGAAAACATTAAATTGAAACCTAATATTAGAACTACTGTGAAACAGTATCAAAAATATACACATTTAGCAGCACTGGAATTCAAATACCAAAGATATAATACAATGTTAGCATAATACTAATGACACATCTAATAAGCATGCATTAGAACATTTAACTAACATGATGCTAGAGATTTTCTACAATACGGTTTTCCATATAGCAGAGGGATCAAGAGCAGATATATGATGGGAACAAGATGCGTGGTACAGTCAGTTTTCAGGATATCCAGAATAAATATGCAGGACAGAGATTTGTATACCAAAGAGGCAGTGCATGCAAATCTTTCTCTCATGAATATTCATTGTTCCAAATAATGACACAATAGAACTAATCCAGCTCATGAACCGTTTACCTAGATGATTTGGGAACCTTACTACCTCTGCAGTTAAGATTCTTGCCTGCTCAACATCAGCAATTGAGGAAATGAAACATCAAGAGGAATGCAAAGATATGTGAATGATAAGAGCAAGAGAGAACAGTAAGGAAAAATTAATATTTTTGCTACTTCTGTAGCTTTTGTTTTTAAAGCATTCAAAAAAAAGCTGAGCTCCTTAATTTAGGAAGCTATGCTAAGTTCCTAAATTTGGCGTCAATTTTCTGTCAATATTAGGAGCTTAAGTTCAGTTGAAAATTCACTTAAATTTAAGATCCTAAAAGCTATGGGCCCGATATTAAAAATGATTTAAATGGCCAGGAGAGGCTCTTGGCCGTTTAAATCGCTTATCTGGGGCTACCTGAACATTTTCACTGGCACTTAATTGGATAGGGGAGTGGATGAGTAACCTAGTGGTTAGATCAGTTGGAAGCAGGATACTGGGGTAGGTAGACCATTGGTCTGACCCAATAAAGCTATTCTTATGTAGTGCCTCTCAAAATGCCTGGTTAGCGCTCAAGCCAAAACCGACTATTTTGGGAGCTTTCTGGGGGCGCAGTCAGCACTTATCTGATTAAATGCTAATTTTCAACTCTTAACCAACTAAGATAGCCACATAAATACGTAGTCCTATCTTTATGCGGTTTTTCATAGCCAGTTAAGTGTTGAATATTGCACTTATCTGGCTACATTTTTGCTGGTTCCATATACCTAGAAATTCAATGCTGGTGCATGGACATGTTCCGACAGTGAATTTCCGGACATAACGTCCGGGGCAGTCAGCAAAACCCTGATCGCCACCAGCTGATTATTGGGCCCTATAATGACAATTCTATAATCTAGGTGTCTGTGTTTATGCAACCCTTGCACACATGAATGTGTAAAATACTATCACTTATACACTTCAGTATACATATACCTGTGAAAGTGCCACTAGGGCACAGGTGCTATTCTGCAAATACCTGCTTAATTTACATAGTCCACATTTACAAGGATGCATATACATGGGTGGAGCTTGGGTGGGACATGGGTGGGGCTACCACTTAGACATGTAACTTAGTGCAGTGGTTCCCAAACCTGGTCCTGGAGGCACCCCAACCAGTCAGGTTTTCATGATATCTGCAATGAATATTCATGAGAGATATTTACATGCACTGCCTCCTTGGTAGGCAAATCTCTCTCATGAATATTCACTGTGGATATCCTGAAAACCTGACTGGCTGGGGTGACTCCAGGACCAGGTTTGGGAACCACTAGCTTAGTGTTTCCCTGCCGCATTTAGGTATCTGAGTTAATGAAAGCTCGATGGCTGGAGTAATTGTGGGTGTCTAAATGTTAGGTGCACTGATACCAGGTTACTCTAGTATTCTATAACAGAACCTGGACAACCAGATATAGTTACAGAATAGGATCCAACTGTGCATTCTTGAGGTGCCTAAATGGAGGTGCTCAGTTGTAGAATTACCCCCTATATTCTTAAATTAAGGTTTTCCATTCACTTGATTGGATTTAAGAGACTCGCCCAATTTTTGTCTCTTAACATTTCTCTTATTGTATTGTCATTTTTACTTATCCTATGTTAGCCACATTGTGCCTGCATGCATGGGGAAAATGTGGGGTAGAAATGTACTATAAATAAATAAATAAAATCAATGCTAGGCTCTTAACCTTTTCCCTGCTCTAAATTTGTTCTTGTTGCCACCCACTTTTTAAGCTCCTAAATTTAGGAGCCTAGTGATGTTAGGAGCATAAGTTTAGAACTTCAGCCCTGGTAAATTTTCAAGAGGCCAATTTAGGAGCCTATTCCCTTTGAGTATCAGTCTCAGTGTATTTTAGAGGTTTCTTTTTAATACTTTTTGCAGGGACAGAGGCGTAGCAAAGGACATCCTCAACTTCCATTGCAGGGACAGAGGCATAGTAAAGGACATCCTTCACCCATACTCTAAAAAAAAAATAAAAGACATCCCTGATAAGCACTTGGACGTTTTCACCTGGACTTGTATTTTTCTAAGGTTGTAGACAGCTATTATACACGCAGCTTGTCTGCATGTATGAAGCCGTCTTTGGCATGTGCAGAGCAGCCACACAATGCTTGGCTGCTCTGCACTGGCTTCCCCTCCTTAGGAAGGAAATCGTGTGCAAATGAGCTAACAGTGAGCAGCTCATTTGCATGCGATTTCCTTCATGCATGCCCATTCCTTTCTGAATCACTAAGGGATCGGTAAGGGAAGGGCTTTTTCCGTTCAGTTAGTGCATCAGTTAGTCCACTGCAGTGCCCCCTAGGGTGCCCGGTTGGTGTCCTGGCATGTCAGGGGGACCAGTGCACTATGAATGCTGGCTCCTCCCACGACCAAATGAGTAGGATTTGGTCATTTTTGAGATGGGCGTCCTCGGTTTCCATTATCGCCGAAAACTGGGGATGACCATTTCTAAGGTCAACCATCTCAATATTTATGTCGACCATCTCTAAGGTCGACCTAAATGGATATTCAAGGTATTTAAGTTGGTGTTTGGTGTGATTTGTGGTTGTCACTGTTCCTGAGCTTTATCAATTGAAAGCGCAGGAAAGTTTCAACAGTTTTAAGTTACTTTATGGTGTGGTCTGGATTTTTTGTGTGGATGCCTTGCTTGCCCGGCCCTCCAGCCTTAAGGTTGTCCCCAGCCTAGGTCCCACCAAATAAATAACTTATGTACCCCTTTTTTCACCATCTGGGATGTGCCTAGGCAATTGCCTAGTTGTACTAAAAAGGGGGGCTTGTATAATTCATAGATAATCACAGGTACTTTTCTAACTCAGTCTCAGGTACTCTTCTATCTTAGGAAACAGAAAATAAAAATCCAAAGATATCTTAGTTCTTCAGTGTTAAACCCTCAAAGAACCCAATAGAAATTCTGGCAGCTCAAAAATGAACAAAGCACTCTGATTTAAGGAATGGAACGAATGATCATATGCTGTTAGGCATTTGATCAGAGCACATTATGAATATCTGTACTAACCCACTATCCATCAGTCATTACATGATCTTGAAAGTATTTTCTTTTTGGACTAAAGGAAACTCATAAACATCTGCTTCTGAGAAATGGATATTGACTTTAAGGAGGCTTCTGCCTCAGATCAGTTTCTAGCTGTTGAAAATGGGCCTTGTATATTTTGGAGCTGGTACCATAAACCAGGGGCGTAGCCAGACCTCAACAGGAGGGGGGGCAGAGCCCAAGGTGGGGGGCACATTTTGGCCCTTCCACCGCCACTTCTGCTCTTCCCTGTGGCCACTACCGCCTCCCCGCCGACGCCCTCTTGCTGTCACCTCCGCCCCCCTCCACCACTCCTTTCCCTACCGCCACTACAAAGGTACCTTGGCTGGCGGGGGTCCCCATGCTCAGTTTCATTAAAACGAGCATGCACAGCAACTGAAAAACAGGACAGGGCGCCAGGCACTGTGAGACCAATGCGGGACAAACCCTTTAGCTGGAGGGGTTGGGGACTCCTAACAGCCAAATCATGGGCCCCAGAGCCAAATTTTTTGGGGGGCCCAGGCCCCCGTGCCCCCATGGCTATGCCACTCCCATAAACTCAGCACAGAATCACTTCGTACAATAGATAATATTCTGCAGTGCTATAAAATGCAGCAACTAAGCTTCTTGTCTTTAGTATTAACTTTCACAGATTTAAATTATATCATTCTTAATATCAGACCAATCAATATTCAGCTGGTGGCAATCTGCAGTTTTTTAAATGCTTACTGCTGCAGGCACAATTACGTCCCGATATTCTTTGCCAGGCTATGTCTAGGCATCAGCACTTAATATCAGCATCTGACCAGATGCAGACAGGCCACTGGCTCTTATACAGGTCCCAGACCATATTCAGCCAGGACCTGCATAAATGGAGTGAGCATGCCCCTCCTCTCAATCCCACCGACACAAGGACCAGCCTTCTCCCAACAACTCTCTCCCAGTTACAGGAGCCCCCCCCCCCCAGGCCTACCTTACTCCCTGGTGGTCCAGTGGGGCGATGGGGACAGAGGTGAGCCCCACTCGCACCTACCCTTAGTGACTCCATAGTAAAAGTTGCTATTTTGATCTTTAGCAAGAATCAAAGTAGTATCACAAGACTCCTGCTAGAGGTCATAACGGCCATTTCTACTATGGAGTCGCTAGGGGCATGAGTGAGTGGGGTTCACTCCTGTCCCCATTACCCCAGTGAACCACCATGGAGTAAGGTAAGCCCTGGGTAGTATCCTCTAACTGTGGAGTTGGGAGGGGGCTGGTCCTTGTGTTTGGGGGGTTGGGAGGGAGATTGGAGCCTGTGATAGAGCTTGCCAGGATGGGAGGGAGGGCAGGAGACTCTGGATGTTGTGCAGGTGCCGGCTGATATTCAGTGCTGGCACATGCATAACTAACTGGGCAAAGTTAGGACTGCTTTTCATGCGGTCCCACATGGCCAATTAGCTATGCAGGTGGTGCACTGAATATTGCCAGCACCCACATAACTCCTGGCTCCTCCAAGGCTCTTTCCATGAACGCTCCAGACCTTCCCACTTGGTACATGGCCAGTGAGTGCCGATATCAGCTACACTATGTGGTTAAGTGCCACTGAATATCACAAGCAATTTAAACAGGCAGAAGACAATCCTGCCCATTTAAATCACATTGAATATTGACCCCAGAATTTGTAGCAAGACAAAAAAAAATCCCTGTTCAGACTGGTACTTCAAGAATTTTTACCTGCATCTGTGTTGAGCTACAGCAGCTCAGTGGGGCACATTATCAACCATTATACTACATTTTTTATTCAGCTCAGTTCACTTCAGCTCTTTAATTGTGTCTCTGCCACTATTTGTGTGTGATAACCCCAAATGACATGACATATGAGGTACATTATATCTATTGATGAGTTGGCAAGTGACATTGTATGCATTTCTTCGCTTTCCATTAAAAAAATGATTGATGAGTAGCAGATGTAGCATGTGAGTGACAAGAAACCTCTGTTAGTAGCAGATATGGAACTTTTGTCCACGGTTTCAAGACTGAAATCTCAAACCTTTCCAATTTCATTTTATAAAAGAAAAGATGATCTGTCATGGATTTGAACTAGACTATGTCCCTTGGCCTAGATGATGGTTTCATTTGCACTCTGTAGGTCAACACATCCACTATTTTGCATAAATCATGACTCATCATTAGAAATAGGTCGGAAGCATGCCAAGCCCTGAGCCCTGGTAGACATGAACTAACCTAGTAATCATCACTGGAGACTGAAAAATCTCAGTATGGGATGATGGATTTCCTTGCCTAGGCGTATTCTACAAAGCATGCCTACATTTTATAGAATCGGCTTAAATTTCTGCGCAGCATATAGAATACGCCGAGCACCTCTCCATGCTACCAAATTTGGTCGCGTCCATTTAGGCCATGCTTTACTTGACCTAAACCCCATCACCTAAATTAGACACAGAGCAGGTGTATTCTATAATAATGTGCATAGATCTTCGAAACACCCATGACCCACCCATTCCATGCCCATAAACACGCCCCCTTTTCAACTATGCAACTTGGAATTTACACACATCATGTTACAGAATACACTTAGGACTCTGTTTACACTTATTTTATAGGTGGTAAGGGCTCACACACTAATCTTGCACTAATCAGTCAGTGTGTGGTAATGTAGCTGCGCTAACTGATCAGCGCAGAATGTCCACTCTCCCCTCGCCCCGACACACCCTCGCCATGAAAAAGAAATATTTTTTGTGTGTGCGGATAACATACACTGATCTCAAACATACCGCAGTTAAGGTGTGGTAAGTGAGCGCTAGCAGTCACTGCAGCTTAGTAAAAGGACCCCAAAGTGCATTAAACACTATGAGGCCCTTTTACTAATACAAGCTAAGCAGTTACTTTTAGCAAGCACTAATTATTAGTTACCACACTAGCTAATTCACATTAAAACAGACGGAGTGGTAAAAATCCTGCATTAACCTCTTAGTGGGGGATGGGGTGGGGACTGAGCAGAGTATAGGTGGAGATTGGTCATGGACTGTACATTCAGTTAGTGCACTGTAATGAGCTCATGCTGTCAAATGCAAATGGAGTGGAGGAGTGGTCTAGTGGTTAGAGCACTGGACTTGCAATCCAGAGGTGGCCAGTTTAAATCCTACTGCTGCTTCTGTGATCTTGGGCATGTCACTTAACCCTCCATTGCCTCAGGTACAAACTTAGATTGTGAGCCCTCCTGGGACAGAGAAATATCCAGTGTACCTGAATGTAACTCACCTTGAGCTACTACTGAAAAAGGTGTGAGCAAAATCTAAATAAATGTATTTAGGATTCTATATATGGCACTTACAAAAAACTGTGTGGAAAACATTTCCACCTAAGCGTATTCTACAAGATTTAGGCAAGGTATATAGAATATACACTTAGTTGATATCCCAAGCACCTAAAACTATGCATCTCCATTTACACCAACAAAAATCCCTGTGCATAAATTTACACGGACTGGGCCATATTCTATAACAACACGCATAAATTTGGAAATGCCCATTTCCCCACCCATGACCACACCCCTTTTGAACTGTACGCTTCAGAATTTAGGTGCAGTTCATTACAGAATACGCTTAGCGAGTTATGCTTGTAAATTCTAATTGCCCATTTGTGCTTGTTATTGATTGTTAAGTGCTGTTACAAATGCTGATTGGCTTAAGTGCGTTGTTATAGAATACACTTAGATTTCAGCGCAGAACACAAGGCGTGATATATATAGAATTCGGGGGTTAGTGTGGGTGTACTTAATGTCATGTCAAGTGGTGACGTTAGTGCATCTGCACTAATTGCACTTGATGTTAATGCATGGTAGGGAACTTGTCTTTGTGGAAAATGCAGAGAGAATGCTGAACATGCCCCTACCAGTTATCTTACAGCCTTTGCGCTTGCCTCTTGATTCTATATATGGCACCAAGTTTTGCATGCCTAAATTTATGCTTGCACCCAAGATACACACACAATTTAACTGAGTAACAAGCCCTAAACTATCAATAATTGGGTGCTAACAATCAGTTATTGAATGCACCTGGATATGCACTATTTTATAAGGCATGGCGCCTAACTCTACTAGCATGTAAACCAAAAGAAGGCATGACCACAGGCATGTCAGTAGCATTCCAACAAGTTACATGTGTAATTATACACTACTGGCTCAGCACGCCTAACTTGGGCACCAGCATTTACACCAGGTTTCAGCAGGCATAGGTCTGGTCCCTAAAGTTAGGCATGAGAACTGGCACTAAGCGCGGTTCTAAAGAGCGTGTGCCCTTTATAGAATTGTGCTTAGCACCAATTTTTTGCACCATTTATAGAATTCCCTCTTTACTATGCAGTAAGTGCAAAAAACGTACTGCATTTTAGTAACAGGGTTCTTTTATGAGTGAATTAGCATGTGCTACTTTTGAGAATGGTTTCAGACCAAAGGTTAATGTAGCAGCCTGACAGCATGCACCATATCAAGGATTAAGTGCATTCTATGGAAAGGGGCATGGGTACACCTTGCAACTAACGTAAGGTATCACTGCACATTAACTGTTACCATGGAGGATAATGGTCCATTTAGCCCAGTATCCTGTTTCTAAAAGTGGCCAATCCAGGTCACAAGTACCTGACAAAAACCCAATCAGTAGCAACATTCCATGTTACCAATTCTAGGGCAAGCAGTGGCTTCCCCAATGTCCAACTCAATAACAAACTTTGGACTTTCCCTCTGGGAACTTGTCCAAACCTTTTTTTTTAAACCCAGATACGCTAACCGCTGTTACCACATCCTCCAACAATGAGCTCCAGAGATTAACTATTCGTTGAGTGAAAAAATATTTCCTCCTATTTGTTTTTAAAGTATTTCCATGTAATCTCATTGTGTGTCCCCTGTCCTTTGTACTTTTTGAAAGAGTGAAAAATTGAATCACTTGTGCCAGTTTTATACCACTCAGGATTGTGTAGACCTCAATGATATCTCCCCTGAACTGACTCTTTTCCAAACTGAAGAGCCCTAACCTTAACCTTTCCTCATATGAGAAGAGTTCCATTCCCTTTATCATTCTGGGCACTCTTCTTTGAAACTTTTCTAATTCCGCTATATCTTTTTTGAGATACAGCGACCAGAATTGAATGCAATATTCAAGGTGAGATCACACCATGGAGCAACACAGAGGCATTATAATATTCTCCATATGTGGTGTATGTGCAATTCATATAGGAAGTAATCTAGTGATTAGAGCAGTGGGCTGAAAACCAAGAAATCCAGGGTTACACTTCCTACTTTTGCCACTTCCATGCTTTGTGTCCTTGAGCCTTATCTTCCATTTCCTCAGGTACCTAGTTAGATTGTAAGCTTTTTAGGGAAGAGATCTAATTATTCATCTCCATTATGCCGTGCTCATCCAGCAGGGCTATAAAAACAATTGCTGAGTATCAACACACAGTAAATATATTGTTGCTGCAATAACTGCATGGAAAGAAGTAGGACACACCCCCAACAGTTTCCACAGAGGCTTTGCAGTTACTGGACATTAATTTTTGCAACCTACACACAACTTTAATAAAAGGACCTCCAGGTTTTCAATGATAAATCTGGAACCATTTTTACAAATTTTGGATATAGCTACTGTTAAAAAAAATCAGTAAAAATCAAATTCAAGCCACTTTAGTACTGCACAGCAGATCTGTAACTCTGTCACCCTTTATATTTAAAAGTGTGAAAGTAACATCAGAAAACAGAGAAAATTGAAAGCATAACCAGAATTATATCCAGCACAGCATTAGGAGACTAACAATTCCCTTCTCAAAATGTATCATTTCGTGAAGCTAACCTTGGGTGATCTATCATTTAATACATTAGGCTGGTGCATCCTGACATCGTGGAAGCGGTAAAAGGGGCTTACCCCAACATGGTTAGTATTTATTTCCTCAGCAGGGATATGTTATGACAAGAGAATAATGCAGCTTTACATTTAAATTACACTGACAGATGAAGGTTTGCATTAGTGTAATCACTGACCTGAAAAGATGAAAAAGCATAGTACATAAAGAGACGTATTTTCAGAGCACTTAGACTTACAAAGTTTGATAGGTTACTATAGAACTCTGTAAGTCTAAATGCTTTGAAATGAGCCCCCAAGTCACTTAATAACTTATCGACCGAACTGGCAAACACCTCTACGGTACTCTATGTAAGCCACATTGAGCCTGCAAATAGGTGGGAAAATGTGGGGTACAAATGTAATAAATAAATAAAATAATGAGAACAAGAGGCATCTCATTCTTTGCATTGATAGCCAAAGGCAAATGGCTGAAAACAGAGATCGCAGTTCTAACATACCACTAAGAATCACTACACTCATTTAATTTAATGTTTCACTCAATCAAGGTTGAAAAATCAATACATCTCAAGTTATTTTTATCAATGTTTCTCTTTCTTAGAGAATCATTTTTATTTCAGATTTTTAAGTCATTTTCATTATGATGTATTAAGACTTGTACTGCTTTATTGGAAATAAGTCTACAACCACTTGAACTTTACACAAGCAGAGAATGAACTGTTGCTAGATAGTACAAAAATAGGATTTCAAGGCAAGATATGGTTCTTTTCACTACTTCTGTCAGTGTTGTGCAAATGTTTAACATTAAGTAAAAATGGTATCTTTTTAGGAACAAAAGAAGGAAAAACATTGTATTCCTGCAGTACAATCAGTTCAGGACCTGATTTACCCTGGGGCCCTTTTACTAAGTCGGGTACGCACCTACACACACCCAACGCATGTCAATTCAGAGTTACCGCCTGGCTATCACGTGACCCGGGCAGTAATTTTGTTTTTTACGCATGTCCACTACGCCCACTGGAAAATAATTTTTATTTTCCGGCACATGGCAGAAATTGGATGGTAATCATCATGCTAGGCGCGTAGATGATTACTGCACAGTTAACGCGTGAAACATTACCGCTATGTCAATGGGTGGCGGTAAGAGGTCTCATACCCAAAATGGCCGTGCACCAATTTTTATTTTGCCACACATCCATTTTCGGCAAAAATGTTAAAAACGTTTTTTTTATGGGTGCGCTGAAAAATGTATCTGTGTGCATCCAAAACATGCGCCTACACTAGCACAGCCCACTTTTCAGTGTACCTTAGTAAAAGGACCCCTCTGGTGTTATGGAATTCAATGTGTACCACAATTTCGCACAACTTAAGGTGCACTGTCTGAATTGTAAAGCACCAATCCTCACAGCAGAAGGCTGGACTATACAGAGAATTTACACACCTTCCCAGTCACCTGCTGAAATCTCAGAGGACCAACGAACTACACGGCTAGTGGCTGACATTACTTTAACAAGTAATGCTATGTTCATTCTTGTAGTTATCTTGTATCAAGCTCGCATTTTTTGATAAACATTTGCATGATGAATAAAAATGGTACCACTGCAAATAAGGCAGGCCATGCAACACCACCTCAATAAGTGGCATTAAGCACATCTCCTTATTTGCTACAAAGAGGAAGCAGTCTAGTGGGTAGAGCAATGGGATGAGAACCAGGGAAGACAGAGTCAGTTCTCACTACTGTAACTAACACTCTTTGAGGGCAATTCTAGAAAAGTATAATTTATTAGAACAATGGCAAGCATGCATGCATATCTGCAAATACAGAAGGAGCTGGATTCGATAAAGTTGAACACCTATATTTATGACTAGTGTCAGATGTATGCCTAACTTAAATATTAAATTAGGCACCATTTGGCCTTAAGTACATTAAGTGGTGTTAATTGGACCAAGTTACTAATTGATTTTGCAAGTAATTTTGAAATTGAAAATGGTGAGAACCAGCATTACCAGTACTCAAGCTGAAGAAGAAAGGTTATTATTATCACCAGTATCTAAACTGAAGACGGATTGTTGTTCCTTCCCCTTTTGTGTAGCAGCGGTTTACAGTGGGGCAACCTCAGACTTTTCCATCACTAGCAGCTAAGTACTGATCAGTTTTTTAGATGGTTCGGGGGTTCAAAGTAAGGGCTATATTCTTTGCATTAGGGGTTATCTGTCTAGTTAGTGATATTTAATCGGGCTGGGTTCAGTTTGTTATAGTTTGGTGGTTGGTGTCTCTCAATAAGTAATAGTTAAGGAGGAAAATAGTTTTTTCAATTCACTCGTTTTTCTCATATACTATGAGTATTTACGTTTGATGTTTTTCTCTCTTTTCCTCCTTGCTGGAACCAGTGATAGGAATGGACTCTTGAGTTGGAAGAGATTTGTTTGATACTTGTGTATTTTCCCTTCGAGGAGCTTTGAGGTTCCAATTTATATAAGTGTTTCTTCCTGATTTCCAGATTGGAAACTTTACCATATAATTGGGAGACACCCACAAACTTAATCTTATAGTTCAAACTTCTAATTGGGGTAGAATATTCATTTATTAAGTTTGATTTTCCCTGTTTTGAGACAGACGGATAAAATAACGCCATATCTGTTTGATTTAGGACAATGATAATATTGAGATGGAGTATTATATATGTGATTTGATGAATATATTTTATGTACCCAAGTTTTGAATATATGTGATATGTTGTATTTTATCTTTGTGATTTTATTGTATATGTTGATTTGTTTGCCGCCGAGTACTTTTGGACTGTGCAGGTGATAAATATTTTAAATAAATAAACTGCACTTAGGTGCTATTCTACAAAACTTGCCGCTAAATGCTATAGCACACAATTACAAAGGGGACTTGCACATGGGCAGATCAGGGGCGTGTCTCGAAGTTGCAGTGTAAGTTATAGAATACTATCACCTATGCACCCAGCCGCCTACCTTAGCTGTGACCATTTACACTGGCCTTTGACATGGCACAAGTGCAATGAGGCTTGTTCCATACGCCTCCATTCTTTAGTTATTTCAAAACTTGATTACTATAATATCATTTATGCAGATCTACCATCTATCCACATTAAAAGATAACAGTTAATTCAGAACATGGCCATACGCATCCTCTCAGGTCTTCGGCATTTTGATCATATCTCTCCTGTGTTTAGACAACATCATCACTAGCTTCCAGTTACTTTTGCATACAATATAAAATTTTGATTCTTACCCAAAAAACACTTTACACACAGATCCTATCTTGTTTGTCATCCCTGTTCAATCCATGGAGACCAACATGCTCCCTACATTCATCAACCTAGAATCAATTAGTTATCCCTACAGTAGCTCATATCAGACTTCAATTGATTCACCATTCTTCTTTCTTCTCTTTGAGTCTGTCTTTGTGGAATGCTTTACCCTTTGCCCTTCGCACTGGACAATCTTACTTACATTTTAAGATTGCCTTAAAGACGTACTTATTTACTATAGTCTTTCCCTCTAGACTTTTTGTTATGATGTATTGGCCAGTGTGTGGGCAGCTGTGTGTGCTCTTACATCATCTTACCTGATCCTTGCTCTTTTTAGCTTTTCTTATTCCCTTTCCTTTATGAGTTCCTGTTTCTTTTACTCATTGTATTATTTTTATAGTGGATTGTAAACTGCTTTGGCTATATGATAGGCGGTGTATTAAGCTTAAATAAACTAAACTAAAGTTGGCCACCCGTGGCCTTGCCCCGGGCTCGGTCCAGTCTCTCGGCGGCCCTGCTCCTAGGCACACTCCTGACCCACCCATGCTCCCCCCCCATGTTCACACCGCCCTATAATTTGTCCATAATAGAAATTTTGCATAATTTCTAGTATAGTGACCAAAGACTGTTGCGTGCACAACTGCTAATCGGTGCCAGTGAACATCAATTTAAGCCAATTGGCTGTTTACTTCAATTAACAGCCAGTTCTTAAATTAAGTTGTGCATACAACTGACCTTATTCTACAAATTGCACATATAACTTTGAGCACTAAGCAGAAAGTAGGAACCTAATTTTATAGCATTAGGGGGTTAGTGTTCATATTTTTGTGCCTAATTTTTGGGGCATTTTCTTGAATCTACACCTATGTGTGTAAATCATCTAAGTGCTATTCTGTAAATACACACATATTCCCCCTCATTCTAGAACTTTACCACTAATATTCAGTTGGCGTGGGCAGTTCTTTGAATGCCCGCTGCGGTGTTCAACCCGGATATTCAGTGTAGGACCATTTCGGGCAACCAGCATTGAATATCCTGGTTTTTCAACGCTGGCTAGCACATGTTCGGTTAAGCCAATATTCAGACTTCACTGGCCATGGCTTTTTATGTGGCCTTATTTGGCTGCTAAGCCTGGCTGGTTAAGTTCCAAATATCGGGACAACCAGTCATACCCTGGAACATCCCCAACATTGTCAGCTTTATTTTTGGCGCTAATTGGGCATTTTCAGGGGTGATAACCAGTTAAATGCCACTAAAAATGACTGGTTATCTGCCAAGATGCGAGTTAACTGGTCTGCGGCTGTTCCTGACAATTTAACTCAAGGTGAATATTGGCTGGTCAGTGCCTAAATGTAAGCACCATTTGCATTCTAAGAATGTAGAATACTAGCTCTTACACACATGAATGTTACATGCATAAGTACATATGAATGCTAATGGCGTAACTGCACTGTGCCACACTTAGTAGTATTCTAAAATATGAGTGCAAGGGGATGTTCACAGGGGGAGGGGGGAAGTGCATGAGTGGGTCTCACACTTTCCTACATAACATAGAATACTACAAATCATTTCTATAGTGCTACTAGACATATGCAGCACTGTACACATTATATGCAGGCATGTTCTCTGTCCCTAGAGAGCTCACAATCTTAGTTTTTGTACCCGGGACAATGGAGGGTTAAGTGACTTGCCCAAGGTCACAAGGAGCTGCAGTGGGAATTGAACCCAGGTTGCCAGGATCAACACCTGCTGCACTAACCATTAGGCTACTCCTCCACTCCTAGAATACTCATATTTACACCTGCCTTTTACATGGCATAAGTAATAGCAACTACATGTTGGCTTACAAAGCCAATTTATGCTCTAGTCATTTTAGAATTAGGGCTCAGTGCTCAGCATTTTGGTAGCCACATTTGGGAGAATTTTCCCCATGGCATATTTTACAGGTAGATGGAGCATGGGTGAGACTCACACTTATTTGTGTAACTTACAGAATACTAGGAGTTCTGCATGTTCTGGAACTTAGGCACACACATTTATGCCAGCTCTATGGCTGGTGTAAGTGCTTGTATCTAATTTATACATACGCGTTTTCATGGTTACTCTAGTATTGTATAAAACAAACTAGGTTCCTATGTTCCTTTATAAAAGAAGCTCCTATCAACTGCCCTTGGGGTGCCTTTAAAAAATATTTTTTTTATTAAATTTACAATATATCCCAGTAAGATAAACCAGAAATTATTAAATATATACACTTTGAAGAACATTTGAACAATAAAGGAAAAAGTAATAAACATTCATCTACAATAAATGCAAAAAGATTCAAGAAATAGAAATTAAATTTACAAAATAAAATTACAGAAATAAATAAATCCCAAGACTGTTGTATATCCATAAAGCCCTCCCAAGTCTGCCCCTACAGCATGAATATAGGACTATACAATGACATTTATTTCTTCTTTAACAACAAGAAATTCTTCTAGTTGCTTGGTTTCAAAAAAATGAAATTGTTTACCCTGAAACATCACAAAACATAAACAATGAAATTTAAGCACAAAATTGGTGCCCAGTGGAGGAGTGGCCTAATGGTTAGGGTGGTGGACTTTGGTCCTGGGGAACTGAGAAACTGAGTTCAATTCCCCCTTCAGGCACAGGCAGCTCCTTGTGACTATGGGCAAGTCACTTAACCCTCCATTGCCCCATGTAAGCCACATTGAGCCTGCCATGAGTGGGAAAGCGCAGGGTACAATTGTAACAAAAAAAAAATTTCCTTGGCTGAAAAGGCCAGGAAGGCCTTATGCCTGATCTGTGTCTCTCTTGAAAGATCAAGAAATACTCAAGCTTTTGAACCCAAGAACTGTGTGTCCAAGTATCTAAAAGAAAGTTTCAAAACAGCATTGTGATCCAGCTCCAGAGCAAAAGATACCACCATAGTAATTCTCTGTGTAATTACTTCCAATGAAGATTCCAAAGATGTCAGATTCATATTGTCCCCATCTTGACCTCGAAGGGCCTCACCAACAGTTCTCCCTGAGACCATTATATACTGGGCTCGTATGATAGGTGGTGATGAATCACCAGACATCCCCAGAACCTCAATTAAATGTTTCTTAACCATATCTACAGGTGCAATAAGAGGAGACCTGGGATAATTGAACAATCTCAAGTTATGTCTCCTAATTTGATTTTCTAGGTATTCCAACAGATGAGTAAAATTCTTATCTTTAATTGAGGCAAAACCCAAAGATTCCAGAGTTTGAATTTTAATCTCTAAGAAATTCAATTTAGAAGACTGCTGGGCAGATGCCTGTGCCTAGAGGAGAGTAGCCTCAGACAAAACCTTAATACCCTTAGTGTTTTCCAAAGTCAAAGTCTGTAAAGAGGAATACATATCAAATGCAAGGTCCCAAAGTGACTCCAATTTCCCAACTGTTGGTTTAACAAAAACCCGCGAAGATAAAGCAGGAGTAGGCAAGCTAGAAACCTGGGAAAGAGTACTCACAGTTTGTAGAGGTAACATTTGTGCAGTATTTTTTAGTAACTCTTGGCCAGAGTCCAATCTTTCAGGTGCTGTTAATATGTGCCCTCCCTGCTCACCCAAATCTTCACACAGGAGAGAACCAGGGACAGGACCATCCAGAGCTCCACTACTTACTGGTTGCGGGGGAGCTGCCTGCTCAACAGGGCTTAAGGAAGCCCCGTCCACAATGCTGACCGATGCCAACGTGACAGTGCCAAAAGAAGGGGAGGAAGCCTGTACAGGTTCCACTGGAGCCTTGAATCTATCGAGAGTCGCCTGCTTCAGAGCTGGGGCTGCAGCAGGAGTTGAGAGAAACTCCTGCACCTTCCCTCTCATTGTGCCCATACTTATACAGGCAGGGAGCCGCTCAAGGATGGCAAATCAGAACCGAATCCAGGTAGCTGCAGTACGATCAGTCATTACGACGCCATCTTACATCTTCCTTGGGGTGCCTTTTTAAAGAATCACCTGCTTTGCGACATTGGACAAGTCACTTATCTCTCACTGCTTCAGGTAAGCTCTTTGGGGCAGAGAGACTTTCTTACTGCCTCTCTGTTCTCAGCTTTTGCTTTGAGATCTATTTATTTAATTAATTTTATTTTTTTTTTTTAATTTTTAACAAGAAGCTTTATTGGGTGAAACCACAAAGTACAATTCAAAACTGTACAGTCACTTATCATACAGGTTCCTCTCACATTAATTTCCATAATACATAAAGACTCCTAGTGTAATTTCCATAAAAAGCAAAAACATTTCTTGTCACATTTAAACCTTTTATAACCCCCCAGTAACCCCAAAGAACTCCCCCCCCCTCCCTTCACTTCTCCATGTCTCATCCCAAGAGATGACTCCAAGATCCATATCTATGATAACGATGTGTTTACTGGTGCCCAAATCTGTTCCCATTTTGCTAGGGTTTTACGCTCCTTAGCCATTAGTTTTTCCATATTACTTATATACCACACCAAATTGTACCATCGCCGTATTGAGGGACATCCATTCTGTTTCCACATCCGTGCTATCAGCAATCTAGCTGCATTGATGCAGTGTTTTGCCAGCTGGCTCCCCTGGCTAGTGAGCCCCATGATTGGTCTATTAAATAAAAACACTGCAGGGTCCCATGGTATGTTACCCTCCACCCATCTATTCAACCTGCCTCGTACCGATTTCCAAAATGCTTGTACTTTTCTACAGGACCACCAAATGTGTCCCATTGTGCCAATCTGTCCACAGCCTCTCCAGCATAATTTCGATGCCCCAGGGTACATATGATGTAGCCTTGCCGGGGTGAGATACCAGCGATATATTACTTTTGTACAATTTTCTTGGATATTGACTGCTCGAGAGCTGTGAACTGAGGCCCGCTCCATCTGTTGCCACATTTCAGGGGTATATGTCACTCCCAATTCGCTTTCCCACTTATCCCGGTGTCTACAACTAACCCCTAGGGAGTCCCTCAAATGGCTGTATAACTTAGAGATCAAACCCTTGGATTTTTCAGTTTCCACACATAGTTGCTCTAAAAAAGTAACTTCCCCACATAACTTACGCTTCAAACCTGCTGTCTGAAGGAAATGAATAATCTGATTATATGCATATTGGTCTTGCTGAGGTAAGTCATATTCACTAGCCAACTCCCCAAATGTAATGAAGCGCTCATCTTTCATTAACTGCCCCCACCAAATCAATCTAGTTTTCCGCCATTTAATAAAAGGAGACAGTGTGCATCCAGGAGGGAATGCTGCATTGTAAGCTATAGGTGTTAGTCGTGATTCATAGAATCCTTTCATTCTCTCTAATTTGTCCCAACAAGAAAAGGTGTATTGAATGATTGGATTTAAGGGTTGAGGTAAATATCGATATCTAGGTGCCAGCCAAAACAATTGTCCCAACCTTAGTGGGCTCTGTATCATATACTGCTCTATCTGAATCCAAAGCTTATGTTCTGATTCATGGAACCATTCTATTGCAGCTTTCGCTTGGGCAGCTCTGTGATATAGCCCCAAATGTGGTACCCCCAGTCCACCCTTACTTTTCCTAGCTGCATATAAACGGGACCTAGGGAGACGAGCCCTATGACCCTGCCATATAAAGTGTTCTATTCTGGTTTGGAGCAAATGAAGCATACGATTATTAATTGGAAGCGGTATAGACTGAAATAGATATAGCAGACGTGGGAGAATATTCATCTTCACAGTTGCCACTCTCCCAAACCACGAGAGATGCAAGGGATCCCATCTATCTAGATCTCTCCTAATTTCCTTAATTAAGGGCAAATAGTTGGCTGTACTCATGTCATTCAATTTACTGGTAAGTATCACCCCCAAATACCGTAATCCCTGCTTGACCCAAGTCAACGGATATGTCTGACAGCAGGTCTGATAGTCTCTCTCCTCCATCCCCACTGCCATGGCTTCAGTCTTTGTATAATTAATTTTAAATCCTGATACTTGACTATATGCCTCAATCTCCGTAAATACTGCTGGTAGAGATGTTAAGGGTGAGATTAAGGTCAACAAAATGTCATCTGCAAAAAGAGCAATTTTTGACTCCCATCTCCCCGCCTTCAGCCCTTGGACACCCGGGTTGGATCTGATATTATGAGCTAAAGGTTCCAGTACTAGAGCAAATAATAAGGGGGAGAGTGGGCAACCCTGACGAGTTCCTCGAGATAACTCAAAAAAAGGGGAAGAGTTACCATTAATCTTAACACAGGCCCTAGGTGCAGTGTATAATTCTTGCACCAACCCTCTAAACATAGGTCCAAACCCAAACTTTTGTAAGACCGAGTGCAGAAAGGACCAATGCACCCGGTCAAAGGCCTTCTCAGCGTCTATACTTAGCAAACAGCATGGGGACTTTTGCTGCTGCGCCAAGTACATGACGTCCATCGTCCTTCTAATATTATCAGAGGCTTGTCTGCCCATTATAAAGCCTACCTGATCAGAGTGTATTAGGGTCGGTAAAATACCCACCAACCTAGTGGCCATTACTTTGGCCAGGATTCGTACATCAACATTTAGTATAGAAATCGGGCGGTACGAAGCACATTCAGTTATCTCCTTATTGGGTTTGGGAATAACTGCTATCCAAGCATCCTTCATGGTTGGAGGCAAATTCCCTCCTTCCCTAACAAAATTCAAAACCTCTGTCAATATAGGCGCAAGATATGGGGCAAATGTCTTGTAATATTCTCCAGTATATCCATCCACCCCCGGAGATTTGCCTGTCTGCAGTGTCTTGATAGCTTTAAGGACCTCCTTAACCTCTATCGGAGCTTCCAATGTGCTCCAGTGCTCCGGGAGCAGGACTGGAAGATTTAATTCCTCTAGATATGCTTGGATAGCAGTATTTTGTATAGAGGAATCTTTAGTATATAATTCAGCATAAAATTCCCTAAATCGCTCTCCAATAGCCTGAGATGTGGAAAGAGTTGTGCCCCTTTTATCTTTAACTCGGAATATGTTCCTGTCCATCCTAAGTTTACGTAAACGTAGGGCCAGTTGACGGTTAATTTTATTTCTTCCATTGTACGCATGGAGACGGAGCTTCTCATTAATAAACTCAAGGTCTCTAAAAAGCAGCTCATCTAATTGGAGCCTCGCTTCCTGAAGAGATCTATATATCCTAGGTGAACCTGTTTGCTTATGAATAATCTCAAATTCTTCAATCTTACCCCTCCAGTATCTCTTTAGCGATTCCCGTTGCCTCTTAAGGCGACCCGCCACTTTCATAAAGTGGCCACGGGATACCGCTTTCAAAGCGTCCCAGACAATAGCAATGGAAGGGCCTGAATCCAGATTAAAATGTAAATATTCTTTAAGCATCTTCACATAATCTGCACAGATGTGTTCATCTTTTAGCATAGTGTTGTTAAAGGTCCACCTTTTATGTCCATCAGCTATCCCAGAGAGGGACAATAATACCTCACAGGGTGCATGATCTGAAATAGTAATATTTCCAATCTGTGTATCTTTCACTTGTCCCCCCAGTAATTTATCTAGAAAAAGAAAATCTATACGGGAATATGAGGCATGTACTGAAGAGTAGAATGAGTAATCCCTATCCAATGGATGCCCATCCCTCCATGTATCAAAGAGACCCATTTCTTCCACCCATGTAGCCATCTGACCCGCCAGTGTTCTATCCGTTCGGGAGACAGGTCCCGATCGATCTAAGTTCGGGTCCATGGTAACATTAAAATCACCTCCCAATATGAGTTGGCCTCCTACCATAGGTCTAATATTCCTCTTTAACGTTTTTAAAAAGGAGGTTTGGTTTGCATTCGGCCCATATATAGATCCCCAAGTATATTCCTTAGCTTCCAGCATTCCCCTAATAAGAAGGTACCGCCCTGCTGGGTCTCTCTTAATTTGCTGAACTTGTATTGGTATACTATCATGAAAAAGTAAAGCCACTCCTCGCTTCTTACTATTGGTAATATCAGAGGCAAAATAGATTTTTGAATATGAGGTAGGGTGAAACAAATGTTCATGTGCTCGTTTCAAATGTGTTTCTTGTAACATTACCACCTGTGGATGCAATCTGGCTAATTCTTGATATATCAACTGTCTTTTTCTCGGAGAGTTTAAACCCTTAACATTCCAGGTTATTACTTTTAGATCTGGTAGCATCTAACTTCCTTAATTAGAGACTGCATATACCAGCACCTATAGTAGAATCTTTCCCATTTACAGACATAGAAGAAGATTAAGAACCCCTCCCACCCACCCTCCCCAACCCCAGCCCCAACAATGTATTCCGTGTGTGAAGTGTAGAAAACAGAAAAAACTCTTCCCACACTCACCCACATGAAGCTCCCAACAAGGTCAACAGCCTCTCACACCGCCCGATTCCCTAACCTCCCTTCATCCCTGAAATACGACTCTTCAGTTCAATACAAGTGCACCTTTCTTTTCACTTCTCTGGGTGCTCTCTTATCATGAATAACAAAATCTTAGTGTTGTCCCAGTTCAAGTCACAGATCGTGTTGTCGTCTTACGCAGCTTCTTTGCTTTATTGAAGACTTGTTTCCATTGATGAACTTTATCCCGCGCCTTGCTGGCCGCTGTTGTCTCCTCCGCTTCCAGTTCCATTAGGCCTGCTACTTGAAGAAGTTGTTTCGCATCTGCTACAGTGCGTGCTCGATATGATTTGCCTGCTATAACAAAGCAGAGGGCAAATGGGAAGGCCCATCGATATTTGATATTATGTTTATTCAAAGTGTCCAGTATTGGTTTCATCTCTCTACGCCATTGCAATGTATTTGCTGACAGGTCTTGATATACTGTTATCAAAGTCTCATTATACATCAGTTCTTTCTTCTGGCGTGCCAAAGCAAGTAATTGCTCTTTTTCAGTGAATTTCCAAAACCGAACAATAATGTCTCTTGGTCTGTTATTTTGCGAATTACCCAGCGCTCTATGGGCCCTCTCGACCTCTGGTAAAGGCGTATCTGGCTGTGCCGCTAGAAGCTGTCCACAAACCTCTTGCACTATTTTCAAGACCTCTTCCTGGCTCCCTCCTTCTGGCACCCCACGAAATCGCAGATTTTTACGTCTACTGCGATTTTCAATGTCATCTATCTTATATTGTAGGTCAGATATCTGCGTTGTAGTTCCTTCCTCACGTAGGTGCATTTGTTGTACTACTTCCACGTGCTCATCCATCCGCACTTCTAGATCTTCTATACGGGTACCTACTTCTTTAAGTTCACCTCGTAAATTATCAATGCGCTCTACTATGTCCGCTTTCATATGCGCTAAATCTTTTTTCAAATCCATAAGCAAACGAGCAGAATGTGAGTTCCTCACACTGCCTGTGTCTTCTTCCGATCTTTCCGACTCAAAATCTGAGGCCTCTTCGAGGTGTGGTGAGACATGGCGCGAGGGCGTTTTAGATGTACGCTGGCTACTGCGCATCGCGCTTTTCGCCTCTGAGTTCTTTAACTTTTGTGCCATTCTACCTTCCAACCTTTCAAACGAGGTTCGATCAGCGGGAATGAGTCAAAATGCGTCGTATTTACTGCTATAGTTCGCTATTTTAGCTGGATTACTCGGGAGCCACAAAATCAGGCTTCCATCGAGGACAGTGACGTCACCGGAAGTCAATTAATTTTATTTTTAAGAAATTATACATACAATTACAAGAAACCATCTTGCATTGAAAAGATATGGATCAAATTAAATCAAAGAAAACAAAACAGAATATCAGAATCACAAGACATAAGGAAAAGAGAAGCAACCTTTTCATCATTTTAATACTCAATACACAATATTAAATTACTCCATTTTAGTCCACAAAAAGGGAGAGTGAAGGACAAGGCACAATTCCAAGAAATCTGTTATAAGTGGAAAAGGAAGGACCCCCCCCCCCCCCCAGACTAATTATACCACTTTATGGAGTAGATGTCATTGTAGCAGCCCCCAATGGAGGAGGAATAACCACAGTCCTAGAAGCCAAGAAAGAGTTCAGATGGTCAGGTTCAAAAAACACACATTTCACAGACTGCAACTTCATCACACACTTGCATGGGAAGTTAAGCCAAAAAGACCTCCTATCTATAGAACTCTTGGACTGAATTTAAGAAAAGATTGATGTCTCCATTGCGTCTGCCTGAATATATCAGGAAAAACACTAATCCTATAATTCAAAAACAACTCTTGACGATGATGAAAAAAAAAACATTTTCAATATCCAATCACGATCATGTTTATACCCCGGTATTATCATACTCAATTGTCAGAGTTAAATTAAGATCATCAAAAGGAATGCCCATCCCTCCAGGCAACTGTTTTTCCCCAGAGTTCTTCACAAAAGGTAATAAATAATATGTCTTAGATGCAGTTCTGGATGGCCTGCCACCCATACTGCAGGCACCCTACACGAAGTTGCAGGCACCCTATTCGGAGTTGCACAATCCACAATTGAAGAACGGCAGCCCAGAACCAAGACATCTCACCTGAGGGTGATGCGGAAAGTATGTGCCCTCTACGTTGCTCCTCTTGGCTGCCACGATTAGCTACAGCATCCTCCATTCTCTGAGCAAGAACTTCCACTGCTCATTTATCTTTTAGTCGTGACTATTACTGAAGGACATTTTTCACTGCTGCAGGTATTGTTTTTATGTACTAGCTACCTCTCTTCTATCTGGTCATTCTCACTGATGCAGGCAAACCTCCAGCCAAGGTAAAAGAAAAAAAAAAAAATAGCCCCATGCAACACACAAACACAAGCACCTCAGAGCCCAAACACACACATATTCACATGCAAACACCCCAAAGCCAGAAGCAACCTCCAAAAATGACCAGCTAAGGGCATGGATCTTCTACGATACAATAGCAATGTGGATAATGGGGATACCAGCAACAACTCCAACTGAATGGAACAAAATACCAGAATGCATCACAATAAGAAAATACCAACAACTGGAAGAGTCCAATTACCACCTAATGAACAACACAGTGGCCAAAAAACCAACAACATGAAACCAAACAAACAACACCCAACAAAATCACAACAGCAAAACAGGCAGACCACACAGACAACTACAAACTGTTAAAAACACCAACATTAAATGTGACATGTATGTCCCAATACAAATACATGTGAGATAAGTTGTAAATACAACACTACTAAGAGACTGGATAGAAACAGAACTCAGACTACTGCTCATAACTGAAACATGGCTGCACCTTGAAGACAACCATGCACTACTAGATCTATGCTTACCAGGATACAAAATAATACATATCAACAGAACCAAAAGAATGGGAGGAGGTGTTACAATAATATACAAATCCTCCTTCACAGCAGAACCTGTTGCTAAACACATATCCTCAACAATCAAAATCCTGGTATGCAAAAATCACTGACAAAACACTAACAGACCAACTATGCATCACATTATTCTACCGCCCCCCAGGAAGCTGGACAAATGCCCAAGTTGATTTCATGGACTTCATACCAAACATCTGCACCAATCACCCAAATGTACTACTAATAGGTGACATAAACCTGCACCTAGAAAATCAAAATGACACAAACACAAAAACACTAATGAACTTCATAAACCAATGGAACTTCACAACAGTTCAAGAAGTCTCATCGCACACAAAAGGACAACAATTAGACATACTAGCACACAGATTTTCAATGAGTAACAACCACATATTCACAAACCACACATGGGAAGAGGTATCACGATCCGACTACAGCAAGCTCACTTTCACACTACAATGGAAAGAAAATGGCAAGCAAGAGAGCCAAGAACCCAACGCAGATTCACAACCAGAGGAAACGTAGACAACCACACATTCTGGACAACCATAATAAATGAGCTCAATGACATACCACCCAAAGATAAACACTGCATGAGAAACTGGTATGAAACAAGTGAAAACACACTAAACAAAATAGCACCACTCAAATCAAAAACAAAAATCACAAAACAACCACGTCCCAGGTTTAATGACAAACTACTACACATGAAGAAGCTCTGTAGGAAACTCGAAAGAGCATGGACCAAAAACAAAACAGACGCAAACAAAACCATATGAAGAAAAGCCATAAGAACATACACAAACAGCATAAAGAAAGCAAAAGCAGAACACTACAGTACATATAAGAACCTTGACCAGACCAATACAAAAAGAAAATTTGAACTCATGAACAAACTACTGAAAACCCAGAACATATTGGTGACAACTGAAACACCACCAACTGCAGACATGCTTGAACAATACTTCAAAACAAAGTAACAAACAAAAGATCAAACCTTGTAAAAGCACAAATAAATGTCACAGACTACCTACAGGACTGCGAAACACATGACAACCACACCACAGCAGAATATTGACCATGTTCAAACCACCCCAAATAGACACAGTAAAGACACTATTGACAAAATATGCGCATGCATACTGCCTACTTGACAAATGCCCCAACTATATGATGAAAAACCCACCAGACTGGTTCATCAAGTGCCTGACCAAACACATCACATACATGTTTGAAGGAGGTCAATTTCCAACAGACAAAGGCGACATAGTACTCACACCTATCCACAAAAACATTACCAACAAGAGCAGTAAAACCACAAATTACAGACCAGTAGCCTCAATTCCACTACTGACCAAAACAATGGAAGGTCTGGTAGCATAGCAACTAATGGAATATTTGACAAAATTCTCAATTCTTCATAAATCTCAATCATATTTCAGACTACAACACAGCTCAGAAATGTTCATAACCACCCTGATAACGAAATTCAGAAGCATAATATGCCAAGGACAAAATGTATAACTCCTACAATTCGACATTTCAAGTGCATTTGACCTAGTAGACAACACACCACACTAATGACACTGCTTGACAACATAGGAGTCAGCGGTGCAGTGGCAACGTGGTTCAATGGCTTTCTAAAGACCAGATCCTACATTGTAAAGATGTCTAACCAAACATCAATCTCATGGATCTCTGAGTGTGGGGTACCACAGGGATCGCAAATATCACCAATACTGTTCAACGTAATGATGGTGCCACTCAGAAAAAAACTAGAATGGGTTTCAACCCATTTATATATGCAGACGATGTCACCATCTTCATACCTTTCCAAAACATACAGGACAAAATAAAAAAAGGATTGGACCTCATGGAAGAATGGGCAACAACTTTCAGACTAAACTGAACAGAGACAAAACCTAATTCCTAGTACTATCCTGCCCACACAACCCCACATCTTACCAAAAATTCACAATCAACCAACAAACATACCACATCGGAACACAACTTAAAATAATAAGAATCATTCTTGACAAACATCTAACACTGGATAATCACAACAAAAAGATACCGGTATCTTCAATAAAATCTTTTTGTTGTGATATTGATCTACTGGCTTTCTTTCCCATATTGGATTTTGCAGATCGTTTGCCTTGTTGTTTTTTGGGACCCTGCAGGAAAGAAAGATTTCTTTTACACATTGCAGTAAAAGGGGGCCTCGGCACGCATGAAACACACGCGCCGATGCCAGCATAGGCCCCCTTTTGCCGCACCTTGGTAAAAGGGGCCCTATATAAATAAATAAATATCACCAAAACTCTACAGTTGAACACAAAACCTACCACTACCTTTTCCTCTTCAAATCTATCTCTTCAAAAACTCTATGAATAACCACACAAACAATAGATGCCCTCTCCACATTGCAGAACATTATTGTAACTCCACCAAAATGTAAATTGTAAGCCACTTTGAACTAAAACTTGTGTTTGGATAATAGTGGATAGAAGAATGCATAAATAAATAAAATACTGGGGGATAGGATTGTTCTGCTATCTTCAAATTTTCAAATTGATATTTTCTAAAAGTCACTAATGGTGCAATAGAGGCCTACTTTGGAAAATTAATAAAACATCCTTTAGACCTGTGACTATAGATTCTATATAGGATGCTCTGGTCTGCCTGGAATCTTCTTTAATCAAAACTTTTCTGATCTCATAGTTCAGAATCAATCTTTTGTTACTAAAGCTTCAGTTCTTGAATAAAACGTTTCTACACTGGAGTCTTCTGATATCGAGAATAAAGTTGACATTCTCAAACTTAAAGATGGACAATTTTCAATTTAGTGCTTCAATGTAAGATAGAGAATTTGGAGAACCAGCAGAGGATAAAAACATTGCATTTGAGATCTATTTAAATGAATGCTGTCTATATTTCCAGCTTTAGCTGTAAACAGAGGCACATTTATACTTCCAGATGCCCTTAGGAAGGTAGAAAGTCAGCCACCTCCTCCACAAAGATAGAGGGTCATAGATTTGATATATTGCCTTTCTATAGTACAGTCAAAGCAATTTCCATTTACCGATGAGTTGGAGAAACTGAATGAAATCTCTATAATCCTGGAGGATGTAATGGGCCAATTTGACAATGTGAAGAGTAGCAAATCTCCTGGACCAGATGGTATTCATCTCAGAGTACTGATAGAATTGAAAAATTGAGTGTGGTACTGGAAGATTGGAGGGTGGTCAATGTAACGTTGATTTTTAAAAAAGGTTCCAAAGGAGATCCAGGAAATTATAGACTGGTGAGCCTGATGTCAGTGCCGGGCAAAATGGTAGAGACTATTATAAAGAACAGAATTGCAGAGCATATTCAAAAGCATGGATCAATGAGACAAAGCCAACATAGATTTAGCGAAGGGAAATCTTGCCTCACCAATCTATTACATTTCTTTGAAGAGGTGAATGTACATGTGGATAAAGGTGAGCCGATCAATATTGTGTATCTGGATTTTTAAAAGGCATTTGACAAAGTACCTCATGAAAGACCCCAGAGGAAATTGGAAAGTCATGGGATAGGAGGTAGTGTCCTATTGTGGATTGAAAACTGGTTAAAAGATAGAAAACAGAGAATAGGGTTAAATGGTCAGTATTCTCAATGGAGAAGGGTAGGTAGTGGGGTTCCCAGGGGTCTGTGCTGGGACCGCTGCTTTTTAACATATTTATAAATGATTTAGAGATGGGAGTAACTAGTGAGGTAGTTAAATTTGCTGATAACACAAATTTATTCAAAGTTGTTAAATCGCAAGATGATTGTGAAAAATTACAAGAGGACCTTACAAAACTGGGAGACTGGGCTTCTAAATGGCAGATGACGTTTAATGTGAGCAAGTGCAAAGTGATGCATGTGGGAAAGAGGAACCCGAATTATAGCTATGTAATGCAAGGTTCTACATTAGGAGTCATCAGCCAGGAAAGGGATCTAGGTGTCGGTCATTGGTGATACCTTGAAACCCTCTGCTCAGTGTGCTGCGGCGGCTAAGAAAGCAAATAGAATGTTAGGTATTATTAGGAAAGGAATGCAAAACAAAAATGAGGACATTATAATGCCTTTGTATCGCTCCATGGTGCGACCGCACCTCGAATATTGTGTTCAATTCTGGTTGCCGCATTTCAAAAAAGATATAACGGAATTAGAAAAGGTACAGAGAAGGCCGGCAAAAATGATAAAGGGGATGGGACGACTTCCCTATGAGGAAAGGCTGAAGTGGCTAGGGCTCTTCAGCTTGGAGAAAAGACAGCTGATGGGAGATATGATAGAGGTCTATAAAATAATGAGTGGAGTAGAACAAGTAGACGTGAATCGCTTGTTTACTCTTTTCAAAAATACTAGGACTAGGGGGCATTTAATGAAGCTACAAAGTAGTAAATTTAAGACAAATTGGAGAAATTTTTCTTCACTCAACTTGTAATTAGACTCTGGAATTCATTGCTAGAGAATGTGGTAAAGGCGGTTAGCTTAGTGGGGTTTAAAAAGGTTTGAATGGCTTCCTAAAAGTCCATAGAACATTATTAAAATGGACTTGGGGAAAATCCACTGCTTATTTCTAGGATAAGCAGCATAAAATATATTGTAGTTTTTTGGGATCTTGCCAGGTACTTGTGACTTGGATTGGCCACTGTTGGAAACAGGATGCTGGGCTTGATGGACATTCAGTCTGTCCCAGTATGGCAAAACTTATGTACTTAAGCTTAGTAAAACGGCCTCTACCATATTAGCACAGGAACACCCCCCCCCCCCCCCCCCAAATAGAAAAAGGTTTTCCATGCTGCTGGTGACCTCCCAGCAGTTTTCAGTTTAGTGTGGGTTCCTACACCATCTGTATCATGCCACCTTGTGATAGAAAGGAGAAAATATTATAGGAGAAAAAAATCACTGTCATGGCACCAAGGACATAAAGCAAAAACTAAAGTTCCTGCAAATATGTTTTGATATTGGATTTTAATTAGGTAAATTATGTCCACATATGCTTAAATATTACATATAAGGTCATTTGTCTGCATTTGAATTTTGTCTTTTTTTATTCTTCATATTGTAAGGAGTGGCCTAGTGGTCAGGGTGGTGGACTTTGGTCCTGAAGAACTGAGTTCGATTCCCACTTCAAGCACAGGCAGTTCCTTGTGACTCTGGGCAAGTTACTTGACCCTCCATTGCCCCAGGTACAAATAAGTACCTGTATACAATATGTAAGCCACATTGAGCCTGCCATGAGTGGGAAAGCATGGGGTACAAATGTAACAAAAAAAATATTATTTATGTTATTTGTATTTGTGATTCTTTGATCTATTATTGAGCAAGTAATATTCCCCCAGGTACTATATAGAGAATCGCGTGAAAATTCAAACGTATTCTGTAACAATGCACATAACTTAATTGGCTTAACAAGTAATCAGCATTGATAACAGCTCATAACAAGCAATAATGAGCTTTAATTGGCAATAATTAGAATTTACGTGCACAATTCACTAAGCATATTTTGTAATGCTCTGCACCTAAGTTCTAACATGCACAGGCAAAAAGGGGCGTGGATATAGGCAGTAAAATGGGTATTTCATGGGCATTCTGAAACTTATGCGCATAGTTATAGAGAATGGCCCAGTGTGCCTAAATCTACGCACCAGGATTTATGTCATATTTTTGTTGGTGTAAATGGAGGTGCGTAGTTTTAGGTGCTGGGATATCAATTAAGTGCATTCTATATACCACACCTAAATTTAGGTGCCGCTTATAGAATACACTTTTTTGGCACCGATTTCCATGCCAATTTTGTAGGCGACATATATAGATTCTCCCCTAGTATGTTTGTTTCTACAAGAATTACAGTATATTTGGAAAGTATTCTCAAGGGCTATATTCAAACTTCTTATATAGAAGGGAAATCATTTTCAGAAACAAGCCACATAGGTGAATCTAATTGTGATTATATGTCAGCCTAATGTGTTTAAACTAATCTTCACTCTTTAGTTATAATAATGTCAATGGAAACTAGAGATTTGGAAGTAAAGCAAGTAATATACTTCCTAGAGGGAAATTTACAAACGAATGGCCTCTTGATATGTCTGATCCTATTCTATTAAACTATGGTGTTCTTTTCTTTTATACTTTTTATGTTATCTTAGCATATATAAACCACTGTGATCAAGGCTGTTGCAACAGCGGTATATCAAGTTTTAATAAACTATAAACTATTTAGAGGGTAATTACGTAAAGGATTTATTCCATTTTACACATGTAAAATGCCCCTGGAGTGCAAGAACAACTTGTAAAGAAACTTCAGACTGCACAAAACACAGCAGCAAGACTAATCTTTGGCAAATCCAAATTGGAAAGTTCTAAGCCCCTTTGAGAGAAATTGCACTGGCTCCCAATAAAGGAACGAATTAACTTCAAAATCTGCACCCTAGTCCACAAAATTCTTTATGGAGAAGCCCCAGGATACATGAACACCCTAATCAATCTTCCAGCCAGGAATACATCAAGCACATCCCGTTCATTCCTAAATCTCCATTATCCTACCTGTAACGGCCTCAAATATAAATCCACTTACGCTTAATCCTTTTCCTTTATCAGCACCCAATTATGGAATGCACTGCCAAAAGCTGTCAAAACTACTCAAAACCATCTCTACTTTAGGAAATTACTCAAGACTAGCCTATTCCGGAAGGCCTACCCCCAGGCTCCAACATAAAACCTAAATTCATTCTAAACAGCATATAAATGGACTATTTTGGACTCTCTTACCTTTACCCTTTTTCCTTTATACCCTGTTCTTTCTATCCACTCTGACTACCACAATCTATTGCATTTGTATAACTACTGGACTGGCGATAGCCTTTTCGGTCTACTGTAAGCCACATTGAGCCTGCAAACATGGGAAAATGTGGGGTTGAAATGTGATAAATAATGTGGGGATCCTTTTACTAAGCTGGAGTAAGTACTAGCACGTGTTTACCATAGCTCCAAAGATCTTACCATAGGACGCGTTGAGATGTCCCGCAGCAATTTTGTAATGTATGCCTGCAAACCAGGCACTATAAAATCATTTAAATTTTACTGTGGAGGGAGCATGTCTGGGGGTGGACAGTGGGCGTTTGTGCAGTAATCAGTTAGCACAGCTACATTACTACGTGCTAGCTGGATAGTGCAGGATTAGTGCTTGAGACCTTACCACCTACAAAATAGGGGTTGGGTAGTGCTCATTTGCTAATTTTTGTTAATGGCCGAGTGTTAACGACAACATTAGCATATGCCATAAAAGTCACCAATGCAGGATGTGTGACATTATGCTAGAGTCAAAGTTTTTAAGGATCTGTCTACTGGCAGAGAATATACATTGTATGTCAATACATCCTGCAGATCTGATTTCATCATCTACTGTATAATATGCCCCTGTGATAAGCTTTATGTAGGACAAACCTCATGTTCGCTATATGTGAGACTAGTGGAACATAAGAGCGAGACAAGGACCACATGGGAGTAACTAGTGAGATAATTAAATTTGCTGATGACACAAAGTTATTCAAAGTCGTTAACTCGCGACAGGATTGTGAAAAATTGCAAGAGGACCTTACGAGACTGGGAGACTGGGCAGCTAAATGGCAGATGGCGTTTAATGTGAGCAAGTGCAAGGTGATGCATGTGGGAAAAAAGAACCCAAATTATAGCTATGTCATGCAAGGTTCCACGTTAGGAGTTACGGACCAAGAAAGGGATCTGGGTGTCGTCGTCGATAATACACTGAAACCTTCTGCTCAGTGTGCTGCTGCAGCTAGGAAAGTGAATAGAATGTTGGGTATTAATAGGAAAGGTATGGAAAACAGGTGTGAGGATGTTATAATGCCATTGTATCGCTCCATGGTGTAACCGCACCTTGAGTATTGTGTTCAATTCTGGTCGCCACATCTCAAGAAAGATATAGTAGAATTGGAAAAGGTGCAGCGAAGGGCAACTAAAATGATAGTGCGGATGGGACAACTTCCCTATGAAGAAAGACTAAGGAGGCTAGGGCTTTTCAGCTTGGAGAAGAGACGGCTGAGGGGAGACATGATAGAGGTATATAAAATGACTGGACTGGAACAGGTGGATGTGAAGCGTCTGTTCACGTTTTCCAAAAATACTAGGACTAGGGGGCATGCGATGAAACTACAGGGTAGTAATTTTAAAACAAATCAGAGAAAATATTTCTTCACCCAACGCATAATTAAACTCTGGAATTTATTGCTGGAGAACGTGATGAAGGTGGTTAGCTTGGCAGAGTTTAAAAAGGGGTTAGACGGTTTCCTAAAGGACAAGTCCATAAACCACTACTAAATGGACTTGGGAAAAATCCACAATTCCAGGAATAACATGTATAGAATGTTTGTATGTTTGGGAAGCTTGCCAGGTGCCCTTGGCCTGGATTGGCCGCTGTCGTGGACAGGATGCTGGGCTCGATGGACCCTTGGTCTTTTCCCAGTGTGGCATTACTTATGTACCCAGAAGAACACCTCTAGCTAATCATTGTGTCATGTTTAAACATGAGTTTGAAATGGTACAGAGCTGTGTTCTACAACATATAGCTGTTAACAAGAGAGGAGGAGACAGACATCGAATTCTTTACTGAAAGAGCAACAGTGGATCTTCAGATTAGGGTCCATGATACCACAAGGGTTGAATGCTAAATTAGAATGGAATCATTGCCTATAAGGCATTATGTGTCAACCATCAGCCAACTACATTTTTGACAGGATTTCTGTGAGGTTTTTTTGAAGTTTTTGAGACTTTTTTTTGATTGACTGCCATTGTTTTGGTGTCTGACGTCATATGAGGTTATATAGAAGGTGCCATTTTTAAGGAAGTTGTCTGAGTAGCTACCGTCGGCTTTTTCTGAATGGAATTTAAGCAAGCACCAGAGGGATTGAAGTGACGGTAAGAAATGTATAAGCGTTTGATGAAGTTTATCTCCTCTGCAGATTTCTTGGTCCTGTGATCCTGACACAGCCTTGCGAAACGCTGGCCACCGTTGGTCATGGTCAGGCTGAAGACCTTGCAAGTAATAAGGAGAGGAGCAGCGAAAGCTAAATTTTTTTACTGCTTTTCGTTATAAAAGTTAAGTTGGTTTTCACTATTTGGAGAAGAAAGGAGGTTTTTTGATGATGATGAGGAAGTCCTGCTCCTACAGTGTATAATCTACAGTTTGGAGCTTTGAGGTTTTTTCTCCTTCTATACTAGCACCCTGTGTGAAATATTACTTTCTATACGAGAATCCCAAGAACTTTTATGGTATATTGATATTAGGGGTGTCTCTTCCTCTTAAAACTGTTTAGTTCACAACATTAGCATATGGCCATTATTTTGGAAAATGGAAAATCAGCCATTTTTTGGCTGTGCTAAAAATGGCCTTAGTGTGCAGCAATGTGACGTCCATTCAATTTCGATGGGCTTCAATGCATTTGCTGCTCAGGAATTTCTAGTGCGGCTTTATAAAAGGAGCCCTTTGTCTTATAGAATAGCAACAAAGATGCTTACTTTGCCTCCAAATCTGGATGGCCTGTTATAAATTTACCCTCTTACTCCAGGATTTTATATATCATGCTGAGATTTCCATGCAGAAATCAAAGCATATTTCATAACCAGGGGCGGACTGACCATGTAGGCAACTGGGCAGCGCCTGAGGATCCAGAGGCTCTGCCTGGATGCCTGGCGTGCCGCAGGTGAACTAGTGGCCTCTGCAGGGGGGAACATGTTCTTTCCTGCCCAGCCCACTGGGCTGCTGCTATTACCCACACTCGGCTCTAATGTATTTTAAAAATGGCGGCCAAGACTGTCGAGGTCTGCGAGACTACCATGGGAAGTCTCGACCACCATTTTGAAAACACAGCAACACCAGCAGGCGGAGGAATAGTGGCAGCACATGGGGCAGGAAAGAACATGCCCCCTGCAGATGCCACCAGACCACCAGGACCCCTCAGGTAGGACTGGGGCAGCGGTTGGGCGGGGGTCCCAGACCACCCTCAGTGCTCAGGGGCCTAGACCATCCTCAGTCCACCCCTGTCCATAACAATGTGCTTAACTTAGTTAACAAGTTAATCAATGGTGATAATTGGATGTTAACAAGCAATTATCAGCACTAACTGGAATTAATTAGAATTTACATGCACTACTGTCTAAGCATATTCTGTAATGTGGTGCAAATAAATCCTAAGTCACACAGTTGAAAAGTGGGCATGGTTATGGGTGTGGAATGAACGGGTCATGGGCATTTCTAAGATCTATGTGCGTTGTTATAGAATGCACCCACTCCACGGCTAATTTAGGCGTTGGGATTTACAACAGGTTTTAGTTGGCATAATTGACCGCTACTAAATTTAGTCATGTGGACTGACATTCAGCGTATTCTATATACCACACGGAAATTTAGCATGTGTTAATGTGAGAGCGCTTCCATGTTCATTCTCTGCCTCTGACATATCCCTTCAAAAAAAATGAAGGACACAAATAAATACTGCACAGTTAGCGCATACAAAAGGGAAAATTACTGCAAGACACGTTAGCACATTCTGCGGTAAGCCTTTTACATCACATTAAGGGTTCCTTTTACTAAAGTGTGCTAGTGGATAGTGATGAGCATGTGCTAAATGCCATGCAGCTCATAGGAATAGAATGGGTTGTGCAGCATTTATCCCCAGATTCTGTAAACAGCAACTAAAGTTGTTCACACAAATCAATGCACATAACTGATTGCGCAGGCAGCTTAACAAGCCAATCA
This sequence comes from Microcaecilia unicolor, assembly GCF_901765095.1. Classification (NCBI taxonomy): domain Eukaryota; kingdom Metazoa; phylum Chordata; class Amphibia; order Gymnophiona; family Siphonopidae; genus Microcaecilia; species Microcaecilia unicolor. Next base: position 535,050,501 of record NC_044031.1, read on the forward strand.
GCTTCAATAATTAGCTGCTAACAACCAATTATTGGCGTTAATTGGCCTTAATTAGAATTTACGTGCAGATTGTATTCTATAATGATATATGTGTAAATCCTAAGGTGCAAAAATTTGGGGGAGTATGGCTTCGGGATGTTTGGGGGGATTTCAGAAGCATTCCAAAATTTTATGTATATGAATACAGAATTCTGCTGAACCATGTCTAATTTCGGTGCTGACATTTACGCCTACGTGGTATTCTATAAAGGACGTGTAGCTTTTATAGAACAGCACTCAACACGTTAAAATGTTCAGTGCTAATTTTATAGAGTTTACCCCTTAGTGTGCTCTAATTGTTAGCACACCTTAGAAAAAGAACCCCCTTACCCCCCCCCCCCCAATTCTATATATCATACCTAGTGTTCCATGTACATTTAGGCAATTCTATAACTATGTGCATAGATCAATTGTTTTAACAAGCTGTTAAGCATTGTTAACAGCTCTTAACAAGCAATAACGAGCACTAATTGGCAAAAATGAGAATTTACACGTTTATTTATTTATTTAGATTTTGCTCACACCTTTTTAGGTAGTAGCTCAAGGTGAATTACATTCAGGTACTCTGAATATTTCTCTGTCCCAGGGGGGCTCACAATCTAAGTTTAAATTCCTAAGCATATTCTGTAATGTACTGTGCCTAAATACTAATGTGCACAGGCAAAAAGTGGCATGGTTATGGGTGGGGAAATGGGTGTTTCATGGGCATTCCAAAATCTACACACGTTGTTATAAAATTTAGGCCAGTGCATGTAAATTTACGCGCAGGGATTTACATAGGCCTTTCTGTGGTATAAATGGATGTGCGTAGATTTAGTCGCATGAACTATGCCTAAGCAAATTCTAAATACCACATGTAGATGCACAGTATTTAGAATACACTTAGGTGTGATTGCCTAACACACATTAATTTTAGGCACCATATATAGAATTGGGCCCTTAGTGCATAATGAAAGAATAGTGCTTATGCACCCTACTACCGTTTATGCACATAAGCGTGCACTTACCTGTGTAAATACTAGCATTCGATAAATTTAAGCCCATAAGAGTTGCTTAAATTTATGTGCCCTGTTATACAGTAGAATGAGGGGGGCAAATGTCCATTTCAGAAAAATATCATAGATTAGAGAATGACACAGGGATAAAATTTGTCCCCGTTCCCGACCAGTCCCCTTGGGTTCTGTCTCCATCCCCACCCCATCCCCACAGGCCCGCCATTTCCATCCCCGCAGGCCCTGTCTCTGTCCCCGCCCCATCCCCTTAGGTTCTGACCCCATCCCTGTGGGCTCTGTTCTCATCTGCAGAAGTATAAAAAGGAACAATATGCTGTGCAACTGTTGTGTATAAATTATAAATAGAAAACAACAACAACAACGAGCAGCTATAATAAACCCTCCCACCATCACCACCTTCTTTCTACCCTTTCAACCCCAACAATAGCTGACTTCTACTACCCCAAAAAGTCCTAATCCACCCTGTTAAAATGTCCAGGGGTACAAAATACAACCCATTCTCTAAGCCCTAGAGGGGAGAAATAAGCCCTATGAATTACTGTTATGATTTTTTAATCTGTGGATGAATAAGTCATCAACAATCTCAGGATTCAGTCTAGCTCTCCTGTCTTCCACAGTCTCTCCTGCAATAGAAGATGCCTTTTTAGAAGATGTGCTGGTAGCAGGATGAACACGATCCCCCATGCAAATTTTGTTAGCTGTGGCCAGCATGTTTGCTTGTTTTTCCAAAAAATAAAAATACTGTCATTTACATCAATCAAACATAAATAACAGTCCAGTTCATTAACAGCCTTCAAAGTAGAAAGTGACACTTGGCCAAAGTTTGTCTCTGTCCTCACTGGCTCTGTCCTCATCCCAGCCCTGTTCCCATGGGATCTGTCCCCGTCCCCAACCCCACGGTTACTGCGGGTCCCCTTCCCTGTGTCATTCTTTATCATAGATAACTCAACTCTAAAAAGGACCCTTGGATGCTCAGATTCATTCTGTACACCAGGCTCTGCAGTTATCAAGAAAATGAACATTTTCACATTTGCAACTTTCCCAAATTGAGCTTGGCTAAGCAGCTGTTCAGTTCTTTAAAAGAAGCTGTGAGAGTAACCTCATTTTATTTTCATTTGACTTGCACCTGCAATGTTCAATAAAGTGTAATGAACACCTTTCAGATATAGAGGGACATTTTTCTTTGCACAATACTTCATAAAAGAACATCAAAGAAACTCAGTCTTCCCAAACTGTACTTACAGATATTAGGAAAAAAAGCCATTCCTTCTATTATTCTATTGCACAACAACATTTTCACAGTCACAAGTATAACATTCAAACATTTTGTACAAAGTTGTTTAATAATGTATTGTTTAGTAACTGTCTAATTAACTAACCAATGGAATCATCTGCAAAACATGACATGGAATGGGATATTGATAAAGTATTTCTTACCTCACTTATGCCTATTTTGCCATCAGTATTCTGCCCATACTGATCCACAAAAGCTTTCATTTTTTCAGACAAATCCTAAAATATGCAATGATTATCATGATTATATATCCAAACAGATCCATAAATTCACATTTTAAAATAATGTTATGTTTTGCAAAATATCAGAATGCAAACTGGAATTGTAGGGTTGGAACAGGAAATTCATGAAACGAGTTGTTCCTGTGCTGCCTAAAAGTGGTTTCATTGTTTCAGCTTTTTATTGGGCCGATGTAAAAGTTCAGTGAAACTCTGTAGGCTAAAGTTTTAGTGTTGGTTTAAAAAAAAAAAACTTTTGTACTATTTTTTTAACCTTACTTCCTATACACAGTAATAAAATAATGATATGCTTAATCCACAATAAAAACTGTACACTACATCAGAAGTGTGAAGGTCATTAAAGGGGAATTAGTTAAATTTGAAGTTAATTGCCACCTCTAACCACTGAAGTTAAAACAGAAGCAATGTTAAGTTTAACTAACACCTTTACCCATCACATTGGAGGTTCTCTGGTCCAGTCCCAAATAACTGAGGAATTTTAAGAAATTTTAAGAGGCGACTCTGCCCAGGCACTACTGAGATCCCCAAGGCAAGGTGATTCTGCCCCAGGATCCACTCCTACCACCCAAGGCAGTGAGACTGTAATGTTAAACATACCCTACATGCCATCAAGCAAGTTTGCCACCATAAAAAACTCACCAGTTCCTCAACTTCTAGTTTACATCCATCCATTCACTAAATTACCTCCACTCATCTAGCCACACCTCTGTTAGTAGGTGGGGTTGTTGTAGATGGGTGGGGAGTAGATTGGTTGGTGTTCTAAGAGGGGGTAGGTTGGCGGTTTTGAAGATTAGATCAATTGGTTAGGTAATGGATTGGGGAGTGATTTAGTGTTTGAAAGGGGGTTTAGCAAGTAAGAGAGTGGCTTAATACAGTGGTTCTCAGTCCAGCCCTCAGGCACACCCATTCAGTCAAGTTTTCAAGATATCCACAATGAATATGCATGAGATAGATTTAAAAACCAATGAGGCAGTACATACAAATATATCTCAGACATATTCACTGTGGATATCCTGAAACCAGACTGGCTGGGTGTGCCTGAGGGCTGGGCTATGAACCACTGGCTTAGTGGGATGGCGAAGGTTTAGCTGAGTTGATAAGAGAGTAGGTAGGTGAATGGGGGTAGGTGACAGGTGTGGGGTTCTCAGACTCAGTTGGCCTAAGTCTATGAACCCTGCATCAACAGGTCTGAGTCCAAGACCCTTGTATCCAGGTGACCTGAATCCAGGACTCAAGCATCCAGGTAGCCACAGTGCAGAAATACCAGGCTATTACCATGATTCAGGACCCTGGGACACAGGAGCCTTGGATCATGGGATCCAGGGTTTATGGATCCCTAGTCTTGGAGTCTCATCATCAGAGATTCTCACCTTGGGAAACTCTGGTCTTTGATGGCTGATTTTTAACCACCTATTGATTTCTCATTGAAGTTAACTGAAAGTTAAAATTTTAGTTCACCTCTAGGCTTGAAATAGAGTTTAAGCACTATCTGGGAAGTAAAGTAAACAAACTGTTAGTGCACTTTCCTGCAGTGCAGGTAATTCCATATGCAGGTCATTAGCATGCATTAACATTTCAGATGTGCTCAAATTAGCTTACGCCTTTATTTCCCATGTAGAACACATTTTGGTTTTAAAATCCTTCCTGCATCGGTAATAATTTTAGCACAAATGGGAAGTAATCAACTGCACCAAGCCAAGCATAACTCATTCTATCAGCCTGTATATGATATAACATTCATTTGATTGATTTCAACTAAACATTGCGTGAAATTCCCTTGCCAAATATTTATGTTGGACAGTCTTTCCTTTATACATCTTTCTCTAATCATACTCTTGAAATCTGATCTAATAAATTTGAAATGCATGTTGTTTAATAATGAGATGCAAAGTATGTAGTACACCTCATTGATATGCAAATCAAATAACAAGGCTTGCATTGAACTTTGCAAGTTGCGTTATTCATGTAAAAATAATTCCAGCTTTAAGTACATAGAACTATAACCATGTTAATTAAGCTGGTGGTAAAATAGGCATGGCAAATATATTTTTCCACTAAAGGATAAACCAAGCAAATTATTTTAAAATTAACATGTAATGTTCTCTTAAAAATGATAGGATTGAAATGCAAAGTTGCATAGACTGTGTAAGGATAACTATCTGTATTCAAGGGGTTTTAAAATCTCTCACTAATGACATGGTGTTCCCTTGAGATATACAGCAGACTGGAATGACAGGTCCCTGTGGAGTGCTAGGAAAAACAGTGTCTACTAAATCAAGTGGACTATGAGATGCATTCTCACCAGTGAAAGCAAAAACATGTCAAGTGTAGATAGTAGGTGTACTGGAAAAGAATTGGTGTTCAAGAATGCCTATATTAGCTTTGCTAATAAGCATACATTTATTATTATAACACAGCTATGCAGAATGAGTATATGAAGACAAATACATGTAATTCATATTTAGTAAGGGTGTTTACAGTTTATTTCAGTTAGAGCTGGGCAGCCTCTCTGATAAGCAATCCTGTGTGAGTGCATGCGTGTGTGTAAAAAAGGAACAACAATTAAAATATTGATATAATGAACTGTCCTTAATTTTCAGAGCTCTGAATTCTGTTTAAATGGGCACAGCTTTAACTAGAATTACTTCCATCACAGTAAATTAAATTAAATTATCTTTATATGAAAAGTAGTTTCAACCATCCTCAAACAGCTTCCAGGTTACATTTTTTAGGAACCTTACCATCCATTATGATACCAGTCTGCCTGTAAAACTGTTTTCAGAAACTCTTATTTTTTTTCCATAAAGCAACTGGAATGCAAAAATAAGCAGTGTACGCTAGGTTATATGTACATGGGTTTATAGACCAGTAAGGGCAGAAATGTGTTTCAGCCTCACTCGTCATTCTTCTGAAGAATTAAAAAGGAAAGACATGCCATAAGCAGGTATTTTATCTAGCTTACTTTTTTCTACACGGATCAACTGAGATTGAGCTACTCAGGGTGTTTACCAAGAGGAAAGGCTTAACTAGTCATTCAAAACTACAATTAGTAGATAAGATTTTTAAAATACAACTTGGCAATACTTTTGTTGAAGTATCATTTTGGAACTGCAAATGTATTCTAGCGATTGCGACTCCTGATAAATATAAAGGCTAGCTATGCAAGGGGATCCATTTTAAACAGGGGTTGCAAGTTACCTAAAATATATGCCATTATAATAAATATAATTGTGAATAATGAGAAGAAACGTTCTCCCATCTAAAGTAGGAGAGGTCCCGCTAATGAACTTTGTTTTCTTGGACATTTCCATTTTTGTCTGTTTTGTTTTTTAAGACATAAAGTTGCATCCAATATCCACCTACCAGTCCAGCCTTCTTTCGGGCTTGCTGAAGCTCTTGAATAAAGTTCTGTAACTCCTTCCCTTCGATGTACCCATTTCCTGTAACAATAATGAGTGTTTATTCATTCATTGGTATCATCTACTTTTAATTTCCAGTCTTCCTAGCATATATGGCGAATTGGTGTTCAAGGAATAAGCGCAGGAAGCGAACACTTTGCAAATCCCTATTCTTTATGAAGGGTGTCATAATTTTTAAGTCGGACTTTATGTTTTCTGTTTCCAGTACATATTGGTGGGACCAAACGCAGAATTTCGATTTTCTAAAGCTGAAGCAGTGTAGTTAGAATTAATTCATTTTGGGGTAAAGTAAAAATTGCTTTTTAAATCTACGACCACGCCGAAGCTCTGAGAGCTCACACTTCCTGTATGAGCAAAATCACCCAGGCTGCAAAACAGAAAAAGGAGCAGCAACTAGTGTTGAAAAAAAAAATGAAAGGAGCTTGAAAATAAAGTTAGGTTTTCCTACTGGAGCAAGTGAAAGTTGGCACGATGGAAACAACAATCATAGTTTCATCTACCGGGACAACTTAGAATGAAATATAATCACCGTCAGTGTCGTAGTGACGCCAGATTTCGAGGAACTGTGATGCTGAGATTTCGACTCCTTGCAGGTGCGTCTCTGCCATGTTGCTGAAAAAGAGAGACACTGAAGGAGCTGTCCGCGGTGCTGACTTCCAAGGCTGATTCCCTCCCACCGTAGACTTCGGAGCCCTATATATGGGAGTCCGGCCAGCCGGGCCACGCCCCTCGTCAATCTCAATCGCCCAATCCCCTGCTTGGGTCCTCCCTTCATCCTGCCTCTATTCTCCTTCTCCTCCTCTTTTCACACCTTATTCTTGGTTGCCACTGTGGCGCGATATACACTTTCTGTTGGGTTCAGAATAGCAAGGGTTCTGTATTCCCACCCTCTGTCGCATGTGCTGGAGAGACGACAAATGTTCAGTGAGACAAAAGCTACGTGGGAACGATAGGTCGTCCTTTTGAAATATAAAGGGAAGAAAAATAAAAATTAACGTGCTGTGGAAAGTGTTGGACTCTGTCTCACTCTGTGCTGCGCTCCTAGTTCTGGAGCAAGTAGTTCAAGACGTGCAATAACGTTAGCCCGCCCCGTGGTATATTCAAGACTTTTAGAAAAACTAGAATAGTAGCTAGATTCTGAAAAATATCAAAAATTTCAGATTCTTGTTTGTATTGCTTTCCCTTTGGGCCATGTTCCAATGTACCTGATCTTTTTGTACCCTAACATGATTGGCTGCTTGGTTTGTACCTATTATGGTCTAAACAGTGGTTCTCAGAAACTCGAGGACCATGCCACTGGCTGAATTTTAGGATATCCACAAGGAAAGATATATATTGGAATGTGCTGTGTTCCATTTTCTGCAAATATATCTGGCGCATATTCATTGTGAGTATTTTGCAATACCGACTACCTGGGATTCTTAAATGACCGGTTGAAAGCAAGTACACTAGAAAATATTTCAGCAAGTAGAACTGTCTTAAATATTCCTAAATGCTTTTCTGCATCAATCTCAACATAATTTTGCTTTACTCACTGATGCTTCGTGTGACATTGGTTAAGTTACTGGACTCTCCATTGCCTCAGGCACAAACGTAAGGGCCTATTTACTAAATGTTTTCTTGCATTTTCCCCTGGATTCTTTATATGGCACTGAAATTTTGGTACGGATCCAAGATGCATGCACAATTAAATTGGTTAACAAGCCATTAACTATCAATTAATTGGCCTTACTACTACTACTATTTACTACTATTTAGCATTTCTATAGCGCTACAAGGCATACGCAATCAATTATTGACATTAATTGGCACTCATTTGGATTTGCATGTGCAGCTGCTTGTGTGCTATTCTATAACAAAGTGCCTAAATCCCATAGCGCGCAACTCAAAAGTGAAAGGGAAAAAGGGGATGGGACTTGATATACCGCCTTCCTGTGGTTACAATCAAAGTAGTTTACATATTATATACAGGTATGTATTTTGTACCTGAAGCAATGGAGGGCTAAATGACTTGCCCAGAATCACAAGGAATTGAGCCCAGTTCCCCAGGTTCTCAGGCTGCTGCACTAATGACTAGGCTACTCTGCCACTCAAAAGGGGGGGGGGTGGCCAGGGAAGGGGCATGGGCGGGTCAAGGGCATTCTGAAAATGTGTGCGGTGTTATAGAATAGTGCCATTTACATGCTGAAATGCCCTGAGTTGGATGCCGACATTTACACCAAGTTTCAGATGGCATAAATACTGGTGCACAACCTAAGGTGCAGGAATCATAGAAAAATGTAGGCAGATAAACACAATGCGGCCTATCCAGTCTGCCCATCCATAATATCTGCTCTCCCTATCGCTCTGTTAGAGTTCCTATGTACTTGTCCCAAGCTCTCTTGAATACAGATAGTGTTTTCATCATCACCAGTTCCACTGGGAAGCCGATCCACAAATTTACCACCCTTTCCATGAAGAAGTATTTCCTCAGGTTATTTCTGAGTCTATCCCCTTTCACCTTCATCTTATGCCCCCCCCCCCCCCCTTGTTCCAGACCTTCCTTTCAGCTGAAAAAGACTTGCCTTCTGTGCATTTATGCTATGTAGGTATTTAAATGTCTCAATTATATCTCCCCTCTCCAAAGTTTACATATTAAGATCTTTAAGTCTGCCTCCATATGCTTTATGAGGACGACCATTGACCATTTAATAGCCTCTGAATTGATTCCATCCTCTTTATATCTTTTTGAAGGTGCTGTCTCCAGAATTATACACAATATTCTAAATGAGGTCTCACCAGTCTTATACAGGGGCATCATCACCTCCTTTTTTCTACTGGCCATTCCTCTCCCTGTGCACCCAAACATCCTTCTAGCTTTTGCTGTAGACCTTTCTACCTGTTTGGCCACCTTAAGATCATCACATATGATCACACCCAAGCCCTACTCCTCGTTCATGCACAAAAGTTCTTCACTCTTAAACTGTACCATTCCCATGGGTTTTTGCAGCCCAATTGCATAACCTTGCATTTTCTTAGCAATAAATCTTAGCCGTAAAATTCCAGACCATTTCCCTAGCTTTGCTAATTTTTTTTCTCATGTTATCCACATCATCAGGGGTGTCTACCCTATTGCAGATTTTGGTATTAACCGCAAAAAGGCAAACCTTACCAGACAGCCCTTCAGCAATATCACTTACAAAAATGTTAAAAAGAACCAGCCCAAGAACCAAACCTTGCGGCACATCACTGGTAACATCCTTTTCCTCAGAATGAGCTCCATTTACCACTGCTCTCAGTTGTCTTCCACTTAACCAGTTCCTAACCCAGTCAGTTACTTTAGGGCCCATTATGAGAGCACTCAGTTTATTTATTAGTCATCTATGTGGAACCGTGTCAAGGGTTTGTTAAAATTTAAGTAAACTACATCTAGTACTCTACCTCTATCCAACTCTCTGGTCACCCAGTCAAATAAATTAAATCTGATTTGTATGACAAGACCTGCCTTTAATGAAGCCATGCTGCCTCGAGTCCTGTAATCCATTGGATTCCAAAAACTTTACTATTCTTTACCAGTGGTGTTCCTAGGGGGGGCGGTAGGTGCGGTCCGCCCCGGGTGCACGCCACTGGGGGGGGGGGGGGGGTGCTGCATGCGCCTGTCCTCCATTGTTCCATACTTCTTCTCTGCCCTGGAACAGGTTACTTCCTGTTCTGGGGCAGAGAAGAAGCATGGAACAATGGAGGACAGGCGCGCGCGGCACCCCCCCCCCCGCGGCGTGCACCCGGGAGGGGGTCCTTGGCAGGGGGGGTCCTTTCTCCAGGGGGGTCCACGCTGCACCCAGGGGTGGGGCGCATCGGCGATCCGCCCCGGGTGTCAGCCCCCCTAGGAACGCCACTGTTCTTTACTTACCACAGAAGTCATACTTACTGGCCTCTAGCTCCCAACCTCTTCCTTACTTTCACTTTTGAGAAGAGGGACTGCATCTGATCTTCTCCAGACCTCCAGGACTGCTACCAACTCTAGAGAAGAAGCAGAGCTGCTAGAATTTCTCTAAGTTCCTTTTGTACCCTCAGTTGTATGCCATCCAGCCCCATCGCTTTGTCCACCTTTGGTTTAGCGAGTTCCTCATGAGCATAGTTCTCTGAAAATCATTCAGGGATTACCACACCTCCATTCCTATGTGTGTTTGTCTTCTGCGGTCCTGCTCCTGGCCTTTCAGCTGTGAACTCAAAACAGAAATATTTGTTAAACAATTCCGCCTGATCTTTATCAGCTTCTACATATTCTTCCCCTTCACCTTTGAGTCTCACAATGCCACTTTTGCACTTCCTTCTATCACTAACATATCTAAAAAAAGAGTCATCCCCCCATTTTTCTGTATTTGCTATTTTTTCTTCCTTAAGCATCTTTGGTTTCCTGACTACTCTACCAGCTTCTCTTAGGTTTTCCAGATATTATTGCCTGTCTTCCTCTTTCTGCAATCTCTCGTAGTTTATACAGGCTAATCTCTTTTCCCTTACTTTTCAGCTACTACTTCTGAGAACCAATGCAGCATCCTTTTCCTCTTACTTTTGCTTACTTTCCTACAAAAAGGTTTGCTGTCCTTACAAAGACACCGTTCAGTTTTGCCCACTGCTTTCCAAAATCTTCCAGATGTTCCCATCCATACAATTCCTTGAGGTAATCCCCCATCTGAACAAAGTTAGTTTTTTTGAAGTATACAACCTTTTTGAATGAACCCTCTCCACACCTATGTTAATATTAAACCACACCAGCTGTTGATCACTGGATGCCAGATGATCACCTACTCTAACATCAGAAACACTCTCCCCATTTGTAAGCACTAAGCCCAGTATGGTCCTATCTCACGTGTGTTCCATTACCAACTGCTGGAATAGTTCCCCCCTGTAGAGAATCCATGATCTCCCTGCTTTTAAAAAAAGGGATAACCCATACAAACTTGTAGCTTATTAAAATCACCTATTAGATAGTACTTCCCCTTTCACGGCTATGTTTTGAATGTCTTCAATTAGATCTATTTCCATTTCTTCTATCTGCGGAGGCCTGTATATCACACCAATCTAAATACATTTGCTATTTGCTCTTTCCAGATTGACCCACAGTGCCTCTTCCTTACCCTCATAAGTCCTTTAACATATGCCACTCCCCCTCCCTTTCTTCTTACCCTGTCTTTCCTGAATCGTTTATAGCCTGGTATAATTATATCCCAGTCACGGTTCTTTGTGAACCATGTCTTTGTGATCACCACTAAATCCAAATCAGCCTCTTCCATCACAACCTCATGATCTAAAACCTTATTTCCCATACTTTAGGCATTAGTATATAGTTCTTTCCAAACATTGCCTCTTTTTTCCATTTGTGTAGAGGTATTTAATGTTTCACTTGCCTCAGGGGCTTTGATCACCCTGCCCCAAATATTCTAGTTTATAGCCCTCTTCAGTAGATTAGATAGTCTGCAGCTGAAGACACTTCTTTCCTTCTTTGATAGATGGACACCATCTGTGCTCAGCAACCCTTGGAAAAGCATCCCATGGTCTAGGAAGCCAAAATGCTCTTGGCGATACCATCTAAGCAGCCACATATTCGTCTTAAAGACGTGAGCTTTTCTGCCTTTGCCTTGGCAATAAGGACTAAATTCAATAAATTATGCTGAAAAAAATAGTGTTTAGCGCTATTCTGTAAACAGTACTTAAAGTTAGGAGCCATTTATAGAATATCGCTTAGTGACCATTTACACCAGCAAGGCCCTAGTGTAAATCTCTGTGCCTAAATTAAGTGTGGATCCTCTTTATTCTATAACAGCGTACATAAATTGTGAGAAAGCCCCCAATCTGCCCATGACCTTCCCAAGGCCATACCCCCTTTTTCTGTCCGCACAGACTTGTGGATCCAGCTGTGTAAATTTACATGTGTAAATTTGAATTAATGCCAACTAGCACCGATAATTGATTGTTAGCATTCAATTATCAGCACTAATGGTCTCATTCCGTTAAATTGCACACACAAATTGGGTGCATGCCCAAACTTGCACATGCAATTTTTAGCAACTTTTATAGAATTTGTGGTTGGGCGCTGTTCGATAAAGGGTGCTCATCCCGGTGTACTCTTTATAGAATAGTGCTTAGTGCTGATATTTTCTGGAGCTGACTTTTGAACACCATTTATAGACTTCACCCCATTTGTTTTTAGGGGAAAAATACTTAGTACATAGAACCCCTAGATTGCAGTACTTTTGTAACAAGGAGTTACCTTCTGTATTTGATTTCAACTTGCTCTGAGCTTGGGTTTTGGAAAAGCAAGAATTAAATATAAAGTTCATCTTCATAGATGAGAGGCAAGAGTCATATATATTTGTTAACAGCCATTCACATAGTTTTCCATGGTTCGACTTGCAAAGTAATACTGTGTTTTCCAGCCCACTCTGGATAGCCACAGTGAACATGCATAATACATTTGTATACACTAAGTCTTGCATGTGTAAACATATATATCATTCATCCTTGTTACTGATATCTTGAAATTCAGAATGATTAGATGTACCACCAGGAAAGAGTAGGAAACCACTGGATCCAGCATTTGTATCAAGGACATACTTATAAAAGCACGTATCATGTTATAGAAACAATTTCCTACACTCTGTACAAACATCTGATGCTGTAGGGTTTCTTCAGCATCATGTCTGTATCGAGGAAGCCCAGAGGATGTAGAGAAATTCTCACCTTTAAAAAAATTGCTGTATTTTTCATTTTCATTTTCATCTCTCAGTGACAGTACCCTGAATGGGTTTCTAATGAAAGTCAACATTTCCCTTAAATGTATATGAGTGGGGATGGCTAAACAGGAGGCCCTGGGCATCCAAATGGCAGATGATGTAAAGGAAGGATAGATGCAAAGTGACGCACACAGGAAAACAATAATCCTATCTTTAGATATTAGGTGTTAACATCCAAGAAAAGAACTTTGAAATCATTGTGGACAATAAGTTGAAATCTTCAGCTTAGTATGCATTAGCAGTCATAAAAGTAGATCAACTGATAGGAATTATTCAGAAAGAAAAACATTGAGACTATCATAATGCTTCTGTAAAGATCTATGGTGCAACTACACTTGAGTATTGTGTTCACAAAAAGGAATAGCAGAACTAGACAAGGCACAGAGAAGGGCATCGAACAGCTCACTTATGAAGAAAAGTTCAATAGGTTAGGGCTCTTCCACTTGGAGAACAGAACAATGAGATGAGACATCATAGAAGTTTATAAAATCATGGTGTGGAAAGGGTTAATATGGAAAGGCAACACTTACTGAAATTGACTGGTATGAAATCTAAAACTTAATAAATTTAAGAAAGTATTTTTCAGTCAATGCAAAATTAAGCTATGGAAATTTCTGTCCAAAGATGTGCTAAAGGTTAATTGTATAGCTGTGTTTAAAAAAAGACTTGGATAAGTTTCTGTAGAATATGTCCATTAGCAGTTCTATGTCAGGCATCTATGAAGATCACCACCTCCTACATTTTGGAATGAGCAATGGGAAAGATATGCTGGTTACTTCCTAATGACCTGGATTAGCTATACTTTTAGGAGAAAAGATAAGTGTTGGCCTTTTTATGATAAATAGATATTTTGAACACTTTTGAACACTTTTTGCATATGGTATTTTCTGCATGACTATTATTATGTGTGATTTGTTTCACCACTTTCAAGTTATATATTGGATTCGCACATACAAGAATAACATAATTTTGAACAGCCTGTCGACTGAAGGCAATTTCAAACTTATGGCTCTCGGACAGCCTCCGTTGCTTCAAGAATGTTAAGCGACTTCCTGTGTCATACGAGGCTAATGCAAATTCATGGATGACTGGGGAAATTTGGAAGCAGTGGCTAAAGAAGTTAGACACTAGAATGCGGGCACAGAAGCACCAGATTTTGTTGCTTTGTGATAACTGTGCTGCACAAAGTGATGATATCAGGCTGTCTTACGTCAAGGTGGTCTTCCTGCCACCAAACACTACCTCTCTGATCCAACCTATGGATCAGGGCATAATAGCCAATTTCAAACAACATTATCGGGCTCTTGTGGTACGTTTGATGAGCATTATGGATGACCAGACTGGCAAGCATAAACATGCTGTTGAACTGGCTCGTAATCTATCATTTTTGGGTTCCCTACATATGCAGAAAGAAGCATGGAATCATGTTACATAGGCAACCATTGTGAACTGCTACAAGCGGGCGAGCTTTGTTAGGGATGTGGAGAGGAACGAAACACATGCAGCTGTTGCAAACGTGTCAGACGAACAGGCTATTGACATCCCAGCCTGTGTTACTGAAGAGGAGTTTCATCACTACATAGCTGTCGATTACGAACTATGAACAGCTGACGACAGCACTGATGTCCAGATATGTGCCTACACGCAGGCAACGGCTGATGATGAAACAGATGATGAAATGAGCAGCGAGGCACATGCTGATGAAATTCAACAACCTCCTGTCACTTTTGCAAGAGCGCTGAAGAGTTTCAACACCGTGCAGGCCTATCTGGAGGCCACTGGATGTCAGTGCTATGACAGTTTTTACCGTCTGGCAGACGTAGTCTATGGAACTCACAGATACAAGAGTGTATAGAGGACTATAACTGATTACTTCAATTAAGCCTAACGTCAGTTAATGGAGACTGTATACTGTACATATAATAAACAGTACTGTACATATATTTATCAGATGTCAAGCTTCTTTGTGTCACAACGGTTAAGTGCACGCTCCGGTTAACTGCATGCTGCCCAGTTACTGCCGGGTTAGCACGGGAGCCCTTACCACCACCTTAATGGGTAGTGGTAAGGGCTTCCCTCCGAAATGGCCGCGCAGCAAGTGCTTTACTTGCCGCATGGCCATTTCCTAAAGGAAAGCGAGACTTCACTTTTACCAGATGTGGTAAAAGGGGGCCTCTGTGTGTGAAAAACACATGCTGACACCAGCTCAGGCTCCCTTTTGCTGCAGCTTGGTAAAAGGGGCCCTTAATGTGTAAATGCAAGGAGCTCTTCACAGGAGAAGGGCATGGGTAGAGCATAGGCGGGGATGACCATTGCGCACTAAGGGGTCCTTTTACTAAGCAACGGTAGGGCTATTGCGCGGGTAGTGTGTGCCAAATTGGCACTACTGCAGGGGTAGCACGGGCACCCTGAAATAGTTTCAAAGTTGGTGCATGCTGTTTCCTGTAGTAGAAAATATTTTTCTATTTTCCACTGCGGGGGAGGGGGGCCATTCCCGGTGGTAATCGGCAGCACGACCACATTGGTGCGTATTAATTACCACACGAGTATCACATGAGCCCTTACCACTAGGTCAGTGGGTGGTGGTAAGGGCTCAGGCAGTAAATAGCCATGTGCTACTTTTAATTTTAGCGCATGGCCATTTACTGCCCCCATTAAAAAAGCACTTTTCCCTGCCGTGGTAAACAAATGGCCCAGTATGCGCCAATTTCATGCATCCACACTACCATGGGTCATTTTTTTTTTTACCACAGCTTTACCACCCCTTATTTTACAGAATACTGTAATTTACATGCATATATGTCACATGTAGCTGCTCACATTCATCATAGACTTGGTGTAAGCGCACCAATACCAGTTTATGCCAGTATTCTATAGGAACGCATGTAAGTGTTCTTATAGAATAGGCGCCCAACCTGTGGAAATTAAACACCAAACATTTGGTGACCTATTACAAAATTGCCTCCATGTCTTCCAGCTCTGCATTGTGAGGTCAGTACTATCTTGCTGAGTTGCTGCTTTCTTACCACCCCCAGGCTACTTTTCTCAAGGCTTCGTTTAGGGCTGCTGGACCTGCTGCTGAAGTCTATTGTAGTCCATAATCATAAGACATGTTTCTTTTAGAAAGGGATTTCACCGCCCCCCCCCCCCCCCCCAAATATGCTTTTTATAAACAGGCCAATGTGGTAGAATGTCAACTGGCACCTTCATGCTATCAGATTTCTTGAATTAGCAGTTCAAATAATTTAGCTGACAAAAGAAAAATGTACAAAAATTGTAAAAAAAAAAAAGTAAAAAAAAATAAGAAGAGCTAATAACATTCTGTTTATTATTTAAAAAAATAGTGAAGAAACTGTTAAGCTGGTCTTTCTCTGTTCAATTGGATATAATTAATTCTTTGACCACGTCTGTAGTGCCATGTTTTGTTGTATTTGCAAATAATTTTGTATGAATGTCATTCAATAACTTTTATAAAAAGTTATAAAGTTGCATCTACATTTTCCCAAATGAGCCTGGAGTAAAAACGGCCCAACAAAAACTGCAATCTCTGCCCCCCCCCCACCCCACCCCATTAAGGTTTCTTAAAGAACTCCTCTTTTCTTACCTTGGCATTGTACTGTCAAAGTGCTTTCCTTTCCGGCACTGAAGACTGGAGAACGCTTGGTTACCACTGCCCTTTCTGGCTCAGGTGCTGAAGAGTGAAAACTTTTTTATTTTTAAAAATATTTTATTTATCTATTTTATCACAATTACTAGATTCACTTGCAAACAGTAATACAGATAAATTATTATATGGAACAAATACAATAAATAAAATAATCAATCTCTTCCTTAGACCACAATCTTTAACTAGGGGGGAGAGAATTACAGATGAGGAGATCAAAAATAACAAGAAATAAAAGAAAATAGTAAATGGCTGGCCTTAAATTCCCATTATATTCTTTACTTTCTATTTCCATCATTCACTCCTTCGGTCTATTTGATAGCTTTTTCATATGCAAAAAAGTTTGAAGTTGTTCTGGTTTGAAGAATACATATTTATTACCCAGAAATCGTATAAGGCATTTACAGGGATATACTAGTAGAAATGTTGCTCCCATAGCCCTAGTCTCTTCTCTAAGAGTTAGAAATTGCTTCTTTCTGTCCTGTGTAGTTTTGGTCACATCCGGGAAAATCCAAACTTTGTCCACAAAATGTTTTTAAAGAGTTCTTGAAGTATAACTTCATAACTGAATTTAGGTCTTGCTCAAATACAAATGAAACTATTAAAGTTTCTCTCGTGGCACCTTATGCCTGGAATAGACTTCCTGGACCTATACGTCTAGCTCCATCTCTACCTGTTTTCAAATCTATGCTGAAAACCCACCTTTTCACTGCTGCTTTTTAGCTCCCATTACTCCCTCACCTGTAACTGTCTTGTCTGTTTGTATTATTTAGATTGTAAGCTCTTTTGAGCAGGGACTGTCCCTTTGTATCAGGTGTTCAGCGCTGCGTGTGTCTGGTAGCGCTATACAAATGCTAATAATAATAATAATAAAGTCTGTCTTTCATTTACTTCAGTTAATGTTTCTTCTAATAGGGTTGATATATCCTGAATTCCTTGTTCTAGTTCCTGGTTTGCCTGCAAATTCTGTAAATTTGTTGGCTCCACAGATTGTGAAGGTTTAGGTAAATAATATATCTTATTAAATGGAGGGATAGCCGTTGAGGGATACAGCAGGGTTTCCATCAAGTGTTTTTTAAAGAAAACTATCGAGGTTATACCCATAACCATAGGAAAATTCAGAATCCTTAGATTTAATCGCTTGTTGTAATTTTCTATTTGCTCTATCTTCTTGTAAATCACATTTTTATCTTTAATCATTGTTCCAGTAATAGACTTTAATTGATTAATCTCTTGCTGCATTTGTAAATTTTGATTCTTAGAGTCTTGTTTAATCTTTCTAAAGACTCAGTTAAAGTGTCAATTTTACTCACAAGAAGAGACATATCCTGGGTTGATTTTGTTACCACTGTTGTTAACTCCTGAATAGCCTTTCAAATAGACTTTAGCGTGACCTCTGCGGGAGCTGAAAGCTCCAAGATCACTTCCTCTGTGGTCTGGGGGGGTGCACTGCCGATCAAGGTCCAGCTGCTGTCGATTCCTGTCCCATCTGGATCCTCTGCACCCGGTCCAAAGAACGCAGGAAACGGTGGAGGATTAAGATCCGGCGGTGATAAAGATGTTTCTATCCCTAAGAGAGCCGTCGCTCCTCCGGCTCTCAAAGCAGGGTCAACCTCTCCAATCTGTGGGACACCCGTCATATAACGATCGATCGTCTGCTGGATTGGGGAAGAAGTTCTGGCCAGCGGCAGTTGGCCCTTCACCATCCCCTTCCTTTTAGTATGCGGCATCTGGTAAGAAACTTAAAGAAAGAAACGCCAGCAAACGACTCAGATCTGTTAGCAAACGTGGTCAGGTCGCCATCTTGACACGCCTCCTAGTATAGCTCACCCCTTTTTAGCCAAACCTTTTTTTAATATTTATTTTTGTAATATAAATCTATGTTTTTTCCTCCAGTAAGGAACCAATTAAAAGCTTTCACTGCATTATCAAATGAAAAGCTACTGCTATAAGCTCTAGTTTAAAATCTGTGGAAAATTCTCATATTATACACAAAAGGCAATTTGGAGCTTCCAGTTTGCTATACAGAGGCCACTGAACAATATATAGAAAATATATTCATACTTTTGATCTGATCCAAGTATTAACAGACATTTTTGAATTGTTTAGAGCCTAATTCAGGGAGCTTTTTCCCTCATGTGTTGCCTCTGGAAAAAGAACTTGATGAACCAGGCCTTGAGCATTATTTAGAAAGCTTTGAAATTAGAACTAATTTGACTGCTGATGCTTTTGTATGCCCATAAGATATGTTCAAAATAAGTTTGGCTTCTGCATGTGATACATTTTTAAATTTAATTGTACCTCAGCCTTGTTTTTATTTTAGCACCAGATGGGGACCTAATTCCTAATCATCTTCTCCCATAGGCACAAAATGCAAGAAAGTCAATCCTTTGGTATACATCCAATGATGGCGTGGAGGGGCATAATGGAACAGAAACGCCTATCTCCATGGGCGTTTATCTCCGAGAACGGGTCCGTGAAGGGGCGGGGCGGATCGTATTTTTTAAAAGAAAAAGACGCCCATGTTTTATTCGTCAAGGTGTGAGCTGGGCGTTTTTGCTTTTCAGCGATAATGGAATATGAAATCGCCCAGCTCAAAAACGAATAAATCCAAGGCATTTGTTCGTGGGAGGGGCCAGGATTCATAGTGCACTGGTCCCCCTCACATGCCAGGACACCAACCGGGCACCCTAGGGGGCACTTTTACAAAAACCAAATAAAAGGTTAAAAGAGCTCCCAGGTGCATAGCACCCTTCCCTTGGGTGTTGAGCCCCCCAAATCCCCCTCAAAACCCACTGCCCACAAGTCTACATCATTACTATAGCCCTAAGAGGTGAAGGGGGGCACCTACATGTGGGTACAGTGGGTTTGGGGGGGTTGGACGACTAGTAGCATTAAGCAGCACAATTGTAACAGGTAGGGGGGGGGATGGGCCTGGGTCCACCTGCCTGACGTCCACTGCACCCCCTAACAACTGCTCCAGGGACCTGCATACTGCTGCTTGGGAGGAGGGTATGACATTTGAGGGTGAAAGTAAAAAGTTGTGAAACATCATTTGTTGTGGTGGGAGGGGGTTAGTGACCACTGGGGGAGTCAGGGGAGGTCATCCCCGACTCCCTCTGGGGGTCATCTGGTCATTTAGGGCACTTTTGGGGGCCTTATTCGTCAAAAAACAGGGTCCAGGAAAAGTGTCCTAAATTCTAGCTCAAAACTGTTCCATTATCGGCGAAGGGCGCCCATCTCTGTTCGCCCGATAACCACGCCCCAGTTCCGCCTTCGACACGCCTTCGATACGCCCCCGTCAACTTTGTCCGCATCCGCGACGGAGTGCAGTTGAAAGCGTCCAAAGTTCGGCTTTCGATTATACCGCTTTATTTGTTTTTGTGAGAAGAACGCCCATCTCCCGATTTAGGTCGGAACTTGGGCGTTATTCTCGTTCGATTATAAGCTGGATAGTCATGTAGTGTGCATAGTACATGTATTCAAATCATCATAAATGGTCTATTAAGATAATGGGAACAACTTCAAAAGAAATGGCCGAGAGCAGGCATATGGTGAAGGCTTCAAGTAAATATTTATTTAACTGTATGTGGGTGGTTGGGAAAACAGGAGACTATTTTGAAACAGGACTTTATGAAAATTAATTCTGTAGATCTTTCAGAATTATGAACTACTTTGAAACAGGTTTTTAATTATGTATATATATTCAGTACTGCATGCACTATACTTGCCATTCTCTGTGAATGCTCATTTTATCAACTCATGGCATTGGCAGTAATAAAGAAAACCACCAGTTGTGCTTATTTGCCTCAACATTGGACAAATACAATATTTGGAATTTTTTGATCGGCAGTCTTTTTTCTCATGATAGTAGATTATATATTTAGGCTGGCACAAGGGATATTTGACTATTTCCCACAGATTTAATCTTGTGTAAGTTTGTTTTGCAAATCTCCAGTTTTACAGATCGAAGGCCATAGGGTCGATATTCACCGCCATTTAGTGGTGCAGTTACTAACATTTATTTATATTATTTATTTATTTGGATTTTGCTCACACCTTTTTCAGTAGTACCTCAAGGTGAGTTACATTCAGGTACACTGGATATTTCTCTGTCCCAGGAGGGCTCATAATCTAATTTTGTACTTGAGGCAATGGAGGGTTAAGTGACTTGCCCAAGATCACAAGGAGCAGCAGTGGGATTTGAACCTGCCACCTCTGGATTTCAAGAGGGGTGCTTTATCCACTAGGCCACTCCTCCACTAACATGTAATACTGTTAAGCATATGCTATTTTACCATTAACTCATGCTGTTTCTGCACAGGTCCCAGTTTATGTAGAGACTAGCCGTTGAGCCCGTAAAAACGGGCTGGTATTGGGGTTTTCCTCCCCCCTCCCCGCGAGGTCGCCACCGCTACCGTCCCCCACCCCACCCCCACCCCCACCCCCGGAGTTGCCGCCATCCCTCCATCTGGCCTGGGCCTTCTCTCCGCTATTAAACTTACACATTCATTCGCCGGAATGCAGCACGCACATCAGCTGAGCTGCCCTTCCTTCTCTGCCTGTGTCCTGCCCTCCTGTGACGTAACGTCTGCGAGGGCGGGACACAGGCAGGGAAAGAAGGCCGACGGCAGCTCAGCAGATGTGCATGCTGCGTTCCGGCGAATGGATGTGTTAGTAGCGGAGAGAGGGCCCGGGCCGGGTGGGGGGGAGGAACAGTAGCGGCGATCTCAGGCGGGCGGGCGGGGGGAGCGGTATCAACCTCGGCGGCGTAGTTTTCCTCTCTGTCCCGCCCTCGTCATCACGTATTGACGCGGGGGCGGGACAGAGAGGGAAGTCTCTACTGCGCATTTGCGAGTGAGTCGGTCACTCGTCGTTTATATGTTTGATGTCTAATTACTAATAGCTGGTATCTAATATAATAAAACGCTCCCTCAACGTTCTGAGGACAACGTTCTGAAGTCACTCAGACTCTCTCTCAGAACGGTTCGTAAGTTCGTGGTGGTGAAGCCACTGACGAAGACTCGCTGCCCCGCCCTCACGTCAAACGTCATGACGTCGAGGGCGGAAAAAAAAAAACAGCAGCGAAGCGTCAGGGAAGGAGGCGGCGCTCCCGACCTCTAGCCTTCCCTTCGCTGTGTTCCGCCTTCTTCTGACGTCAAGGACGACGTCAAAAGAAGGCGGAACAGAGCGAAGGGAAAGCTAGACGTCGGGAGCGCCGCCTCCTTCCCTGACGCTTCGCTGCCGGAACCGCCACGGAGGTAAATTTAAAATGAAGAAAAAACACAAAAACGGATGTTGGGGGGAGAGAAGAGGGTGGCCAGTAGTAGTAGTAGTAAGGGCAGGGGAGAAACGATAGCATGGATGCGAAGGGGGGGGGGGGGGTAAGAGGGCGGCCCAGGCTGGAACATGGGAGAGAGAGGAGCATGGATGCGAGGGGGGGGGGTCATGGAAGGGAGAGAGGGACTTGCTGGAAAAGGATAAATGGAGGGGGCAGGGGACAGAAGAGCATGGATGTGCATACATTGGGAGGGCAGGGCTCAGGGAGAGAGGGGAATTGCTGGAAAGGGATGAATGGAGGGGGCAGGGGACAGAGGAGCATGGATGGCCATGGATTGGGAGGGCAGGACTCAGGGAGAGGGGAATTGCTGGATAGGGATGAATGGAGGGGACAGATGGGCATGGATGGATAAGGATTGCAGGGCAGGCCTCAGGCAGAGAGGGAAAATGCTGGATAGGGAAAAATGGAGGGGCCAGGTGACAGAGGAGCATGGATGGGCATGGATTGGAAGGGCAGGACTCAGGGAGAGGGGAATTGCTGGATAGGGATGAATGGAGGGGACAGATGGGCATGGATGGATATGGATTGCAGGGCAGGCCTCAGGCAGAGAGGGGAAATGCTGGATAGGGAAAAATGGAGGGGCCAGGTGACAGAGGAGCATGGATGGCCATGGATTGGAAGGGCAGGACTCAGGGAGAGGGGAATTGCTGGATAGGGATGAATGGAGGGGACAGATGGGCATGGATGGATATGGATTGCAGGGCAGGCCTCAGGCAGAGAGGGGAAATGCTGGATAGGGAAAAATGGAGGGGCCAGGTGACAGAGGAGCATGGATGGGCATGGATTGGAAGGGCAGGACTCAGGGAGAGGGGAATTGCTGGATAGGGATGAATGGAGGGGACAGATGGGCATGGATGGATATGGATTGCAGGGCAGGCCTCAGGCAGAGAGGGGAAATGCTGGATAGGGATGAATGGAGGGGGCAGGTGACAGAGAAACATGGATAGCCATGGATTGGGAGGGCAGGGCTCAGGGAGAGAGGGGAATTGCTGGAAAAGGATGAATGGAGGGGGCAGGGGACAGATGGCCATGGATTGGGAGGCCACGGCTCACACTCTCTCTCTCATAT
Organism: Microcaecilia unicolor; assembly: GCF_901765095.1. NCBI lineage: Eukaryota > Metazoa > Chordata > Amphibia > Gymnophiona > Siphonopidae > Microcaecilia > Microcaecilia unicolor. The sequence continues at coordinate 535,073,352 of NC_044031.1, forward strand.
ACAATTTCTTTCTGACTCTCACTCTCACACACTCTGTCTCACACTGTATCACATTCACTCTCTATGTGCCACACAGTCACTCACACACTCGCTTGGTCTCATACACTCACTCTCACAGAGAATCTGTGTCTCACACACACTCTCTCTCTCGCCCACACACACACACTCTCTCTCACACTGTGTCTCACATACACACTTGCACACACTCTTATTCTCACACACACACTCTCTCACAAACACACTCACACCCAGACTCACTCTCTCTCTCACACACTCACACTTTCACTCTGACTCTCAAACAGTCACTCTCACATACACTCTCCCAAACATAAACACTCCGAGGAAAACCTTGCTAGCGCCCGTTTCATTTCAGTCAGAAACGGGCCTTTTTTACTAGTTGACAATAAAATAACACCTCCTAACAGTAGCTCATATTAGTAATTGTGTCCTTTACAGTTTAAGTTTCAGTTGGCCATTTAAAATAATGGTGACTATTACACCTGCAAATCAGCATGCACTTATAAGCAGTTATTTTAGAAGATGGCATGCAGAGATCTGAGGGGCCCTTTTACAAAGTAGCGGTAAGCCCAATGTGGGCTTACTGAGTGCCAGTCTGAAGCTACCACCGGCCCAACTTGGGCACCGGTGGTAGTTCCAGCCACAGCATGCACCATTTCCTGTGCTAGGGAAAATAGGTCCCTATTTTTTACTGCAGCAGTTACTTTGGCGGTAATCGGTACTGCCGGGTTAGCACGGGAGCCCTTATTGCCACCTTAATGGGTGGTGCTAAGTGCTCCTCCCCCGCAGGGCCACATGATAAGTGAAATCTTGTCACATGGCCATTTCTTTTTTTTTTGGCCTTTTTACCCACTATGGTAAAAAGGGCCTCGGTGTGCAGCAAAAACGGCTACGGCAACTAACACAGGGTCCCTTTTACGGCAGCTTGGTAAAATGGCCCCCGAAGGAGGCATGTTCTGGGTATGGTTAAGGTAGACATTCAAGTTATATTGTAAAAATGTAAAAATTGTAATTTTGCTGACAAGCTGTACTTGTTGTACCCCACCTTGGATAAATGTCTTCATAAAGGCAGTTAATAAATCTGAATAAATAAATAAATATGTGTAGCCATATCTTAGAATAAGCTAAATAATGTTGTGATATGTTGATGAACATATGCCATAACAAATTTCTGTAAATTTATAGAAAACCATGCATTATAGAAAAATGTTTGATGTCATTTCTGTGATCAGCATCCAAAAATTGGTTAGAAACACCCTGCCTCACTATGGAAACAAAAATCACATTGTCCAGTATAACTGTGTCCCCAACAGACCATTAGTGAATATTTTTCATAGGGTCACAGGACACCATATCACAGATTTGCCCTTTCATGCAAGCCTTGCCTGCATTAAAAGCCATCACAATGACTTAGGGAAAGTCGCTCCTCTAAGTTTTCTTTTCACCGTTCTTCTCATTTTGTCATAGTCTCCTTTTTCAAAGTTAAACATATTTGATTTCCTATCCAGCTTATTTTCGAAAGAGAAAGATGCCCATATTTCGACCCAAATCGGGAGATAGGCATCTTTCTCCCGTGTGTGACCAAATCAGTATAATCGAAAGCCGATTTTGGTCGTCTTCAACTGCATTGCATCGCAGGAACGAACAAAGTTGATGGGGGCATGTCGGAGGCGTGGTGAAGGCGGGACTGGGGTGTGGTTATCGGCCGAGGAGAGATGGGCGTCTTTAGCTGATAATCGAAACAAGAAGGGCGTTTTGGACGAGAATTTGGTCCGCTTTATTTGGACCCTTTTTTTTCAGGTCCAAGTCCCAAAAGAGTGCCCCAACTAACCAGATGACCACCGGAGGGAATCGGGGATCACCTCCCCTGACTCCCCCAGTGGTCACTAACCCTCTCCCACCAAAAAAACCCCCACTTTAAAAACGTTTTGTTCCAGCCTCTATGCCAGCCTCTATGCCAGCCTCAAATGCCGTACCCACCTCCATGACAGCAGAATGTGTTCTATCCTGTGACAGCCTTTCCCTGGTTCTGATGTGGCTCTCAGGTGAGTGTGACACCTTTTCTGTTATGCGCACTGCAGAGTCACATCAGCAATGCATTGTGGTGGGTGTAGGGTATTGGGCTCCGTGATTCCAGTAGCTTGTGTTAAATGCTCACGATGTTGGTAGTTGGTAGGCTCTACTCCCATGGTGCTTTTCCCTCTGCTTACTGGGTCAGAGTGTGCCCTGTTTTGTTTCCGGTAGTCCATGAGGTAGTGGCCATTTTTCTAAGCCAGTTTTAGATCCCTTTCATGTGTTAGCCACATTACAGCACTTAGTTCTTCCCTTGAATGTTGCTGAAAGAGGGCATTGTACAGCATTCTGCCAGCTCTGACCTACTGCTATTCTCAGTACCAGGAAGACTCTTTGCCAGTGGGGTACAACCTCTGATCTGCAGTTAACTGTGAGTAAACATGCTTATTCAAATAAAGGACATTTTCAAAGAGATTAGTCTTCAGGTGTCAACTGGTGTGCCAAGGTTATACAGCAGCAACAAGTCCTAGAGGCCTGCGTTTATGCAGGTCCCTGGAGCACTTTTAGTGGGTACTGCAGTGCACTTCAGGCAGGCGGACCCAGGCCCATCCCCCCTACCTGTAACACTTGTGCTGGTAAATGGGAGGCCTGCAAAACCCACTGTACCCACATGTAGGTGCCCCATTCACCCCTAAGAGCTATGGTAGTGTTGTACATTTGTGGGTAGTGGGTTTTGGGGGAGGGGAGTTGGGGGCTCAGCACCCGTGGTAAGGGAGCTATGCATGTGGGAGCATTTTCTGAAGTCCATCGCACTGAACTCTAGGGTGTCCAGTTGGTGTCCTGGCATGTCAGGGGGGCGAGTGTACTACGAATCCTGGCCCCTCCCAGGACCAAATGGCTTGGATTAGGACGTTTTGAGCTGGGCGTTTTTATTTTCCATTATCGCTAAAAAACAAACAAACACCCAGCTCACAAACGACTAAATCCATGGCATTTTGGTCCGTACAAACCGTATTTTCGAAACGAAAGATGGACGCCCATTTTTTTTCGAAAATACGGTCTGTCCCACCCCTTCACGTACCCGTTCTCGGACATAGACGCCCATGGAGATGGGCGTTCGCGTTCGATTATGCCCCTCCACGTGTACTTACTTCAAAGCTAATGTCAAATCCGATCATATTATGATCACTGTTATCAAGCGGCCCCAGCACCATTACCTCCCGCACCAGATCATGCACTGCACTAAGGACTAGGTCTAGATTTTTTTCTTCTCTCATCGGCTCCTGTACCAGCTGCTCCATAAAGCTGTCCTTGATTTCATCAAGGAATTTTACCTCCCTAGCGTGCCCCGATGTTACATTTACCCAGTCAATATCGGGGTAATTGAAATCACCCATTATTATTGTGTTGCCCAGTTTATTTATTTATTTGTTGCATTTGTATCCCACATTTTCCCACCTATTTGCAGGCTCAATGTGGCTTACATAGTACCGTCAAAGGTGTTTGCACAGTCGGTGGATAACAAATACAAAGTTGTATAGTGATCGTATGAGGTATAAGTGGAGGGTCAGAATGGATGAAGATTGCGTGATGTCCTTTTCGATCATAGTCATGCTGTGTTGGTAGGTGAAGAGGGTTACGTGGGGTCGTTGGGGTAGGCCTTTTTGAAGAGGTAGGTTTTTAGTGATTTCATGAAGTTCAAGTGGTCGTAGATTGTTTTCACAGCTTTTGGGAGCCCATTCCATAGTTGTGTGCTTATGTAGGAGAAGCCGGCTGCGTAAGTTGTTTTGTATTTCAGTCCTTTGCAATTTGGGTAGCGTAGGTTTAGGTAGGATCTTGACGATCTGACTTTGTTTCTTATTGGTAAGTCTATAAGGTCTGTCATGTATCCTGGGACTACGCCGTACCTAATTTTGTGGACTAAGGTGCAGATTTTGAAGATGATCCATTCTTTGATTGGGAGCCAATGCAACTTTTCTCGGGAGGGGTTTGGCACTTTCGAAGCGCGTTTTGCTGAATATCAGCCTGGCTGCTGTATTTTGGGCAGTCTGGAGTTTTTTTTATGAGTTGTTCTTTGCAGCCCGCGTAGATATTTTTTAGATGTTTGCGTCCCTAATTTCCTTTAACATTTCTGCATCCGTCTGTTCATCCTGGCCAAGCAGACCATAGTACACTCCTATCACTGTCCTTTTCCCCTTTACACATAGAATTTCAATCCACAGGGATTCCAAAAAGTGTTTTGTTTCCTGCAGAATTTTCAATCTATTTGATTCAAGGCTCTCCTTAATATACAATGCTACCCCTCCACCAATTCCATCCACCCTATCAGTATGATATAATTTGTACCCCGGTATGACAGTGTCCCACCGGTTATCCTCCTTCCACCAGGTCTCAGAGATGCCTATTATGTCTAATTTTTCATTTAGTGCAATATATTCTAACTCTCCCATCTTATTTCTTAGGCATATTGATATTTAAAAACTATGTTTGTTGTTCCTATTTACATCATACTCAGTACTTGACAGTATTAATTTGCAATCTTTTGTCTGATTTTTATTTTTATTTAAGGACACCTGATCTACTATGGTCTCTTTTGCAACCTCGCTATCGGGATACCCTATCTCCCCTGTTTTGGTGATACTTTGAAAGATACCTTAGCCTTCCCCCAGTTTCTATTTTTAAAGCTGCTCTATCTCCTTTTTAAATGCCGATGCCAGCAACCTGGTCCCACCCTGGTTAAGGTGGAACCCATCCTTTCGGAATAGGCTCCCCGTTCCCCAAAATATTGCCCAGATCCTAACAAATCTAAAACCCTCCTCCCTGCACCATCGTCTCATCCATGCATTGAGACTCTGGAGGTCTGCCTGTCTCTTAGGCCCTGTGCGTGGAACAGGTAGCACTTCAGAAAATGCTACCCCAGAGGTTCTGGATTTGAGCTTTCTACCTAAGAGCCTAAATTTGGCTTCCAGAACTTCTCTCCCACATTTTCCTATGTCATTGGTAACCACATGTACCAAGATAGCCGTCTCCTCCCCAGCACTATCTAAAATCCTATCTAGGTGACGCATGAGTTCCACCACCTTTGCACCAGGCAGGCAAGTCACCAGACTATCCTCACATCCATCAGCCACCCAGCTATCTATATGCCTAATGGTTGAATCACTAACCACAACAGCTATCCTAACCCTTAACTCCGGGCCAGCACTTGGAGACATATCCTCGGTGCGAGAGGATACTACATCCCCTGGTGGGCAGGTCCTGGCTATAGGAGTACTTCCTACTTCACCAGGGTGATGCTATCCTTCTAGGAGACCTCCCTCCTCCAAGGTAGCACAGTGGCTACCAGACTGGAGGTGGGATTTCTCTACATCATTCCTGTAGGTCTCTTCTATGTACCTCTCTGTCTCCCTCAGCTCCACCAAGTCTGCTACTCTAGCCTCAAGAGAACAGGCACATTCTCTGACAGCTAGGAGCTCTTTGCATCGGGCACACACATATGACATCTCACCAACTGGGAGATAATCATACATGTGACACTCATTGCAAAAGACTGGATAGCACCCCTCTCGCTGCTGGACTGCTGACTCCATCTTAGTATTTTTGAGTTTTTCAATAACTTAAAACTTGCTAAAGTATTAAGGATATTAGCCTAATATAAAAAATGTCTTTTAGTTTATATAGTATATTGTATGATTTATTTAGTGTTTCCTTCTTTGATGGTAATGAAAAGTATTTAAAACTCTGTAAGAGTACTCCTTGCTTATTACCCTAATTACAATAACTGACTATAAATGAAGAGTTGTCCTAGGGGTGGGCGGGTGTTGGAGAGAGTGGGTGGGAAGACTAAACTAGATCCTGCAGTGCCTGCTAGATTCTATCTGTTAATGCTGTGGTACGAAGTTCAAGTTTTAAAACTAAGGGGGAAAGACTATGGAAATTAGTTGATAAAATTTGCTTTTTTATATTTTTATTCTGCCTATCACTAACCTACAATTCCTTCTTTAAATCTGAATTTTTAAGTTCCCAAAGCACAAAGCAAAATAGTGTTCAATGTCCTCTTCTCTCAGAACTTCTCAGAAAGAAAGTTAAGTGGGACCTTTCCTCTTATATTGTTTTTGAATGTAAGAGGACCTTTTCAAAACAGGCTTTTTGAAGTTAATGTGGCAACCTATGCAAATATTCTATTTCCTCACACCTTAGTTAACACCTAATTTAGGTCACTGGCCGTGCTACCTCTCCAGCAACCAAAGAACAGAAAATAACTGTCTTTTAGAACAAGAGTTTTGGGCTGTTAAGTTTTGTTAATGCTGTGGTACAAAGTTTAAGTTTTAAAACTAAGGGGAAAAGACTATGGAGATTAGTTGATAAAATTTGATTTTTTTATATTTTTATTCTGCCTTTCACTAACATACAATTCCTCCTTTAAACCCCAATCTTTAAGTTCCCAAAGCACAAAGCAAAATAGTGTTCACTTACCAGAGAAATGTCCTCTTCTCTCAGAACTTCTCAGAAAGAAAGTTCAGTAGGATCTTTCCGTTTTGTTTGATGATGTTAAGATTCCCATTGTTCAACAAGTACAATATCTAGGAGTGGTGTTAGATTCCTCTTTGTCCTTTCATACATAGCTGAGTTGTGAAAAATATTTTCTTTAAATTGAAAGTTCTTGGAAGGCTGAAGGATGTGATGTCAGTAGAGAATTTTAGGCCAGTGATTCAAGTAATGATTACACCATATCTTGATTATTGCATTTCATTGTACTTGGGTTTGCCAGCTTGTTTTAAAATATCTTTGCAGATAGCTCAGAATGCCACAGCCCAAATGTTAAGTGGATTGATTAGAATTGATCATATTACACAAAGTTTGTATGAATTACATTGGCTACCTGTAAAATATCATATAGAGTTTATTTAGAAGACTATAAATAATGATGTTTCTGTGTCATTGGCCATTGCTTCATGTATCCATTGTCTATTGCGCATGCTGCAATCTTCCAGTAAATGATTATAGGACATACCATCTTTTACCATATTAGGCTAGGAAAATATAGATCAAACATGTTTTATGTGGCAGGTTCGAACTTCTGGATTACACTCGAATTGTGGAGTACTTATAGCTTTCTTCAATTCTGGAAACTGTTAAAAGGAGGCTTTTTAAAGATAATAATAGCAGATGACATTATGTATACATGAAGAGTACGTTTTGATTATTGATGCAGTACGTCTATCACTATTTTGTGACTTTTATGTTGTCTGAAATGTATTGCAATCTATTATGCATGTTCTATTGTAACTTGCCTAGTCAATCAGATAGCGTGGGCTATAAATAAATAAATAAATTACCCAGTGAGGTCTCAACATTGGAGTTTAAAATCCTAGATAGAAGGGGTGGAGTTGTTTCTCCTGAGCTGAGGGAAACTCCCTCAGTTTCTAGTCCTGCGGAGATTACTTCCTCTGTAGTAGTTGAACTGGTCCCAACTAGGTGTTTATCCATAAGATCAGTCACTTTCAGAGTTGAGTCTACCATTTACTTAGGTTTCACTGTGCTCATCCATAGAGCACCTGAACACAAATTAAAATAATACTCATAGTTAATAAATGCACCACACTCCAACTTAAGAACAGTTTAGGCTCCTCGATCTCTTCAGGTGCTCCGAAGGGTCTGAGCACTGCAGTTACGGCATACTTTTATCCACTGGAGGGTCCCATTTTGATGATGTCAGTGTAGTACCACCTTCCATGTAGATTCCTCATCTCCCAGTATACCTGCAGCCACAGTGCATTTTTATCCTCTAGAGGGCAACATTAATGACAAAACATAACGCTGCCTTCCATGTTGCCAAGGGACAGACCCTACCCTTCCAGTAATGCCCAGCAAGGTGAGCCGATACCTCTGTAGATTTCTCTTCTCCCTGACCAAAACAGGATAATATTGTTTTTGTTGTTATTATACATGGTGCATAACACAAACAAAGATTTGCCTGGTATCATCGGAGAAACTTAGGAATTAACTAGGTATCACTGCAAAATATAACTTGAAGTCGGCAAAACTTTTTTATGTCTGCTGTTGTCAAATCTGAATTTCAAGGTTTTGTTGGAAAAAAAGAGAAATTGTGGCCCTCATGAGGGATAACAAAATTCATTTAAAGCCTAACTTTATGACTGTATTGGCTGAATACAGAAAGCATGACTATGATTTTTTTTAAATATTACTTTGATGTACAAAAAATACCCTTTGAATACATCTAAATCTGGATGGGTAGAAATGTTTTCAGCTTGCAAAATATAAAGTGAAACTAAATAAACCCCTGTTTACTATGCAAGATCTTTGGTTGTTGATTGAATACACATTTATACTTGTGATCCTATTCAAATCATTACAGCACACCTTCAAGCAATGGACACCAGTGGTAACTCAGTTAATTTGTGTATAAACAACCAGCCATATTGATCTGAACAAGATTTGTTTAAAAAGAAATCTGCAGAGTGACAGAGTGAACATTAACAAAAAGAAAATAAGGTAACAGTAAGTAGATACCCCTGGTCAAATTGCATATTTCAATATTATCAGTCATGATGTTAATGCACATTACTAGATGTTAATTAATACAGAAGCAGTTAACTACATCTCTGGAGGTATAGTTAAATTTCCATGCTAACAGCATGCTTTAGCAATAACACACTTTTCCCCAGATTCTATATATGGTGCTCAAAATTGTGTGCGGAAATTTGGGTGTGTGCCCAATTTTTGCACGCAATTTAATTGAATAAAAACCAATTAGCGCTGGTAATTGGGCTTTAATAATCAATTATAGATGCTAATTGGATTCAATTAGAATTTACATGCACATCTTGCTAGGCGCATTCTATACAGATGCGCATGTAAATTCTAGTGTATGGATCTGAAAAGGGGTGTGACCATGAAAGGGTCATGGGCCGATCATGTGCGTTCTAAGAATATGCCTGAACCATGCCTAATTTAGGTGCAGGGTTTTACACCAGGTTTCAGTTGGTATAAATCCTCATGCCTACAAGTTTGGCATGGATCCTGGTGCTAGGCGCTTTCTATAAATGCTGCAGAGTAGCATTCGGTGCTGTTTCTTGCAGCCATTACAAACAGCACTCAAGTTTGGCTACATTTGTCATTTGGAATTTAGCAAGTGTCTTGCCATTGTATAGAGTAGGATCCAGCTCCTGGACACAAAACCTATCTATGCAGTGCTCTTCTATTCTTTCAATGAAAAGCTTGTGGTTTAGCCTGCTGCTGTAGCCTAGATTTTAGCACAGAAGCCTCAGAAGTGATGGAACTGGGTTCAAGACCCGCTGCAGCAGCTGTACCAACTTACTACTACTACTTATCACTTCTATAGTGCTACAAGGCATACGCAGCGCTGCACACCATACATGAAAAGACAGTCTCTGCTCAAAGAGCTCACAATCTAAATAGGACAGGCAAACAGACAGAACAACTAAGAGGTGAGGGAATTAAAGAGGTGGGGATAAAAGGGTACAGGGCAAGTGAGTAGTGGTTAGGAGTCAAAAGCAGCGTTAAAGAGGTGGGCTTTTAGCCTGGATTTGAAAACGGCCAAAGACGGGGCTAGATGTACAGGCTCGGGAAGTCTATTCCAGGCATGAGATGCAGCGAGATAAAGGTACAGAGTCTGGAATTAGCAGTAGAGGAGAAGGGGACAGACAAAAGAGATTTATCCACAGAACGGAGAACCCGAGGGGGGGGGGGGGTGTAGGGAGAGACAAGAGTGGAGAGGTACTGGGGAGCGGTAGAGTGAATGCACTTATAGGTCAGTAAGAGAAGTTTGAATTGAATGCGGAAAACAGATAGCGAGCCAGTGAAGTGACTTGAGGAGAGGGCTAATGTGAGTATAGCGACTCTGGCGGAAAATGAGTCTTCTATCTTGTATCAAAGATTCATCTGTGGGAGCTGTTCTGTGAGATGCCTTTGTGACAACCTTCTGTAGCAAAAACACACGAACGTCTGATATACCTGAAAAAGATGTTACTATGAGTTTTTGCCTCCTCGGCAAGTTTTTCTTTATATTTTCTTTTAGCCTTCTTTATCAGTGCTTTGCATCCAGCTTGACAATGTTTTTTTTTAATCAATTGTTTTTATTAAAGAGTTTTACAAAATGAATAAAGACAACAGAAGGCCAAGAAATACTCCAATCGCAACAAACCAAATAACTCCCCCCTCCTCAAAAAAAAAAAAAAAATCAACACCACCAAAGTCCCAGTATGACAGTTCTTATATTGCTTCTTATTTTCTTCTTTCAGATCATTTTTCCATTTTTTGAAGGATGTTCTTTAGCCTCTTTCACTTCACCTTTTAATCATGCTGGCTGTCCTTGGCTCTTCTTACCACCTTTGTTAATACGTGAAATACATCCTTGCCCGATTTAATTACTACATGGTAAAGCTTTTACAATGTATGTTAACCCTTTTAAAGTGTTAACACTCACATTAATCATTCTTTTTCAAGCAGGCCCCCTTCTGCATAAGATGCTGTTTGCAAATTTTTATACAGTTTTATGTATATGCCACTGTTGTGAAATTTTATTTCTGATTCAAAGTTAGTTTGTTGCTGGGATGCTCATTAAGGCCTAGAGTCAGTAAATGGTGCCCAAATTTGGGTGCTGAAAAAAAATAAGCTCTGAGTGCTATTCTATAAATGGTGTTCCAAGTTGGGTGCTGTTTATAGAATAGCGCTTAGGACAGATGGAGCCCATTCCTGAGTACAATGCACTCTGAATCTAGAAGCCAGATATTGAATATGTAATACTATATTCTTGCTGTATTTGTATTCTGTCCAATTTGGGGGGGGGGGAGGGTAGAGGGGAGGGGTTAGAATGAAGTAGAAGAGGAGAGGAGTTAGGGGATATGCTAGGAGTAAATATGGTACAAGAGCTTTGTGGAATGTCTCTCTGAAATTTATGTTCTGTTATTATTAATAATAATAAAAAAGATTTAAACATAGAATAGCGCTTACCATGGCCACCGAGAGACTGAACCGGGCCCAGGGCAAGACCGCCACCGGGCCTGGGGGAGGGCCACCCCCCCATGATCATCGCCGCTGATGACCCCCCAATCGTTGACCGCTGCCGCCCCCATGTCGCCACCACTGCCGCCCCCCCCCCCCCAGGTTGCTGCTGCAATTGAAATACCTTGTTGGCAGCGATCCTGAGGCCCTGCCAGCAGAAGATATCTTCCTCCAGCGCTGACTCTTCACTCTGCCGATTGCCTGCCCCTGCGGCTGCTTTTTCTTTCAGGCCATGCTTGGTTTCAAAACTGAGCATGCACGCCTGAGAGGAAAAGCAGCCACTTAGCAAGCAATGGGCAGAAGAGCAGCGCTGGAGGAAGACCTGCAGTGTCTGCTCCTCCGGGTCCTCCCCAGCCTCCAAGGGGGGACCCTTCACCGGAGTTTTCTCTCTTCTGCTCCTGTTGGGATGCGATCACTCGGGAGAGATACTTGGGTACTGGGTCCCCCTTGGTGGCCTGGGCCCAGGGAATCTTGCTCCCCCTGCCTTCCCCTCTCAGCGACCCTGGCACTCATTGCCAGTTGGTGTAAATCCTTGCACCTAAACTAGGTGTATTCTCTAATACTGCACACATCTGTAGTGAATGCCTCTGATCTGCCTATGGCCACGCCCTCTTTTCAGTTGTGCGCTGATAAATTTATGTGCGCATCTTTATAGAATTTTGTCTAGCGAGATGCGCATGTAAATTCAAAGTGTTGCCAGTTAGCGCAAATAATTGATCATTAGCGCTAACAGGCTCATTACTCAATTAAATTACACGCACAAATTGGGTACGCGCCCAAATTTGCCAGTCCAATTTTGAGTTCCATTTATCCCCTGCACTTGAATATGGCACAAAAATGCATGTGATATAGCTTTTGCAAGATGGTTTTCGTACACACACAAAAAAAGACCACTGTATATGTCAGTCAAATGCAATTATCTTTCTAGTGAATTTTTTCCACAGGTAGTTTTCATGTACCATATTTTTTCCAGATTGAAATATTACACTTGAGAAATATGATAGCACATGCAAAATAGTACAGTTTAGAGTCCAGGTATTGTGGTCTGAAGATGTGGAAACCTTTTCAGAAAAAAACCCCCATCAGAATTTCATCAGCTGTATAACAATTTCTTCCATTGTAATGGAAGGATAATGAAGACCTTTACAAACTGTGACAGGCTGAAGGGAGATTTTAATTGCAAATTGCATTGAATTGTGCATTAATTCTGAAACATTTAAGTGTCTTCACGTTTGGAGGGCTGTGTGCTAACCTGCATATTTTTGCATGCACTATTGTGAAATTATTGCACTATTATTTAATAGCAAGAGCCTTATAAAAACTGCAGATAAAACTTGAAAAGGAAAAAGTTTGCAAAAAGATAACCACAGTACACGTGCAGGACGTCAGACTCAGAAACAGAACGAAGAAGAGGATCTCGGCTGGCGGGGGTTGGGGTCTCCTGCTAGTAAAAGTAGCAGACGGCGACGGCGGTTTGGCGGCGGGAGGGGGGGTTGAGAGGGTCGTCAGCAGGGGGGTCCATGGCCAAATCTACAGGGGCACAGGCCCCCATGGCCCCACGTAGCTACGCCCCTGCTAGCAACAATGCCTGCACATCTTTCTCTGATTCCTTGGGCATCTCCTCACCACCTAAGGGGCCAGGGTGACCTACAATGCTGTGGTGGTATTTACTGAGGGGCAGGTGTATGTGTGTGTGCTCAGTGGGAGGGAGTGGGGTGTGTGCTGGGGGGAGAGGGTGGTGGTGGTGGTGGAGGGGGGATAGAATAAGATATGGTGAGCCAAATAAATACTGCACTAACCTTTACTGGAAATTGGTATGTATGAATCTTTGGTGTGAATCCCCAGCTGCTATGGTCCCTGGTCAGGTCTATGGGCAAGGGGAGGAGGGGGTCATCATCCTCTTGGTCTGCCTGCTGCTGCTTCTGCTCTGTGTCCTCCGGAAGGGGCTGTCTTCATTGCAGTGCAAAGTTGTACAGCATGCAGCAGGCCATGAATATCTTGATCACTTTTTCTGGGCTGTTGAGGAGCTCACTTCTGGAACAGTCCAGACATCTGAATCTGTTTTTCAGGAGGATAAAGATATACTCAATGATGGTGCTTGCTGTTCTTCTGGCTCTTGTTTATTCCTCCTCCACCTCATTTTGGGGGTAGACAATGGGAATCATTAGCCAGGTTCATGGGGATATAGCCTCTGTCACCTATGGGGGGATAAGGACTCACAGACATGGGTGTGTATTTGCATGTAGACCTTGTGGAGTGCAGATCATGGGTGTGGATTCTGGGAGCATATTGAAGGAGGTAGGGTGTTGAAGTAAGGGGGGGGGGGGGAGTAGGTATGGGAGATAAGAATCCTAGTACTGCTTACCTAGAAGCCAGCTGCCAGTGGTCTCCCCTCAGTCATACCTGCAATAGATTCCAGAATGCTGCAGGATATATGCATGGTAGTAATCCCATTTCTTATTTAGGTGGAGGTCCACAGTGAATCATTCCTTGTGCATGTTCTTTTGAAAGCTAAGCCTTTTTTAAAAATGTATTTTAAATCATAAGGATTGGGGGTTACTAGTTAAATGAAATATTGCATGGAATGTTTGTGCTGTATTAGGAGGTTTTATATGCCAGTGATTCACCCTATAAATCTCAATCATTCTAAGAGGATGAGACGGGGCTCTGAGGCTTTTTCCTCCTATTTTTAGCATACTCTGTGGCAAGTTATATAGTATTGAAGCAAAAAATATACTGTTGATGCTAGTGCATTAGAAGAGAATTTGAATGAACGGATGGTTATAGTCTCTTATACTCTGATCTTTTGTATTTATCAGAAATAGCCTACAAAATTGGTGCCAAGACCCCCCACTTAAGTGGTATTCTATAAGCCACACCTAAAGTTTGATGCAGCTTACAGAATTAACACTTAAGCAGAGAGGTCACGTGCAAATTTAGGCACTGCCACTTGCACCAATGAAAACATGGTTTATGTGTGGAGCACTGTTATTCTACATCCTGAATCCACCCTCATGACCCTCCCACTTTCACGCCCCCTTTTGTAGGCCGTGCAAGAATTTTAGGGGTGGATCACATGCCTAACTTTATGTGCATATGTCCCAATTAAATCTAATTAGTGCCAATAATTGCTTGTTAAAAAGCCAATTATTGGCACTAATTGGCTCGTTATTCTATTAAATTGCATGCATAAATTGGGGACACACCTAAATTTGCACATGCACATTTTGGTGACTTTTATTAAATCAGGGGATAATTTACAGTATTCTGGGAGCCTGGACTATATCTTGCCTATGCTCCACCCCTGTCTCTGCCCCCTTGCAAATACATGCTATGTAAGTTAAGCGGCTTTTTGCAGAATAGTGCTTAAACACCATACTAGCATTTCTGTATATAAGTGTGCACCACACACATGTAAATGGCTGTACTCAAGCATTTGCATGTGTAACATGCATGTAAATGTCAGCACATAGATTATACAATTGCCCTTGTAGTGTAAACAGATATTTTGCTTCTGCTTCTTCTGTGTTATGCTCAAAGCCATGAATTTCTACAGCTGAGCAGGTGGAGGCCGACTGTATAAACACTAAATCTAATTTCCATACTTCCTCTGTCTTTCAGCATCTTTTTGTGTGGATTTACATTTCAGTGAATGAGGACGCTACTCCCTCAAAAAACAAACATACATGCCTCTTTTGCATAAGCTAACTATAATTACAATGTTTGCAAATAGGTTTCTGTTGATAGTCCTACTCTTTGATGTCAAAAGATTATCGTGACAAAGCTATAAAGCATAGAATTATGAGAAAAGGCTATTTTTCTTGGTATTTTTATTATGAAATGAAGGCAGAATATAAAATACAGTGTTATCAGTCAATGGAAAAGAGTTCTGAACACAAATAAACCTGTTTTCATTTTTACAGAAATATATTAGCGCTTTATTTATTTACAGACATTAAAGAAAAAAAATGCAAACCAAAATACATACTAAGATAATGTGCAATAGGGGAAAGATCATAAAAGTAAGAATCAATACAAAGAACTTCTTTCATTATGAAGAAGCCTCCAGAATCACCTGGGGTTGTGAACAGGGGCTGAAAGTGACGCGTCTCAACCCCTAACAGGGCTCCTACTGGTTGGTGAGGTGAGTTGACCAATCGGGGATGGGATGGAGTGAGAGCAGGAAGGAGTCAGCTTTTTTTTCCTGCTCCTAAAGTGGCAGTTTGGTCTCCTGAGGTAGCACTTTGATTTCTTCTGGTGCTTTGGGAACTTTCCTTTAGAGTAGACCATGGGGGGTTTTCTGCTTGCTAGGCTGTGCCACTGCTAAGATCGTATCTTTGGTGCAGTTCTGGGTGGTTTATGTGTGCAGCTCTTCAACCAGCAGCTGGGAGGTCATGTTGGGTGTTGGTAGGGTCAGGGTATTTGGTAGGGCAGCAATAGCACTTTAATGGCACAGCCTGAGTGGTTTTCAGCATCTTTTGGGGCAAGGAACAGGGATTTGAAAGGTGGTCCTGTATCAAGGGACCTGCTGGGTCCTAGGGCCTGCCCTTTTTATTAAATTCAGGATAATGGTTTGTTTGAACTAGTGGGGTAGTTTGAGTGGGTTTCAGAGGGTTCTTCAGGGTGGGTTGGAGGAGGTGGGGGAAGGTTGTGGAGTTTTGATTAAAGAGTTTTGGCTTGTTTCTGGGGTATTAGAGAAGGATGGGTAATTTATGGGTTTTAAGCAGAAACTGTGATCTAGGAAAGAAGGGTGGAAATGGAGGTGCTGGAAAGAGTGTCAAAAAGACTCAAACATTTTATCGAGGAGGTGTGGATCCCAGTGGTGGACTGCAGCAGAGGAAGAGTGGTTGAGTGAATTTAAGAGGTGGTAAAAAGTGAGGTTGGGTGATGTTGAGGAGTCTTCTTCACAGGCTAAGGCAAGGGATTTATGCCACATTTTCATTGGTGTAAATGGAGGCACATAGTTTTAGGCACAGGGATATCAACTAGGTGTATTCTAAATACCGCGCCTAAATCTAGGCACCGCTTAAAGAATATGCTTAGGCTGAAATGTTTACTGTGCAGATTTTTTTTTTAGATGTCTTATATAGAATCTGGCCCTATATGGATAGGTTCTTTTGATTATCTGGTCCATGGGTCTTAACTGTCCTGAAATGTTATAATCTAAATCCAAAGCTGCATACCTGGCTGGCAGCAGTGTATTTGTGTTGAAAATACACATTCATTCATAAGTAAGAGCCCTGGAGTTTCTGTTCAGCATGGGAGGCACCAACGATGTAACATCCAAATAGTTGTTTTGTGACCTGCCAAAGTAAATCCACCATTCAAACTTCATGCACTTTAAAAGATCCAGCAGGCAGTAATTATTGTCTGGGAAAATGTTCATTATTGCAGTGTTATGGAAAAAGAAGGCTTTTTAATAGGCAGTTTCATCGCTTAAACGAATAGTGGAAAATCCTAGGAGATGTTATTTAAAATGCCTTTATTACAGCTGTGGGTGAACCCATGTGACTTCAAAGGCAGTTAAATGACATGATGGGGTCATAATAAACTGTAATATGGAAAAAACAATAACTTAAGCAAACATGAGGGTGAAGAGGTTTATGGTGCAGTGATGTTAATCTCAAGTGGGCGTGCTAGATGAGAACATGCCAGCAGTCAGCAATTTGGACTCTTAAACAAGTCACCCAGAGGGAGTTGTGTTCATTTAGTCTGTAAATAATTTCAGTAAATAACATGGGATCCAAATGATATGGTACTTAAGCTGGTTGTAACCATGTGCAAGGGTACTTTTAGACTTAATAATTTCACATAAAATACAACATTATTTTACATTGTAATTTTAAGGAAATGTAAAATTATAGACAATGAAAAACTCAAAGCATCAAGGAGTCATAAATTTTGTTCTGCTTTCTCATCATCATAAGAACATAAGAATAGCCGTACTGGGTCAGACCAATGATCTGTTTAACCCAGTATCCTGCTTCCAACAGTGGCCAATCCAGGTCACAAGTATCTGGCAGAAACCCAGACAGAAGCAACATTCCATCTGTCTCAATAGCAGACTATGGACTGTTCCTCCAGGAACTTGTCCAAACCTTGTTTAAAGCCAGATACTCTAACTTCTGTGACAAGAGTTCTTGTTGGATGGTAGAAGCTTAGGGGATCTTTTACTTAAGAGGGGCAAAAATATATGCAGTTGCCATGCATTGATTGTAAAAATGAACCTGCAGTGTCTTCAAAGCCTCTGCGTTAACTGTTGAGGGTGTGCCCAGCACCTTTCTATAGAGTATGGGGCCAGTTCTATAATACAGGCACTAACATTTATATACCATCTCACACATACATATTTAGAAAACTAGAAAATCATGTGGAGGAATGGCCTAGTGGCTAAAGCACTGCTCTTGCAATCCAGAGGTGGCTGGTTCAAAACCTGCTGCTGATCCTTGTGATCTTGGCAAGTCACTTAACCCTCCATTGCCTCAGGTACAAACTTAGATTGTCAGCCCTCCTGGGACAGAGAAATATCCAGTGTACCCGAATGTAACTCACCTTGAGCTACTACAGAAAAAGGTGCGAGCAAAATCCAAATAAATAAATAAAATGTATTTGCATAGTGGGCATGCACAGGAGTGGAGCCTGAGCAGGACTCACATGTGAATGCACATGCACCATAGTGAATGCTGTTAGTTACATACATATCTCTAGCATTTAGGCGTGATAATTAATGCTTGAACAGCTAGTATTCTATACAGGAAAGTAGGCACCTCCATTACTTTATAGAATAGGCTTCTACCAGTTGCTTAACTGTAGAGACCTGTTGTACACTTGCCCTTTTAACACAGAAAAAAAAGGATTTTACCATGCATTAATGGCATTGCAGACAACCTGAATGTATTTAATGCCACCTACTGAGATGGCATTAAGAGATCTGCGTAATTTGCTGCAATAGCAGTTAATGTGTCATTAAGGTATCGTGCACTAAACACAAGGCATAGCCTCACCCATTCCCCATCCCATTTTTCACCTCATTTCACATTATACACTTAGGGGTCAATTCTATATGGTGCAAAAAAAAAAAAAGCGCTATTCTATAAACCACCCTTAAAGTTAGGTGCGATTTATAGAATAGCGGCCTGGGAATCATGCCTAACTTGAGGTGCGGCCATTTGCACCAACTGAAATGTGGCGCAAATGTATGCACCTATATTAGGCATGTATGCCCCTTATTCTATAACTATGTGCACAATTTTTAGGAATGACCCTCTCATTTCTGCACCCCATTTTTGAACTCATGTGTAAAATTTAGGCACGGATCCCACTCCTAAATTTACTCACGTATGTTTCAATTAAATCTAATTAGTGCATTTCGCCTCATGTATGTGTAAGTGTGATTGATTTGAAAAATACATTTAAAAATGGCTAATTAGTGCCAATAATTGCTTGTTAACAAGCGCTAATTAGCTTGTCATTCAATTAAAATTGCACTTGTGCCAAGACTTGCACATGCAGTTTTTAGCGCCTTTTATAGAATTCGGGGGTTAGGGGTCAATTCAATAAAGGTAGCTCAAATTTAAGTACCTAAAATTAGGACTCTAAGCTAGTATTCTATAATGTCACATTAGCGCACTTAGTGGGCCTTTTCCTATGGGCCCTGCTGCAAATAACTTTAGTAAAAAAAACATAATCCTGTTTAGAATACTATTGTAACTTGGCATTAGGTGCCCAGCTTTAGGACATGAGCACTTATGCCATGTTTACGGCTGGTGTAAATAGGCACACCGAAATGCTGCATTTGCATATGCAAATGTAAATATTCTATAAAATGTGCACTACAATAGTAGGAATGCCCATGACCCCCTACATAATAGCTGAAACTCCGCTATTTATGCAGCTGCACAAAATAGAACTCCAAATCACTAGAACATGGAAAAGCTGAAATCTGGCGAGTTCCCACTGGGACAGCTCCCACCCACCAGTTCCCCCCCCCCCCCCCGGACAATTCCCACCTAGGACTATTCCCCTCTAGCCAATTCCCACTCAAGGGGACAAGTCCCCTCTAGGACTATACCCTCCCGGCTATCTCCCATCCTGAAGAGTTGTTTTCTTACTGGGATCTAGTTCTTTTTTCGTCGGTCTTATAGTATCTGTTCTCTTTTTTTTAGTTCCGTCTGATCTCTCATAAGCGGCATTGCATTGTGTGACGTGGTATTGCATGGCATCGAGTGAAGCTCTTTGAGGTGACACTTGGAATCACTGACAGGTAGCAAGGTTGTGTTACAAAAGTTTGTTTTCTATCATAATCCTATGGTTAAGGGTTGAATTCAGATATGATAGCTTGTTTAAATGGAAATGTTGTTGGACTTGCAGTTGGATCTGGTGGTCGCGGAAAAGTTTGTTTTGTGGGTTTGGTTTCCGGTGGGACTTGGTGTGTGTCGGAGAGTGGAAAAAGTTAGTGCATTTTTTTTATTTAGTTAATAAAATAAGTCGGTTTCCAGTGGGAATTTTTTTATGGATTTTCAAACTGTTTTTTGGTGGTTTTTTTTTAGTAACTTTATAAATCTCACAGGGACAGTGATGGGGAGTAGTATAAGTAATTAAAAACTTTTTTTTGGTGTGATGTGGCATATGAAAGGTAATGTTTGGGGGGTATGGGGGGTACTGCCTCCCCCAAATGATCTGGAAGG
This sequence comes from Microcaecilia unicolor, assembly GCF_901765095.1. Lineage (NCBI taxonomy): Eukaryota > Metazoa > Chordata > Amphibia > Gymnophiona > Siphonopidae > Microcaecilia > Microcaecilia unicolor. The sequence continues at coordinate 535,093,118 of NC_044031.1, forward strand.
GGAAAGGGAAGGAGATTAATTGTCCTAGTGTGTTTTGGGTTATGGGTGGGAATTGTCCTGCCTGCTGTGGTGGGAATTGGTTCACTGGTAATTGTCCTAGCTGGGAATTGTCCAGATGGAAATTCAGGGTGGGACCTGTCCAGGTGAAAACTGACCTAGAACCAAAAAGATTATTGTTCATCTAGATAAGGTTCAGGAATGCCCATGACCCTCCCATGCCCCTCCCATGGGAATGCCTCCTTTGCAGTTACACATGAGAACACTTAGATGCCCAGTTATAGAATAGCACCTAAGCGCATTTATGTATATAACTGCTGTTTTACCCCCATTTTGGTACTCAACTACTGCTATCTTCCATTTGCATGCCTATAGTTGGGCGGTCTTTTACAAAGGTGTCTAGCATTTTTAGTGTACGCTAAGTTGTAACGTGCTAAAAACGCTTAGTGCCCCTTTGTAAAAGGACCCCTTAGGGTTTGCCCCCTTAGCGGGAATTTTATGAAGGCTCTTTTACATGCATACACAAGTATAGGTTCATAAAATGCTACTTTAAAATTATGGCCAATGTAAAAGTACATGCAATGACAAGAACGCTCCTACTTTTATGTGACTTGCATGCAAGAGTGTTTAGAGGCGGATTTTGGGTGGAGTGCAGGCAACATTGTGATTACACATGCACTTTATAAAATATATGTGCTAAATTATATTTTATGTATTTCATTATTATAATTTATATTCCACCCTTATCCATAATGGAGTACAAACAAACATACATAATAATAAAAATTATATAAAAACAAAAACAGTATACAATAATCAACAATAAATGCCATGTAGGCAAACAAAAGACAATCTCATAGCAAATCAACATTCAATCATCCCAGAGAGTGTACAGTCCGTGTGACCCACAGCGTTAGGCTGACTGATCTAGTATGTGTTATATGTTTGGGGTTTTAATTTAGCCACTATTTCTGCAGTTTTTATGAGGAAATTCTATACGCACATAGGCCTCTATATATTTGTGTAAACTAGGCTCAACATAGGAGCCTGCTTGACTTACCAGGCAACTTGTTGTAAAATTACTCTTATCACACGAATTAGTGTGTTCTAAGTGCCATGCAAGCACAGAAACAATTAGTGCATACAAAATCACATGCTAAGTGCTTAATGTACCTTTCTAAAAGGTTCCCTTAGTATCTTATTTGGTAAGAAATTTAAGAAATCTGTACTCTACTACTTCGTCCTTCTTTAATTATCTGCACTGCTACTATTGGGGAGGGGGGCGGGGGGTATCCAGGAAGAGTTATGTCTGCACTGCTGTGTTAGGTTTACAACCTAAAATTTTAAGAGGAGAAGGTGGCTGAAGAGATGTGAGCTCAGGCATAGCTGCAGGTGGGCCTGAGTAGGCCACAGCCCTTCCAGTCAGCAGCAGCAGCAGCACAGCCCAATGACAGGAAAACTGGAGGCAAGTACACTGCCTTCTGCTTGCCTATATTAATTCTTAGTCCCTCCAAATTATTAGTTCTGGCTATGTTACTAGTTCACATTACTGCCACAGGTTCAGCACCCAGATGGGGAAGAGTAGGCCAGAGTGAGTCATAACCACATCACTATCTAGTGTACAGGACCCAGGAGTTGAAATGGAGGGTGGAGAGAGAAAAATTGCTTCTGCTGCTGGTCTAGAGGCCAGAGGCCAAACTGTGAAAGAGTAGTCAAATTCTAATACAGACTGAATCGAGGAAGGAACAGAAAAGTTGAACTGAGAAAGAGAGAGAGAGAGAGAGAGAGAGTAAAAGAGATAGAGGGCATAATGGAGAGCAGTCTTTGAGTGGGATGTGGGTTGATACTGGAACCTAGGGAAAGGAGGAAGTATGGAAAGAATCAAGGTTGCAGGATCCTAAGGAAGAAGGGAAAAGTGATTAGGTAGGAGCTAAGGTAAGTGGTACTGAAGGAGATGGAAAAGGGGAAAGGAAGAAATGAAGTAGAAGGCAATGTGGGAGATACAGTAGGAGAAACTGAGGAGGCAATACAGAGATAAGAGATCACCATGCCATATCCTCTGTAAAAAAAAAAAAACCACACACACACCAACTGGCACTGTAAATATGTTGTTAATCATATCAGTATGATACAGTATAATACAATCCTTATTTTTTTCTTCATTAGTTTGAATTCAGGTTTAAAATTAGTTTTAATGTTTCTTAATTTAATATGGAATATATTTCTAATCCTTGGTTGGCAGGCAAGTTCCAATCCTTGTCCAGGTTATTGGGTTCAGAAGGTAAATCATTAATGGTTTAGAGCTGACCAGATCCCTCTGGTGATTTCCCAAGGTTCCACTGTAAACCAGAGGCACAAGGTGACTCCTACTCCTTGATTTCTCTAACGGAAGTGAATCCTAACCAAAAAGCAATGTTTCCACAGTGTCTGTTATTTATAGACATGAAAATAATGAGAGAATCCAATCATAGGCAATTCACAGCATCTGTTTGAGACTAGCATTTCTTCTCAAAATACTCTATGGAATGGACTAGACTGTATTACAGCAGTGGGGCTGAAATCTTTGCTTCCATGAGCTGCTCTTAGGCCAGACCTCTGAGCTTTACTTACTTCAAACACAGTAGACCTTGTGGTTCTCTCAATAATTAATAGAAACTGTTTCCAGGCAGCAGAAATACATGTGCTCAATTGCCTCTATTATTCACCTACGGGCCATTTTACTAAGCCGCCTAGGCGCCTACGCATGCCCAACACGTGTCAATTTTGAGTTACCGCTCGGCTACTGCATGGCCCTTGTGGTAATTTCATTTTTGACATGCATCCGATACACGTGCCGGAAAATGTTTTTAATTTTCTGGTGTGTAGGCGGTAATCGAGTGGTAATTGGCACTTTACGTATGTAGACCATTACTGCCCGATTACCATGTGAGACCTTATCACTAGGTCAATGGTGGCTGGCGGTAAGGTCTCAGACCCAAACTGGACGTATGGCAATTTTCATTTTGCCGCATGTCCATTTTCAGCAAAAATTTTTAAAAAGGCATTTTTTAATAGGTGCGCTGAAATATAATTCTGTGCACGCCCAAAACACACGTCTACACTACTGCAGGCCATTTTCAGCGTACCTTAGTAAAAGGGCCCCCTAGGGATTAGCCTGGAAAACACAACCTAGGAGTAGGATGCAAAATTGAGTTTTTCTATTGAACCTTGGGCCAGAAAGATGTTTCTACTTCAACTTCCACTGTGCAGGCTATTAAAAAAATAACTAAAGAATCTCTAGAGGCTTTACAAAAACACGTAGTTGGTCTTTTGCAACTGTTTGATCAAAGTTTAAAGGAATATATGTCCTGATGTCAGGTGTGCACTGCAGGGCATAACTCAAAACATATGGGAGTACCTGGCCTTTCTCTGCCATGAGCTGCATAATTAATAATCTTTTAAAATCAATTTCAAAAACATAGTGAGTAATTTAACTTAGGGATGAGGAGAATATGAATTCTTTTCTATCCGTAAAGAAGAAAGCATGAGACAGACACAGAGGATTTGTGTGAGAGAGGAAGAGATTGTGAAGCTGAGCAGATTTGAATGGTCAGATTGGATAGGTGCATGACCCTTATAGTCTACATCTGCCATTATGTTCTGTCTTTCTATGTGACATATTTATTTATTTACTTAAAACATTTATAACCCCACACAATCAACAATTCCAGGTGGCTTTGCAAAAATATGTGTAACTCAGGTCTCAGCCTTTACTAGCTCAGGTCCGCAAAATCTTCAACCCAGGTCACAGGGAAAACACAATTTATTTTCTCTCTCTCTCTCCGGTCACAGTGTCATAGGGGATCACTCTCACACCACAATCAAATCCCATATTGTTTGCAGTCAAGCTGGGAGTGGGTTAATGGTCCGGAATACAGATCCAGGGTACTGGGAGCTTCAGAATCTCGGAGTGTCAGTTCACTCTGCCCAGAACACCCGCTCTCACTCTCTTGCCAATGATAATGCTGCACTCCGGGAGTTTTGAATAATGCAACACAACTTTAACTTCACTGTCAAACAAGTATGCCAATTCTCCTATTTATAGTCTCATTCAAGATCATTAGCAGTGCTCTTTATTCTCTTCCCACTCATCAGATAGGATGTGTGCTGTACATATTTATACAACCTCCTGTCCTTTTACCCATCCTTTTGTGTCAGCAATAAATCCAAACCTGTTTTATTACTCCTGACTCCAAACCGCTACTTTCAGGTACAGACCCTTTAGGCTGTCCTTCTTCCAGCAGGCTTCCCATGTCTTGGTCCTGCTGCCGGGCTGAACTCCCCTTGTCCACCTGAAGCTCTCACACCCTCTCCAGTTGCCACTTTTAGGGGCAGCAACTGCTCCTTTAGCCAGCTTGTATTTATTTCTTCACTTCAGGATCTCCCAATGCTTCCGAGGGTCCAGGTGGGGGTACAGTCAACCAAAGACCTCTTGTACCTCACCACAACTCCTTTTATTAAACCTAAACTCCACCCCTACAAGGCTACACTTTCTTTCTGCAACTTATTTCAACCCAGGGACATCCCACCAATCCAGTCCTCTGGCAGGGACCTCCATCCCCCCCAGGGCCTCTAGAAAGGTCTATCACACATAAACCTAGGAATACCCATTCCATGGGGTATTATACATATACAATAGAACATAAATAACAAATATATAACCATTTTATAATATAAACATAAATACAGCATGACGTCAATCCCACCTTTCATTTGCCTACTCCCAAGATCATATCCCACAATACAAAGATAGTATAAAACTAAAACTAACGCCCATACCCTACTGATCATCCCTGGGTAATCTAAATTGCACTATACCTCCAAAGATTGCCACTTCTATCATTATTTGGGCAGAGAGAGATGAACAAACTTCCTTTGAAATAAATGTGCCTTGAGCTGTTTCCTAAAGCTATGTAATCCGGAATTTAAAAAAAATAGTAGTACTACTACTACTGCTTATCATTTCTGTAGCACTTCTAGATGTACACAGCGCTATACACTTGAACATGAAGACAGTCCCTGCTCAACAGAACTTACAATCTAATTAGGACAGACAAACAGGACAGATAAGAGATAAGGGAATTACTAAGGTGGGGGTGATAAAATAAGGCTACTGAACAAGTGAGTAATGGTTAGGAGTTAAAAGCAGCATCAAAAAGGTGGGCTTTTAGCTTAGATTTGAAGATGGCCAGAGATGGAGCTTGACGTACCGGCTCAGGAAGTGTATTCCAGGCATATGGTGCAAGATAAAAGGAACGGAGTCTGGAGTTAGCGGTGGAGGAGAAGGGTGCAGATAAGAGAGAATTACCCAGTGAACGGAGTTCCCGGGGAGGAATGCAGGGAGAGATGAGAGTGGAGAGGTACTGAGGAGCTGCAGAGTGAATGCACTTATAAGTCAATAAGAGGAGTTTGAATTCTATGCTGAAACAGATGGGGAGCCAGTGAAATGACTTGATGAGAGGGCTAATATGAGCATTGTGACACTGGTGGAATATAAGTCGTGCAGCAGAATTTTGAACAGATTGAAGAGGAGAGAATGGCTAAGTGGGAGACCTGTGAGAAGCAAGTTGCAATAGTCTAAGCAAGAGATGATAAGAGTGTGGATAATGGTTCTGGTAGTGTGCTCAGAAAGGAAAGGGCAAATTTTGGTGATATTATAGAGAAAGAAACGACAGGTTTTAGAAGTCTGCTGAATATGTGCAGAGATGGAGAGAAAGGAGTCGAAGATGACCCCAAGGTTACGAGCTGATGAGATAGGGAGGATGAGAGTGTTATCCACGGAAATAGAGAATGGGGGAAGAGGAGCGGTGGGTTTAGGGGAAAAACTATGTAATCAGGAATTTAAAAAAAAAGCTTTGGTTTGTACTCTGACATGAGGTAGTGTCTGTGTACTGTACCTTTAAAGGAAGACTAACAACAGAAGCAAGTCCTCATGGTTGCATTTCAGCAATGCTAGCTGGTCAATATTCAAAAGTTCTTCAAAAGTACTACTTATCCAAATAGTGGCAGCCGCTACATGGATAAGTCCCCTATCCATCAATTTTCAGTGGCACTATCCGGACAATGATACTGAAAATTCATATAGGCTGAGGGCAGAGAATAGGTATTCTGCCTAACTTGTCAGACAGTGAAGATATTCAGCCTCTTTCTCTAGCACTATTGGGCTCATTTTCAAAATAGAAAAACGTCTAAAAAGTGGCATAAAGCAGCACTTGGACGTTTTTCTCACAAAAACGGCCAAATCAGCATTTTTGAAACCTATTTTTGGACATTTTTCTTTGAACTCCGTCAGTAGTCCGTCCAAATCTCAAGAGAGTGTATCAGGGGCGTGTTCAGGGTGGGACTTGGGAGTTCCTGAGACTTTTTCAGCCATTATGGAAGAAAACAAAGCTGTCTAGGACTAAAACTAAGATGTTTTGAGCTAGACCTGTTTTTGTAATGAATAAGGCATAAAAAGGTGCCCTAAATAACCAGATGACCACTGGGGGGAATCAGGAATGACCTCCCCTTATTCCCCCTGTGGTCACTAACTTCCTCCCACCCCCCCAAACATGTGATGAAAAACATTACTTGCCAGCCTCTGTGTCACCCTCAGATGTTATTATCAGGGCCATCAGAATAGCATGCAGGTCCCTGGAGTAGTCTAGTGATGGGTGCAGTGTACTGCAGACAGGTGGACCCAGGCTTCTACCTCCCCCTACCTGTTACACTTGTGGAGGAAACTGTGAACCCTCCAAAACTCATCAGAAACCCACTGTACCCACATACTGTATAGGTGCCCCCTTCACCCATAAGGGCAATGGTAGTGGTGTACAGTTGGGGATAGTGGGTTTGGGGGGAGTTTCGGAGACTCAGCAGCAGGGGCGTAGCCAGACACCCAATTTTGGGTGGGCCTGGGCCCAAGATGGGTGGGCAGAAGAACCCCGCCTCATCCCACAGATGATGTGGTCTCTCCTCTCACCTGCATGCCATATCGTCTCTCAAATATCCTCCCTCTCCTGCATACCTTTTAAATAGCAGATTTTCACCGGCAACGGGCAGCAACTAATACACACTGCTGATGTTGGCTCCATACCCTTCCCTCTGAAGCAACTTCCTGTTTCCACCTAGGCAAGAATACATCAGAGCGAAGGCTATGGGGCCGGTGCGAGCAGTATGCATCAGTCATTGCTCACTGCAGGCGAAGATCTGCTATTTACAAGGTATGCAGGAGGGACAGTTGTTGGGAGTTTTCGGCTGGTGGGGCTTGGGGATCCCTGCCAGCCACATTATAGTTATGCTGGTACTGGGTGGGCCTGAGCCCAAAGTGGGTGGGCCTGGGCCCACCCAAGCCCACCCTTGGCTACGCCACTGCTCAGCAGACAAGGTAAGGGAGCAATGGTGAGATGTGTACCTGGGAGCATTTTATGAAGTCCACTGCAGTGCCCCCTAGGGTGCCCTATTGCTTTCCTGGGACATCAGGCGGACCAGTCTACGAAAAATGCTGGCGGCTCCTACATCCCAATGGCTTGATTTTGTGTGTTTTGCACTTGGACGGTTTTTTTTTTTTTTTTTGAAAAAGGACCAAAAAACAAAATGTCCAAATCACAAAACCTTTTATTTTCGAAAACAAAAGATAGACGTTTTTCTTTTTTGAAAATGACCACCTTCTTTGCTATTCAGATTTTGGACGTTTTTTTGCAAAACGTCCAAAGTCAGACTTAGACGTCACATCGAAAATGCCCGTCCACGTGGATTAACTTGGCCAGCTAAAAGGCCATCCTAACTTAAACTATATGGGTAACAGCTGAATATTGCCACTATTCATAGAGTCAGTGGCGGTGATGGCTGTTCGAATAGTGATTCTGAATATGCAGAATATATTTAAACACGATAGCTGGTGTTTAAAAAAAAATACTGGCTGTTTTTAGTTCAAAGCTGCAGGGGCTGCAGCTGCACCTAGTTGGCGTTACTATGAAATAATTGTCCTAAGGAACTGACATTGAAACAGGAGCTAAGTTTCACTCGTGCTGACATCAGTGCACAGTACATGTTTTCCTACTGTAATGAAGATATGACCTATTAAATCCACATGCAAAGAAGTGTGCAAAAGACTCAACAGTTGAATGTCATTTTTTTGTTTAACATTGGGGCTTTAATAACGGATCTGAGGAGTAGAAAAAGGTTAGCTTGTGTTTTTGCGGTCAGTGTTAGTGCCTGTTTTTTCTCTTTGCTGTGAGCATGAATTTTTTTTCTGCCTTTGTTGAAGGGGATGGGTCATTTTTGTGCACAACTTACTTGCAGAGTATTTGGTTACTGCATTGGGAGTAAACGTTTTTCTTAACATGTGTTAAGGAAACTGTGTGTTGAGATGTAGCACGCTTCCCTACTGCTCCTCAGCATGCTGTTTTCTGGTGACCTATTTAGAGACACATTTTTAACCCACAGCTGAAGAGAAGAGATGTAATCAGCAGAGACAGGTGAACATGAGCCATCATGCATAGAACAGAGCACCTGGATTCCAGAGAAGAAAGCGCTGTGTCCTGGTTGAAAGACCAGTTTATAAGAGTTGCTGAGAGACACACAGCATGAGGATGTTTACATATAGATAACAGTGACTGCTGTGGAAACATGTACCTTAGTTGAGGTGTGCCTGCTCTGAACGAGATCTGCAAAAAGTAAAAGGTCTGCAAAGAGAAAGCGGAGTAAAATAGACTTTGGAAGAGGAAAATGAAGTGAAATTATCAAGCCTGGGGGAGTTGTCTGAGCTTAGTTTGGAGATCCTGGAAGAAAGTATTTCAGAGAGGTACATTTTCAGAGAGGCTGGAAGGAATAGAACCTCAGATTCAAAGTGTTCAAAAGCGCAGAATGAAATATTCTCCAGTAAAGCAGAAGTGCTATGTCCAGTTTGAGAGAAAATAGATCCTGTGTGTGATTACCAAAACTATACTGTACCTGTCTAAGAGTATAGGATTTGGATACTGCTTGGAGCAACCATATTTCCATAAAGGACTGGTACATGTGATTATAAATTCTATCTGCAAGATCATGCTGTGTACATTTTAATGAGAGTAAGACTGAAATTTGAAAGACTTGCAGGAGTAAGACTTTTGCAATAGAGACACACATGATTTTTTTTAATTAGAAAGATAATCAGTCACATTTATTTATTTATTTTGCATATTTGATAGACAGCTCTATCACTGAAGCATCAGTATACAAATCAAGATTCAACTGGACGCATATAACAAAAGATTAATAAACAATGTACAAGATAATACTAAAAAGCAGGGCTTTTTTTGTAGAAAAAAGGGTGCTGGTACTCATTGTGGGCGGGGTCACCACATATGGCTCCACCCCTATGATAGCCACACCCACATTAGCCACACCCCTTATCCCAGCCATGGCACATATAAACAGACATCAATGAAAATATTATACTAGAATAGGAGAAAAAAAAATAACGTGATTTTTTTCATTATAAATAATTTCTGTAAGTTGTTACAGCTCCAGTATACCCAGTGCAAAATAAGATAGCAGATGCTAATTCCAAGCACTAAAATGAAAATAAAATGATTTTTTC